>NW_024582057.1:9578529-9698569 GCF_017639235.1 Corvus kubaryi
AAAAAAAAAAAAAAAAAAAAAAAAAAAAGAAGAAAGAAAAAAAGAGCAGCATCAGAATTATCCACCACAATATTAGGGAAGTGAATTTCCTCAGATTGTATGCCCAGCTTCTCTACATGTTCACTCCTCTGGCCTTCTGCTGTGGTTTCCAACTAATAAATGCATTCTCTTATTCTTGAGTTTCACTCTTCGCAAATAATCTGTTCTTTCTCATGTCACGATGGCAGAAATGTGCCAGAATGAGCCAGTTTTGTTTGGTCTCCTGGAAAACTTGTGGCTGCTAACTTTATGCCATAAAATAGAAGCAACCAGGGGAGTCTCTTCAGTGCTTGGAGAATTAACTGACAGTTCATGGAGCTAAGTGATGGAAATTGGGAGCCTTCATCACAGATTTGACTTCTTAATGTGTTAAGCCCTTATTGTAAGAACCAGGGAATGATCATGTTCAATCCTAGCTGGGTTAGGTGCCTTATCTAATCAGTCTTTTTGCTTAAACACAACAAAAATGAATAGGAGGATTTCAGAACACTTTTACTCCTTGTGTCAACATTTTAGTTTTATTTTAAACACTTGCAAATCCTGATGCTGTAAAACATTTTTTGACCAGCTTCCTAAGGTAATTCACAACTTGAGAAAAACTGTCAGAAAAATCTCCTGAGGCGATATATCTGGGAGACCACCAGGATTTAAGGGAAAGTGTCACCAACAAGGTGATATGAAGGGAGTTTTGAGCAGTTTCCAGTTAATAAGAAAATCAGCAATCATAACACCACATCGTGAGACCCTGAAGTAGCCCAACTCCTTCTTTTACATTATTTAGCAGAGGCTAGATGGCTTTGGGGAAAAGATAGCTCACATGTTCCCCTGGAATACAGGCTGGGCTTTGGAAAGTGTGGGAAATGCATGTAAATGTTTTTCACACACTTCAGCATATTTTACATTTAGAAGTGGAAGAAGAGAGAGTGAAACCAGGGTGGGTATTTAGGTTTTGGTGGATCTGTGCCTCTCAGATATCCAAAACCAAGACATCCTGGGGAACTTATAAAGAATCTCTTTCTCCAACGAAGCAAGGACTAATATCCAGTTTGGCCATACAAAGTAACAAGTTTGGCTAATTGCCCAAAAGTTTTGATTAAATTGTTAATAAATTAAGCTTAAAGAGCAGCCAAAAATCACATCTCACTACTAAAATTCATTTTTGATTGAAAAATCCTGCGGTTTGACAGAGGAAGGAATGTTGTGCCAATTTAATGTTGTTATTTGGATTGGCATTTATTTGTCTCTTCAGGAGAGGTTCTTCTGTCACCTGTCCCTTGCTGGGGCAGAGTTGGGGAGGGGGGGCACAGACCTCTCTGTCCTCCCCCGACCCCTCACCTGGATCATGCCCTGCCACTTTTTGCATCAGCAAGCTCCAACCCTGAGTGGACCATGCCTCATTTCAGACAGAGGATGACAAATCCAAGGCACTCAGCCAGTTTCTAGGGATTAACAGGCATAAATAGCCCTGGAAATGCCTGGAGCTCAACTGACTCCTAAAAAGGAACAAAAAATGCAATCAAAGCCCCAACCCACCCTGTAAATTGCAGCACTAGCACAGAACTTAAAGTTTCACATTTGTGGTCCTCGTTTTTAAAAAGAGGTCTTCCACTGAGTAAAATCTATAGGAGATGTTTTTCACATCTTGTAATATATTTTTGACAGGAACAGAGATAGGATTATAGAACAGAGCAGTCCAATACAAACTGTGGTCTCCAAAAAATCGAATCCCCAAACCTTGCACTGTGGGCCTTTCCTCTTTCCTGGCCAAAAATCCCTTTAGATGGATTAGCTTCTGAATGCCCTTCATCTGGTAACAGAGATTTGGTCAGGTAGAGCTCACTGAGTACCACAGAAACAGAGGTGCCTTTTGACAGTTTAAAAAAGAGGGGCGTGGGGGAAAAGGGACAAATCCAGTTTTTTAAAGTTGGCAGAGGCAACCTGTCCGCTTCTGTAGACCACCACTTTTCACCTCTGAGCCAATCCTCTTGCACAAATATGACCAACCAAAAAAAGGTCAGGCTGGCAGAGCTTTAACTTTGGGACAAAGGGACACACTGGCATTAGGTTTTGCTGTTTTCTTTGGTTTCTTTGTTGAGAGGGTGGGTTATTTTGTTCCTCCTAGTCTGAGCTCCAGTGATTCATCCATCTCCAAATGTTGACATTTTAACCCGATACAAATCCCCCTGCCTAGCTTTCTGTCTTTTCCATTTTCAGTTCAGATTTCCCTTGTGGACTTGCAATTCACTCTCAGATCATTAATATCCTTTGCTGGCAAATCCCTCTCTGTGTACAGAGCAAGAGCGCTTGCTGCCAACTGATCTTCCTTCACCTTTTACTTCCAATGAGGAATGTAACCTCAGCTGCCTTTCAACATTTCCGGCTTCTATTTTTCTACCTATCATTCCTAGTTGCATAAAGGCCACTTTACCTCAGTTATCAAGGTTCTTTATTACTGCTCACTCACTGCTGATGTTTGTCTGTAACCTCACTTTTCTAGAGGGTTGGCAGACAGGAGGCAAGACAGACTCAGGCCGCTGAGCACAGGCTTTTCTGAGGATCCAGGATGTGGCATAAGCCAAGAAAGCTCCCCCTCCTTCCGAAGAAATATGGACAGGGAGAAAAAGGAAAAAAATGAAGCAGCAAGCAACTCTCAAGACCAATTTAAGCAGAATGAATGGGTCTTTGTTCTCTAGGGCAGGGTTTGCATTTATATTTGCTGTGTTAGCCACGGTTGTGATTTAATTGCACATCTTAATGACTTTCGGTGTTTCCCTTAAAGACCCAGAAGCTGGAATCAAGGGAGTCTATAAGGCCCTTTGCACTCATTCGGAGCAGAAGGTAAACCTTACTTTTACAACAAAGAGGAACAAAATTCTCCCCAAAAGGCTCCAAAACCCAAAGGAAAATAAAAGGAAATTGACATTTGTTGTTTTTAAGAAGTCTCAGGATCTTTAAGCCACTCTCAGGATTTTGGAAGGCGTGATGCTTTGATGCTCAAAATTGACAATGCTGCCTTTATATTGAGTGTGCCACCATGCACAAATTTGCTCAAGAAATTAGGACTCATTCCATATGCTACACCAGCCCTTTCAACTTGTTCCTTGTTCTCTTGATGCAAGTGGCAGCAAGGAGAGAAGCCAGTGCCCATCTCACCTCTGTTGCCTTTGGCGATAGCCCATCCCTCACAGCTTTGCTAGTCAGACTCTCATGACCTCTCACCATGTACAAAAGAGCTGGTGTGAGCACACACTGTACACTTTGGAGATGTTTAAATAGTATAGTATTTAAAGGGGAAGAAATAGGATAGTATTTAAATGGGAAGACATGAACACTGGGTTGGGGTTCACAGGAGAATGAGACCAATGGATGATCTTTCACTGTCCCTGGGTGAGATCCTTCCCTGCAGACCAGTGCAGCCAAAGACCCTCACCCTGTTGACAAAAATCACCAGCAATGCTGCTGTAACTTCAGTGGTGATCACTGTGGCAGGAAGCAGAGTGTAAGTGTCCTCCTGTGTCCTCCACCTTCTGCATCTAGTTTGTAACTTTCTTCATCCTTTTTCTGTCCTTTATCCATTAATCTTCAACCAGATTCATCACTGAACCACTGGGTTGCTGAGGCTCACATTTACCTTTTTCAAGGGAGCTGGCCTCATTCCCTGTGCATGCCACAGATCTACGCAGGCAGCATGAGCTGTAGCTGGGATAAGCTCCAGAGACTGGAGCCATCATCCTTCCACAGAACGTGCTGACTGAGCCACCAGCTGCAGAGGAGCTGGCTGTGGGCATGAGGAGCTTCATCCAGCCCTGGCTGCTCACTATCTTCCCTCTGCCAGAGCTGCTGTCAGAGCTGCCCTTTGGGCATTTATCAGCTGGTCTCTGTCAGCGTGAGTTGGGTTAGCAGCTATCTACTGCCCAAGCTCAGGTTTTACCTGGAAAAGGCTGTGGAATGCTCACAGTAGTGGTGAAGCAGCACACCTGCTTCAGGGTGTTTGTGACAGTACGGATGGGTGGTGGCCAGCAGCTGGGAATGTAGCTTATTGAGACAGGACTGGAGACGAGATGTGTGACCAGACCTGCAAGAGGTCACTGGACTCAGGTCAACAACTTTGCACCACTGCTCTCCTTGCTGCCTTTGACTTGTTTGTCTACTTGGATTGTAAACTGTACAGGCAAGGGATTCTCTCTTAGCTGTGGCTTGGCAGAATAAATGACAGCAGATGAATTTGGTCTCAATTCTTTTATGACCTTATTTTAAAAAATTCTGCTAAATCCTCACGGCAAATATGATACTGATGGGGTTCTTTCCCCACCAGCATCATGTGCTTCCAGTAAGTCAGATTCCTGACTTTTTTTAAGGCTGAATTATTTCTACCTTGTTCCCATACTGTCTGTGGACAGCTACCTTCCCCTGGCCCTCACAAAGAGGGCCTTGCCTGATTTATGTCATGTTTCCATAACAAGTCTTCTCTGTTAACCCTAATTTTTTTTTAAATTTAAACTTTGATTGAAAGAATATGTAACCCCAGCTTGTTGGTGGCTGAGGTGAAAACTGACCTGAGACACTTGTCACACAGGGTTTTCAACTGGTATGTAGAGAGAAGGTGAGGCCACCCAGTGCAAAATTACATAATTTCTGGAGTCCAGTGACACTGCTCTCTGTGTAGCAATGTAGTTAACCAGATACCAAAGGAACACAGGGCCTGCTTGTGGGCTGTCCTGCCTAGCAGGGAAAGCCAGGCACTGGTAACCTGCAGGTCATAGCCAAAATTTAGTGGCCTAACAACCAGTGAGGCTAACAGTGATCAAGAGTGTGGGAAGAGACAAGTGAGGAATTAATAGCAAGGACTTCAAGCTCCTGTTATAGCTGACACTCAGGTGACATTTCCTGGTTGACTGCGTTGTATTACAGTGCCTGCAGAATAAAAATGGTTTTGGAAAACCAACATATGCATAAAAAAGAGACTTGTGAGGACATTTTTAATGTTCTGTGGTGGTTCTTATTTTTCCTGTGGTGAAACACAGGAAAAGGCAACCCTATGTTTTGTAAAGAGAAGGGGGAGGGGGGCTTGGACAGTCAGTCTAGAAGTATGCAGATGAAGAAGCATTTGCTAGCAGGGATTTGTTCAGTTTGGCAAATGTAAGGCAAGAACCAATGGCTAGAAGGTGAACAAAATCAGACAAGAAGTAAGTTGTTTTTATTTTTTAATGTGCCACAGTGCAAGAAGAAAATGATTATGGAAGGTCTTATGTCATACAATGTACCGAAGATCAGATGAAGCCATCACAAAGATCTCTGACCTTGTAATTTCTGGTTCTATTAATGAATAATCATTCAGCTTCCATATGAATAAAGAATTGATAATACTATGGAACCTGAGACCTGCATTCTTGCTCTGTTAGCACAGCAACAGGACTTCGCACAGGGCGAAGAAAAAATTAGTGTTTTAGTACAGAAAGAACTCAACCTAGTAGTTGCCTAATGCTCTCACATCCCATTCAAACCAGCAGAGAAGTACCCATGGTCTCACTTGATGTGTTCAGCTTCTCACAGGATCTCTTTCTCAACACACAAACGATATCGTATGGAGATTTCTATTTGCAGCAAGAGTGGGCAAGTTTCTCCATGTTTTTTCTACTCCTGTCAGCTGATTTACATGCAAATCATAAACCACATCTATTTTCTGTTTGTATTCTGCAGGCAACCTAAAGCAGTGCTACTGCCAAAGGGAGAATGATGTAAAATGGCAGTAAGGAAGGAGCACTCCCAGCTGCACCGCACATCTCCCCACACTGAGCAAACTCTCCAACCTTTTTCTGATATCATTCCTCAGGCACTTCCCTGCATCCTTCTGCTTGGTGTGCTAAGGACAGGCTAGGGATGGGGAGTGGTTCAAAGCTGTATTTAGTGCAGTTTTTGCCTGAAAAAAAAATAGTGGTTTATTAGTCAGAAATATTTTAAAGGTCACCCGCCTCCACATGCATTGGTTGGCACGGTGGTCCCTAAGTGGGATTTAGGAGTGCCACTGCACTACATAACGCAGCCGGCGCTGGCAGCTCTGGGTGTAACGTGCCTTCCCAAAGCATCCCCTCCACAGGCGAGGAAGGGGCCGCTGTCCCAGCTCCCGAACAGCAATGCTGGCCTCTGGTGGCCGCGCCGGCCCTTTGCAGCGCGGTGTCACCAGCCCCGCGCAGCCACCGCCGTGCGCCTCCGGCCCTGGGCAGGGCTGCAAAGGGAACAGGCACCAGACCCACACACCATCCCTCGAAATGTTCCCCACTGTGGGGGCATCGCCTTCCCACTGGCATCAGCTCCCTCCTGGTGGTACTGACTGACTGACTGACAGCTTTGGCCCCCGCTCAGGAGGGTGTCCGCGGTCAGGACACACCTTGCTGTTATGGCAGCAGTCGCTATTGCTTTTGCTCTGACTACGAATGCCTGAGGGACTAAGTCAAACATTTCAGGCCATCTGAATAGCTCTGAGACAGCACTTTCACTAGGGTAAAGATCAAAAAAATCAACAAACTCCTACAATTAGAAAGCTTCTTCCAGTCCATGGAACATGGGCATCTGCAGGGATTAAGAGCAGAGTAGATGAGAGCTCCTTGAAATGGATATTTTCTGCACAAGTGAACCACAGCAAAAAATAAAGCTAAACGCAAAATGAAGAAACTTAGCAAATGTCAGTGCCAGTTAAATATTTCCTTTCAGCAGTATGGTGGTTTGGCTTCCCCACTGTTATCCATGACATGAGCTTTGTCAGTGAGGGATTAGAAGCCCATTATGAACTGCCTGACAAAGCAGAGGGGTTCAAGTAGCAGGTGACATGGTAATGCAGTAAGATTGCTCAGTTGACACGAGGCCACCATATTTTTACAAGGCAAGACCCTGCCACCTGTCTCTAAATTGTTCCTGACCCCTGAGACCACACAGAGTGAAATGGGGTGAACACATTCAAGGCTCAGAGCAGGGGTGTCTTGGTACCCCCTCTGTGAAAGTACTCATGTTATTGGAGAACAGAGGTCATCCTGGAAGTTGTTTGCCCTGATCTGTTTACAGTGGTCAGATGTCACACCTACATAAGTTATGGAGACAGACAAAGATCAGAGCTCACGAAACAGTGACTGGGTGCCTAAAGCAAAGGGAGAATGTGCATTTAGATTAGCTGGTGATGAGTGGACAGCTCTGGAAAAGAATGTCTTTCACGTTCCCTTCCTCATCTCTGCCACAGTCACAGCTCTGTGTCCCCAAGAGGCAGCAGCACGTTGAGCACCAGAGACAGCCTCACATCTGAGGTAGCAGTGAAGATGTTCACTGTGCACCCACTGAAGATGGGCACAAGCTGGAAGCCTGAGGGTGGACAGAGCCCACCCAGCACAGGAGAGGCACTGCTGGGGGTGGTGGCCCTGCTGTGGCACCCGGAAGAGCCCGCACTCCAAATACAAGATGGCTCAGCTCCTGGATCAATTCTTACTGCATTCAAGAGATGTGAGTCACCCGACAAAGTGATTTCCCCCCACCCCCTTTTTTTGGATGAGGAGGCTTCAAGAGAGGAATTTTGAAATATCCAGTCCCTTTCCCAAAAGCTTTCATTAAAAGAGCCCATAAAGTTTCTCTGGAAAGTTAAGGAGGCCTTTAAGGAAAAAAAAAAATTAAAATTAAAATTCAGTTTTATTGAATGAATGGGCAGCACTGAAAATATTCAGAAAATTAAAATTAATTTGAAAATAATTAAAAATAAGAGAAGCCTAGTGTATGTTTCCAAGTTCTGGGTAATATTAAAGTAGCACTAAAAAACTGCAAAGGAAATTTACTGTGAGCAGGTGTTTGAAATAATTGGGGGAGAAAAAGGGTTGACTATTAATTAATGAAGAATTATGAATGTCCCTTGTTGGATTTTTTTCCTGTAGTCAACATATTTTTAACCACATGAACTTAGGGAACACATTTTAAAAGTGTGGAGTTGCTTTACAGACACATAGAGGGAGCTGAGCGTCATTTTAGCCCCATTTATTTTATTTTGCCAGTGGCATGCATTTAGCAGGAGCTGTTGAGAGGACCAAGGTACTACAGCAAAGTATTCCTCATCAGTTTTAAAGCACAGATGTTAATATTTTCTGCACAAAAACTCCTACACCAGGGTCAAAGCCACTGAAAACTAAAACACAGCAACTGGTTTCAAGAAAGGCAAATGAAGAGCAAATGTGTAAGGCCTGGTCATGCATAGGAACTCGCTCTGGGCTGTCACCCCAAAAGACTTTCAGGCACCTACTGAACTCCCCAGGGCCCCGAGTGGACAGATGCTGGAGCACAGGTTTTGCCTGGGCTAACCAGCTAACCTGGGCTCCTGTTGAAATGGCTGGTGGTCTTGGGGCTGCCCTGGGCAGGTGTAAAGGGGCAGCACTTTCATGTCCTGTGCTTGGCTACTGTAAAGTTGTTCTCTTGTTGGTTCCTTCAGCCCCCAAGCTCTGCCAGGCGGATTGCGATGGCTTTGTTCCATGTCGGCGAAGAGCACTGAGCTCTCTGAAGAATGAATCCAACCCTTTGGTTGATTTAACTTACGGCTTCATCAGGAGGGTGTCATCTTGTACACTTAGATCTTACACCTGCAGGCCTCAGGCTTGTCAAATATAGGCTGGTATTAAAGGGGAGCCTTCCAGTGTAAGAAGCCGAAGTTGTTTCTCAAGTACAGTGCATGTCTCAAGTGCTGCAACCAGAGCTGTGGATAAACCAGCCAGAAGAAGTGCTACTGATTGAATATAGGCCAGTACCAGTCAGAGGTTGTTTCCTGATTTCTTACCCTGTAACCTTTTTCTCAATTTTTACTCTTGTTCTTTATTTTTTCACTAGCTACCCACTTGAAATTTGATTTAACTCTGTGGGAAACAATATTTCTGATTCCAGACTGTTTTGGTAGTCGATGAACTCCTAGATGGTGTAAGGTTAAAGTGCATTCCCCAGACAGCAATACTGAATAGGCCAGTGGTGCAAGTGTGACAATTTAGGGAGAAAAGTACACCAGGTCCCTTGAGTGACCAAACACCAGAAATTTCAGTAATTTCTAATTTCCTCCTTAGTAACCTGGTCTTAAGGACTTCCAGCAAGACTGCAGTCAAGAGCACCTCAAGTCCCAGTTACTTGCAGAGACAGCCAATGTTTTATTACAAGGAGTGAGTACAAACTGTGAGCCTGAGTCAACCTTTGATGTAGGTACATTTGTTTAAATTGAAATTACTTTTCTCTCCATTTATCTAGAGACAGTAGTTGGGAAAAAGGCCACGCTTCTTTCTATCACTAATATAAACAACAGGCACATTAAATACAGCAAACAAAAACCCTGGAGTAAACAAAATCAGCATTTATTCCTCATTCATCTTTTTACAGGATTTCTTCATGATTTTCACAAAAGAACACATACCAGAGATACATGAGTTAATCTACAAAACCAGATATGCAAACCAAAGTGATCAGGTACATGAAAATCCACATGCTTCATGGCTTAGTTGCCACATGCCTGTCATCTAATTTCAAGGGAAGTTGCCATGGGATACACAAACATTAGTTCTGCCACACCAAAATGTGATCGCTAACTCTACGGACACAGCTAAGCAACATATTTACAAAGCACTATCTCTACCAGTCCTCATCTAAGTTTGAAACAGGTAGCTAGTTGTTCAGCTACCAAGCCTTCATGGAAGGTGAAACAGTCCAGCATTCCTAAACAGATTCACGCAGTGTTTAGTTTTATTCACAGGAGACACAACAACAAGTATGTATCAGTGATGATAAAAGTAGTACATGATGATGCATCATCCTCCTGGAAGGAGTTTGGAGCATCAGTGCTCATTCATTCATTCATCACTACTCTGGGTGCAAAAACTGCATCCGTTACCATGTTTTGAAAGTCCACGAGTTAAGAATTGCCCTGCTCACTGGGTCCAGGAGAACAGAATCCAATGATTCCAGGTCTCCATCAGTGGAGAAGAGCTGACAAACACCTTCTTTTCACAGAGCTCCTGGTGGGGGCCATTTTGCTGAAAGAGGCTGCCAGTGATTTATAGTGCCAGCATTCAACTGAAAATGCTAAAATAACTTGACTCTTACTGCAGCAATTTAACCACTGAAGAAAAACTATTTCTTGATTGAGATTCCTTCACTGTTAAAAATATTAAGATTCTTTTTATTTCTACTGATCATCACTGGTGCAAAGTAGATATTTTTGGCGGGAAGGTGGGGTGGTTAAACTGGGCTCTTGTACTAATCACATCACAGAAGGTGGACCTAGCACTTCCCTTATTTATTTCTGTGAGCTATCCTGTTATTCCTGGTTGGAATCAATAATTTAGCTTGGCTTTAACTTTATTCAGCTTCTAATATTAAAGGGAATATGAAAACTAAATTAAAAAGCAGCTGCTCTTGTAATCTCCAGAGTGGATTATCCAAGTTGCCAATTGCTTATGTCTTGAGGGTACCCAGAGGAGCAACTCACTGCAGGTGTTCACAAACATGGACATGATAGTATGGAGATCTTTCTGCAGAAGAGGTTTTTACCCATTTCATAATTTTCAGGATGTACAACATACAAAGACAGTTGAAAAACCACTAGTGTCCCATCTTGTGCCAAGTATATTTGCCTCTAATCCTGATGTCAATTTTAGACTACTCTAGTATATCTGGCATCCAGTATACCTGCTGCATCTATAGGAGTGGTAATAACAGCATCCTAATTCTTATGAGTGCCAAGTGACACTTGTCATGTTCCCAGGATATGGCCTTTAATTTTTACATGTCAGGAAGAATGCAATGGTGTGCACAAAACAAAGACTGTGTCTGGGCACTTTATCCCTCCCACCACAACTGATGTTTCTATACCATTCTTGAGGCACCTCCAGTCATCCCCGTCTGTCCACGAGTATACAGTTAGATGGAATAACAACAGCTAGAACAGTGCCTTTCACACCCAAACCTGCACAGCAATTCACAGCTTGCAAATGCAATCACATAAACCAATAGGTAGCAAAAATTATAAGCACGCTCACACAGACGTAGGTGACTTATTAGAGCCTAGTAGCCTTAGTATTATTATGACCTAGTAGAAAATAAATGATGATGTGTCAGAACAATAATTTAACACAGCAGGCTTTAGCTATTAGTCATTACAGAACACATTTAATTCATAAAATCATAGAATCATAGAATAGTTTGAGCTGGAAGCGACCTTTAAAGGTCATCTAGTCAAACCTTCCCTTGGTGAGAAATGATGTCTACCACTAGATCAGGTTGCTTAAAGCCCTGTCCAACTCCACCTAGAACGTTTCCAGAGGTAGGGCAAAGTAAAACAGAACCCAAACCAAACTTGCATATGTGAGAACACACACAAAACAGCATGCTGCTCAAAGTGCAACAAGACACAATTAGGAAGCCACTAAAAAGAATCTGTCTCAAGCTATTATTTAACTAAAATTACAACAGCCATAAAAGATCACAGAATTACAGAATCATTAGGGTTTAAAGGGACTTCTGGAGATCATCCAGTCCAATCCCCCTGCCAAGGCATGGTCACCTAAAGCAGGTGACACAGGAACACATTGAGAGGGGTTTGGAATGTCTCCAGAGAGGGAGACTCCATGATCTCCCCGGGCAGCCTGTTCCAGTGCTCTGCCATCAGCTTAATGTAAAGAAGCTCTTCCTCATGTTGAGGTGGATACAAGACAAAAATGAACATCTCTGGAGACATTTTTCTCAGGCACATTGCTATACACGGCAGTAATGATTACACGGCAGTCTAATTTTTTACCCTTGGTAACAATAAGGCCCTAGGTAATGTACCTCCCTTTTGACTCCGTGCTGTAAATCCAGCGTCTGTGAGCAAAAAGCAGAAATGTGCTTGGGATTCTTTCCTCCTCCACTGCACACCTGCAGGTCCACACTTGGGTTTAACCCTGGGCACCAAATGGCACCTTCAGTCACTGCAGAGACTTGCTCAGTCCAACCTCCTCTGACTGTCCCTCCCTCAACTTCACCCCCACTGCAGGAGCTGTTCCAAGAATGAAACAGTGGGACAATTTACAGACAAGAATCTAGAGTGTGACAACCATTATCTATGTTATTAAGAATGGAAGTTACATGCCTTGATTGTGTTAGCACACTGCCCCGTTGCACAAGCCAGAGGCTGCTGAGGGGTCCCCTCCTCTACTCATGTCTAAATTCTCGAGGTGGGGGAAATACATTCAGCTCTTCTATCCTCCCATGTGCTCCTATTTCTGACAGAGCACTGTACAGATGAACTTGGGGGATGTGCTCAACAGAGGCCATGTTTTCCTACAGCTCCTGGAGGATTTGTGGCTGACTCAGTGCAATGCACTCTAACACTGGGCTGATCTTAATGGCACTAAGCTCCTAATTACTACTCAGATGTATATATCAACAAATAATAAATCCTCTTAATTCAAGTGAGCAACAAAGCAGAAAAGACTGTAGTCACACTATTATTCTAGTATAGGTAATAAGAGTCAAAATTACATATAATTTATTCCTATCCATGTAAAATCTACCACAGGAAAAACAAAACTCTGATCCAATTCTACAATAGTGGCACTAAAGTGCATAATGAGATCCTGTCATTCCAAAGTGGTTTGCTGCATTTTAGTCTGAGCACTGAGTTGTTTACTGTACAGAAAGCTACAGTATCTTGAAGACAGTCAGAAGAGGAGTGGCATCTCCAGCCCTAACAGAAAGGTAGCTTTTCTATTTTTTTTTGTACAGGCAAAAATAAATGGTGACTAAAAACAAGCAGCCCAGCTTCTATCTAAAAGTCATATGCTCCTTTTCTTGCTTTGAGACTGCTCAGTCTTTTCCCAAAGAAACTTCGTTTCTGCTTGTCAAAGTTTACTTAAGACTACAGATGAGGACTTGAAGGTGGCAGTGCTCTATATTGTGTAAAAGTTACATGGTGTGTCAGTGTGTGATTGCAGTATTTGCAACCTCTGGTGCAACACATCAGTACTACCGTGATGTCACAGCTGTAAGAAGCCCGGTTCATTTGCAGGAGCAGTCTTAAGAGAGGTACTACAATGATTTTAAAACATCGTATCAAACTGGCTGTAGAGAGTGTGATGGCCATGATGTCCCATTAATGGGCCCCTTTTTATTTCAAAATGAATGCTATCCAGAAAGGACAAAGGTGTGAGAAGCAATTCATTGCGTGGTGATGAATAATACTGTTTTGTCTTTATGTTGATCCCTTTTTTAAAAAGACAGAACTTAAATATATAAAGTTATGCAATGCATAGATAAATATATAGAGATAGCAATGTTAATATGTGGTTTGATCATAACTGGATAAAGCAAAGACAGTGTAAAGACACCCCAACAGCATGATTAAATAAAATACTCATTACAATTTGCATTTATGTAGTTCTGAAACCAAGCAGTAAGAAAGCCATATACAGCAGGGAATAAGTCTCTTATTTTAACTTCAGAGCCTTGGCAATTTAGGCTCAGATTCACTTAATGATAAGCCATACTCAAACAATCTCAAGTAAAGAATTCAACTGTTCTGACTTCCGTTTTTCTACCCAGTTAAGAATCAGAGAGGCTTGGGAGCAAGATAAGAAAATTTAGAAATACAGAGGATTTTTTTTTGAGCCAGTAGACAGAGGTTATAATGAGCAAAGCACTGACTCACCTCTTTGCAGTGGTCCTAATCAATTAAATTAGCATTAAACAGATTAGCTGATATAAAATCACCCTCGGTTAAAATAACTTTGAATTATACTTGCGTTTTGAAGAACAGGGTCTGCATGGGTACAAGTGAATAGCGCCTTGTTCTCTTTCTTGTTTAATTAACCCAAGTGTATTTACAGCAAGCAGTAATTCATCAGGCTAAAAATTCCTGAAATGTACCATATCACAGTTGCAGCAAATTCACCTACATGCAAGGAAAGCCTCATTTCTCCCTTTCACTGGTGTTACATTAACATGGCTTTAACTCTGGTTGAGCTAATCCTTAACTCATTTTAGTGTGACAGGAAAAACAAACTTCAAATCTTCTACATAAGGCAGCTTTAAATTTGTTGCTTTTTTTTTTTTTTCTTTTTAAGTTATTTGACTCCAGTGTCAAATGAACCTTGGCCAAAGATACAACATAGTAACCAATTGCCTTCTGGGCTGAGATGAGAAACAGTTAATCTTACACGATAACTTAAAGAGCCTTTGATAAGTAAATGAGGATATAAGAGTAGGTAGAGAAAAGTTCATTATGAAACCAAGCTAATGTAGCACTCGCAGGCATGGAGAACATGCTGCTCCAGAAGAAATATGCTCCTACAACCTGGAGGAATACTTTCCTTCTTTCAACAGCTGAATAGAGAAGAAGCAGCTCCACAGTGCTGGGACTTGTCCTGCAACTAAGGTGTTGTTGGTCCATTTAGTAGAAGTCTCAGTCATGGCAGGGGGGTAAAGCACCGAGACTGCTGATATTTTCAAATCTCTTAGCAGCAGTAACCACACAGCAGCTTTTCTGCAAAATAAACAAAAAAAGAATCCAGTTAATTCAGCAGTATATTTTTCATTTGGTTAAGTGTTCTAGGATGACCACATGGTGGTTTCTTTGTGCATGAAGAAAAGAAAGCAGCACTGAAGCTCCCTGCTTACAAAGGATTCTCACAGACACCTTTTCTCTGAAATATTTTATACAATATGAAAAAACAATGCTTCTTTGTTAAGTGGAGAATTGATCCTGGAGGTCTCTCTTGAAATGCAGCTACTCTGCCTTTTTTGCCTCTCTTGTCATACAGATCACAGTATGCAAAGGCATGCTGCAAACCTCTCTATTTGTGTTACCACTGACAGCATTTATAATGCCAGATCTAAATCAACTGGCACTTGAGTGCATTATTTTGGGTTAAATGTGGTAACCATACTACTTGCCTGAAAAAAACCAGCTAAAGGGATTCTTTAAAAATAAAGCATAGCCATGACTTTAGATCCACTCATTAAGTAAATTCAAATAAACTCCAAAAAGAAAAACACACACAGAGGAAATAACACCGCAAAAGCCAAAACCAGATTTTCCTGCAAGTTAGATCATGGGTAGGTTACTATGTTACAAAGCTATTAAAAGTTTATTTAAAAATAATTTTGACTGCTGTTGGACACTCAATTTATCTTAAAGTTGACTTTGGTTGTAATAGAAAATTGTGTAATACCATGCTTCCTGCATTAGAGAAGGAGAATTTTCACCATTTTGTTGCCTTGTTTGTTGCCACAAGTTAGTGGCTTGAAATGGGAAATACAAACACCAGTCTTGCAACAGGGCTGGAAAAGCTGTTTAGAAAACTACTGTGTAGAAGCACACAGGTGAGTGGATCAAAGCTTCATGGAATCGGTCTCAGCACCAGTGAAGTGAGGGTGAGTACTGAGGATCACCAAGAGGTATAAATTCCCAGTGGATTTCCACTCCAGAAGTTGATGATCAGATATTACCGTATCAGGAAGTTACACAGCTTCAGAGAGCAAGTAGAATGTAATAATGGTGCCTTAGTCCTTACTGGCTTCCACTGTATCATGGAAAGGCATCTTCACATCCCCGAAATAGCTCATATAAAGATCATTACCTTCTGTGTTACTGCACTACACTGTATAAAATCTGCTCTAATCTTACTTAGTCAGAACAAAAATTCCAACCTTTCAAAATACTCTCTTTTTCACGTCTTCCTGGAAAAAACTCATTGCAAAAAAACGCCAGTCCTTCCATCACTTGCCCTACCAAGCAGATGATGGATGATGGCACCATTAAAAACTTGGTGGTGGTGAAAAGTGGACTACTTTTATTTTGGCATCCTGTTGTTACTCATGACGCACTACTAAAAGGAAGTGGTTTTACAGTGTATGTGTGTGTTCTCAGCCTAATTCACATCTTGACCCTCCACTGAGTTTTGCCCAGAGATGGCCTCCAGAACCTTTGAGTAGTTCCCCTGGTCCTTGAACAGAGCCACCAACTTCTGTGGTAGTTGGTGAAAGTGGCTGTGGGAATTGGAGTACTGGTTTATGGAGACATTTCACTGCCTGAAGTAGCGCAATTTCAAAGTGGCTGAGTGAGTCAGGGACCAGAGACAGAAAAAAGAGAACAGACTTGAGTCTCCCTGATCCCCAGGGGAGGCAACCAAGCCAGCATGAGAACCACTAATGAACTGTTAATGAAAGGGCAAAGACAAGGAGCCAGGGAAATAGGACAGAGAGATGCTCTGTCAAAATAGTTTGGGTTGCTAAAAGGGAAGGTAAGTGCCCTGTCAGAACTGGGCCCTCGGACATGTGGAGCAGCTTCTTTTAGGGGACACCTTGCTTTGATTTCACTGCAGTTAGTCAAGCTGCCCCGAGGGTCTGGCCCGTGCCTCTGCTAAAAAGTTATTACTTTTCATATTTCTACCCTTTTTAAACTTTACTTCTAACCACAGCATGAAAACCCGAAAGCTTTCAACACTGAAAAATTATTGGGTGAAATCTTGCCCCATGAGAGCCAGTGGGAGCATAACCATTCCCTCTAAAATGGCAAGGGTTTGCAGCACATATGGCTCCATACCCATTAATTATTTTGCACATTGCTGTTACTTGGTATAAGTAATAGAGCCAGTTTACATTTTGAATGCTTTCCAGACAGCAGCAGGGATGGTGGTGGTAAATACAATTTGGACCGTGCCCTTTGGACTATACAAGGTTTTCAGCTGCCCACTGATCCCTTCCACAGGGCCTACAGCTTTTACATCTGAAGGAACATTTGGGACCTGAAACAAACCTTCTGTTTGGCAGCTCTTTCGGAGAGGTTATTGAGCCAGGGGTGCTTGAGACACACAGTCACCTTTAGCCTTTTTCTAAGGAAAAAAGAAAAGAAAACAAAAGAAAGAAAGAAAGAAACAAACAAACAAACAAGATACCATTATTGGAGCAGTAACTGAAGATCAATCATACCTTACCTCTACTTAAGGTAATGGCAGAAGAACACTGCAACATCAGCATGTTTAGTGAAGCTACTTTGCAAAGCACAGCTTTGAAAAACAAATACTGGGGGAGAAGATGCAAAGGAAAACATGAGCTATAAGCTTTGCATTAGGGTAGGCTTTCCTGAGAAAAAACTGGTGGTAGGAAGGAGGACAGCAGTTTGTGTTCTTGCAGCATTTGGAAAAGCCAGTCTGTTCCCCAGATTGAAGAAATCAGAGCTTCTGAAACTGGGGCCCAACTAAAGGAGTCAAATGGTATCCTATGAAAACCTCTGAAGATACATTAACCATGATAAACTCTCCTATTTTTACTGTGCACACACACTTACAAATCTTCTAATAATCTCATGGGAGTTGCTGTTCGGGGAGATTACAACTAAAAGTAAATTTAAGTGAAAATTAGAATAATTTATTTGATTTTTATATTCTATTTTATAGTAATTCTGGTTATCCTTACTCTATAACAGGAATATCTTGCAAGGACAGAGCTGTCATGACACTATTCAGACCATCCCACCACCTCATCAGCAGAGCTGCCTCTGCTTGATTATCATAATAATCTTTGTTCTTATTTTAATAACATTATTTTGTTAATTAATAAGATGGTCTATTAATTCTTAATGCTGGCCGTATATCAAGATGCACCATGACATATACATCCTAGGCAATGCAGCAGTCATTTTATTTAACACAGAAGTGCTTTGCCTGCAAAGGAAGAAGTGAATATTGCACTTCAAATGCTGTAAAAAAATTCTGAAACCTGTTTAAAATTATCCCCTTGTGAACCACTGACTCACAGACTGGACTCAGAAACAGCCAACAGCGGTGTCACTAACAGCATGAATCTCCAAAAATTACTGACACAGGAATAACCAAAGTGATTTAAAATCTTGTTGCTCCTCTAGCTCAGCCCAACTGAGTTGTTTGCTTGAGCAAACAACCTCTCCTTTTGTGTTGGCCACTGAGCTGGTTACCATCGAAGGGCAAGAAGGTGCTTAAGTGCAAAAGTATGCACTAGGTGAAGTTCATAGCTCTGTTGGGAAAGGTATCTCTTCGGAAGAGGTAGGATGAAATCTAACAGCACTCATGGGGGACTTCAGCAAAGCCTGAAAGAGTTTTCAAAGCAGGAGCAAGAATCATCCCCAGCTGGAAAACCCTTTTCATATGGTGATTCAGTGCTCATTTTGCAAATACTTTTATTTTGCTGAGAAATTGATCCACTCAGCAACACACAGCATTGCAGGATCTTATATTTCCTCTCAGACATGCAAGAACTGATGAGCAAGTGTGAGCATGCAAATTGTAACAGCTAAAAAAAGCAATGGGACACATGAGGCTCACAATGGCAAGGAATGAATCAGCAACAAAGACTCAAATTAAGAAAAATGTCAAAGCAAAGTGATGTGGTAACACAAGAGGGCAGCAGCAGA
The DNA here is from genome assembly GCF_017639235.1 of Corvus kubaryi. Taxonomy (NCBI): domain Eukaryota; kingdom Metazoa; phylum Chordata; class Aves; order Passeriformes; family Corvidae; genus Corvus; species Corvus kubaryi. Next base: position 9,596,996 of record NW_024582057.1, read on the forward strand.
GGCACAAGGATATTTAAATGTAGGGACCTGGAGTCTGTAGTGGAGCTTGTGGTCTGTTAACCATGGGTGTTTTAAGGCAGCAGTTGCACTTAATCTCCAGCTAGAGGAAAACCAGAACGCCATTAAGAGTTTTTCCCAGAATCTTACAATTCAGCAATTGTCTGCTATAGGTCATGTGTTCTGCCATCATGCAACGTTGTCATTTCAGAACAGTATGACAGATGGCAGATGAATTAAGTCTTATTTCACAGCAAAAACGTATTCAGTTCATTTCAGAGCATTTGACGGATACAATGAACATCATCAATGAAGTGTCATTATAATACTGTATGTGGACATAAAAAACTTAAATAAGTCATATTAGTTCTGCAATGGAGCAGCACAAGTGATACAACTGTGTCATGATGGCATGGCACACACATTTCAAAGATACAGGATTATTTACCATTTTTCCTTGATGAGAAGCTTTGATATGAAATCTTTGGCCTCATCAGAAACATCTCGAAATTCCTCATCTTCAAAATCCCAGTTACAGGCCAGGATATTGTTGAGGGTCTCATTGTCATCATCACCCAAAAAAGGAGACAATCCAGTGAGGCTGAAGTGAAAAGGAATATGTTCATTCCTCCTGTCTTTCCCTCCTTGTGTACATGGTCTCCAATGTGCCAGCTAAGATTGTTCTGTTACTCTGGCCTATCTTAAAAAACACTACTGTCTAACAAGGTCTCCAGACCATTCCCATTTTTTCAACCACATACATTTTTAAATAATCACCCATCTTTTCTAACACACCAAACATTACTGTCTTTCATGGTAGGTCATATTTTCTAGACCCCTGACCACTCTTGCTCTACCCACTGGGAATTTACCAAGCAGTTTACATTATTCTGGAAGTGTGATGCTCAAACACTCCTGAGAGATATGCAAAAAAAACAAAGATGAAAAGTTCATGGCAATTGGAAAAGAGGAGAGATTTCTCAATATGGAACTTGGAAAGAAGTCTACATTTCCTATTTTGGGTACATATTTTTTCCCTTTTCCAATATAACAGCAAACTTGGATGACTGACACAGTTTAACCTGGAAACAGCTTACAAAGCAGATACTGAATCCTACTTACAGCATATAAGCAATGACTCCTAAACTCCACATGTCTGTAGGAAAAGAGACAAACTCGTAATTCACAATTTCAGGAGCAAGAAATTCTGGAGTCCCAAAGTTAACTCGAAGTTTTTCCCTGGGTTTATATCTAGGAAGTGGAAACATTAACAAAAGACATAAATTACAGTTCTTATTAAAGTTGCATCGTTAATTACCTAGCACTTAGAGGAATTCCAGAAGCATACAGAAAATTCAGTAGGAAAACAAGGACAGATAGAGGTACAAACTAAAAATAAATATGCCCATATAGAGAATTAAAAGTGTTTGCAAGCTGTATACCATACAAGGACAAAATGCAGCTGCCATAAAAAGGAAGAAATTCATATTTCAAGGACTTCTCAGAGCAGCTCTTACCATCCTTTTGGGACATCCATATCTTAGGCATGAAATTTTTAACCAGTAAATCCTTCACTGAGATTATAGCACCTAATTAAACTAGAAAGTGATATGGCATGGAATATATTGTAAGAGCCCTCGATAGTATATTACACTCTCTTTTGAAGAGTCTCTTAATACTGGAGACAAGAGACTAGACAAGAAGTACCACTGGTTTTGTCCATTTTAGCTGTTCCAAGATACTTTTATGTATGCTTAGTGAGAATCAGCCCTCTTTCAACCTTCTACCTGAAAAGAAGGTTTCAGGACAAATCTTTTTCACTCAGCTCCAAACATTCCATATTAAAATATATCCCTGGTTAAAAGAAACAAATTTGTCCTAAGAACAGTAGAAGACCATTATGTATCAAATACATCATTGTAGGGATGCAATACTTTTTTCATTGTTTCCTAATTCATTTATGATTAGTGAGAACACATGCACATACCTTCTTGCCAATCCAAAATCAATAATTTTTATTTGATTTGCCTCTCGGTTCACACACAGGATATTCTCAGGCTGCCAAGAGAAACAAAAGGAAGAAAAACACTTGAATGAGAAACAAGTATGAAAAACTGGGCTTTTAGTAAACTGTAGGGAGAAAACCACTAATAACAGTGAAAATATCTCATAAGCACCTTCTGCTTTCCTCCTTGTTCAGATCTCTCTGCATGGGTACCCCCCTTGCTGTCACACAGCAATTGGAGCTGAGCATTTTGTGCCTTCCAACTGCTTTTTCTTCTCCACAGCTTTTCAATTTGACATAAGGCAGCAGTTCAGATAAAGAACTCGTTAGGGGGAAGGGGACAGGGAATGTAGACTTCCAAAGAGGGGTTTCAGGATGCTGTCTGTGATTTTACAGAACTTGATAAGCTCACACTGATTTAAAAAAAAAAAAATCAAATATTTTAGGCTTTGAAATTTATCTTACAGCTTTACATTTCTGAGTTCTCAAATGTTTATGTTTTTTTCAGGTATTTTAGCAAAAGATAGGATTCACAGGTTAAATGCCTCTGGATTTTCATAGGGCCAAATGCTACTCTTCACTTTCCTGGCAGGAATCCATTAACTTCCAAGAATTACTCCAAATTCTTATAGAAGGAACTGAGAGAAGGATGTGGCCAATTGTCTTTGAAATGTAAATACCTAAAACACAGTCCCATACTCACTGCCAGCACTTTTCTAGCTGCTCTGTCTTATTGCTCAGTGAGTCCTCTTTGAAACAAAACAGCCCTCAACACTTAAAACATTAGTTAACCTTTGTCACCATTACTAATTCATTTTACATGTAGGACTTTTAAACACCATATGTTCATAGTTTCTGAGGTCCTGGATGATTACAGTCAAGACGATTTTCTTTCAATTTCAAGCTTTCTTTCCCAAACTCATTTGTTACTGACAGCAATCTATGAACAAGCAAAACAGAAGGGAGAAGCCATAGCTGGCAAGCACATGAAAAGAGATCTCTGGGATTAATTTCTTGGATTGTATATGTATCTTTTTGTCAGCAGTTTGACCTCATACTAAAACTGTGCCATCTCAAGATCATAATTAATGTGTCCCAAAGAACTGTGTGAACTTCTGTTTGACAAGTTTCTAGGTAACTGGATGTTTATAGAGAAAGAGAAAAGTAAGTCTGGTCATTGATCGGCTACTGAAGCAGGTCCCAACAAGCATCTGCTCATTTCCTTAACCACTGCAGTAATATATATGCTAACAACATTAAAGATGTACTATATTAACTCAGTTATTACAAGCCAAAAACAGCAGCTGTTATAAAAATCTCACCAAAGAGAAAACCATCTTCTGCACTTCTTGTTTCTTTTTACTGTATTGTAAAGCTCAGGGATCAATAGGAAGCTTTCTAGCCAGTCATAAAACTAAAGACATCATCCCATTTTATTCCTGCACTAAATAGAGGTAAGAAACAAGTCCATTATTTAATAAAAATTTGGGCTAAGGGAAAAAGAGCCAGCCCAAGTGTACAGTTTAATGAAAAACAATAACAAATGTTTTCCAAGGGGTGGCAGTTGACCATTTGCAGTTGACCAGAGTAAGAATGTGCAAGTACATGGTAGAGTACTTGTACATGTGTAAGTACGTGGTAGAGAATCTGTCACCTTTCTCTGGGCTTTCAGCTACACTAGCAGTTATTGTCTAATCCAACATAGACACACTGTATTGGTTACATTAGCCACTGACTATTTTTATTCCTTTCATTTTAGAAAGTACTTTTTAATGTACTTTCCCTTAATCTGGCTGTCTACTGATGCCTTTTCATGACAGCAGCAGTTTAGTGTAGTTCTCAGAAAGTTGTGTAGGCCTTATACTGATCCTGAACGACCCTTGAATTTAGTTCCACTCACTCATGCCTTTCTGCATAGTAAAAAACAGGGATAATTGCCACCCCATGGCTGATGTGTAAAACACGTACCTCGTGCAGCTGAATTAAATAATATTTGCTCAGTATCTTGAGATCTAAATATTGTAATTAAAAATAGCGATGTATTTGTACTCAGCAGCTGGCTTTCTGTAAAATCAGTCTGTGGAAAATTTAAGCACTATGAAGCTTGAGGACATATGACCACAATTTTCATCTAATTTACTTAGTCCTGTAGTAATTTAACTGATCTCAATGTGGTTAAAGTAAATATGCATTGAAATAAGGAAAGCAGAATAAGGCTCTTTGTTGTTTCTGCCACAGGAATCTGCTAAGCTTTATGGCCTACCATTAAGAATAGGAATTTCCACATCTGTCATTGCACAAAACATACATCTCAAAACTCTACCTTGAGATCCAAATGAAGAATGTACATTTGGTGCATGTACTGAATTCCATTGCAGATCTGTTTTATGAATGAGATAGTATCCATCTCTGTCAAATTGTAGTTTTCATCAATAATTCGGTCAAATAACTCTCCTCCTTCCACACTGAGGAGAAAAAGACAACAAAGCAGTGACCAAGTTCAAATCCAGTCCCACACAGTAAGACTAATGCTGAAATTATGCTATTGACTATTTTTATCATTCACAGTCAAGTTCAGTAAGATGAGCTTGTACTCAGATCTGAACTTTCTAAAGACTGGGTTCTGATGCATACTGTCCTGAACCTCTTCAAGGCCTGAGAGTCCTGTCTTCCAGCCACTGAAAACCATGAAAGTCTTGAAATTTGAATTTTATGCTGTCTTGAGTCATCATTTTGTACCACTGAAATTAATGAAGTTCCATGGAAAACCAAGACAACATGAGGGAGAATCTGAATTTAAATCTGTGGTCTCTTCCCTCTGAGTTTAAGAGGGACAGGATCCAAAATGTCAATCTCAAACTACCTAAAGTCAACAAAAATTACTTAATTTCTCTTCACAGTTCAGTATGCCTCCAGTTTATCTGTTCATAGATACACAGATACTTTTTTTTTATGATATGTTAATCATGTAGACCAAATTCAGAGGATTATCTGAGAAGGTCCAGAACAGTCAAACTCACCCAGTTTTGAAACTTCTGCCATGACTTTCAGTGTTTCGGTTTTGGCCTTGTTGGCTTCCCTAAGACAGCATCTGCTTAACTTGACCTTGAGGCAGGTATTTTGTGCCTAACTAGCCTGATAATCCAGCATACAAAGCAGGTTTATCCTTTCAGGCACCCAGCAAAAGGATTAGGCACAACACCCACATCTGGCTTCTCTTTGGTGTAAGATGCCTTCTTGTTTGCCTCACAGGAGATATTCTGAGAGGTTTGTTTCTTAGCTTACACTAAGATAAATTAAAGTATTAAATGAAAGATAAGATATGTAACACAGCTCCATCTTCAACTGGAGCAGTTGTTTTACAGCACGAGGAATGTGGCACACTAATTGAAAAAACGCATAAATGCCTGCATGGGAAAACTTTTCTCTTAAATTCCCCTTTTTTTCTCTTGTTCATAAGAACATATTTCATATGTGTTTTCTACCCATAAGAAGTTCCATTTCTAATTTCAGGAGAAAGTAAGAAGGAAGCTGACAATTCTAGCAAAAGTAGTAAGCACAGAAAGGAAAAGAAAAGAACACACTTACTATTCCATGACGAGTACAATATCATTTTTAGATTCAAAGGCATCATATAACTGGATGAGGTTCACATGATTCAGCTGGTTCATGACATTGATTTCATTTTTTACTTCATCCTGTAAAGAGCAATGAGTATTGCTTGAGATGCCTTTTTTCCTAAGAAAGCTACGTTTGAAGCAAATCTACATTATTTCGTGTTTTCACTTGTGGCAACCAAACTCAGGGCTCCTGCAGTGGTAGAGGTCAAGGCTATAGGAACTAATACACTGAACTCAGAGCTTGAGTGAGGTGTTTCAGTAATAAGGTATTTGCTGGAAAAGGAAGAGACGAGCCCACATGAAGAAGTGGTAAGCTCCCAGGGATGTAAAGGGAAAAGAGAAACAGAGGAAGATTGTTCGAACAGCAGTAGGTGTACAAAATCAAGCTAAGCCCAGGACAGTCCTCAGAACCTAATTTTGCAGTCAGAGGAGAGAGACTAGTGCCTCCATTCAGCCCAACTATTTTAGACATGCTGAATCATTCTCTGAAGGTGTCAGTCTCTCTCCATTCACTCTAAAGGGATTCTTGGTGGTCAGCTTGGCCACAGCTATATCTTAGCAACCCCAGTTATCTGAGACAAATCCTACTCTTGAATGTCCTTAATGACACTGATGTCACACAAAGAGGTTATGCATGTCTTTCCTGTGAAAGCCAGTCCCAGATGGCCAAGAGGTTTGCAAAACAGCCCAGACTAATTCTTCTCATCTGCATTTATGCTGATGTCAGGAGCCCAGATCATGTCTGTTATCAGCATCCCCCACACTGAAATCAAGTCATTGCAGCAAAGGCTACAGTGTGCTCGGGAGGGAATACACTATGTCACAGGCCTGACAAATGTTTTTACCATTAAAGAAAACACTAATAGAACTAGAAGCAGAAAGAAAAAAAAATATTTAAAAGAAACAGAAAACACCCCAAAAATAGTACTTTGATGGGCTACTAAAAGTTTTGGAGGAGAAGGGAAATAGAACTAGGATTAATGGTAATCCAGCAGGTCCTATGAGTGTGTGAGACACTTGGTCATGATCCGTTGTGTAGCTGAAGAACACTGTGTGACCACTTGGAGAACAAAAGACTAATATCATGCTCTACCAACCTTCTGTTTTGGACCTTGTGCTTTTATAATTTTGGCTGCCAACTTGAGACCTGTTGCTTTCTCTTCACATTTGTGCACTTGTCCAAATCGCCCTCTAGAAAAAAGGAGGAAAAAAAATCATCCAGCGGTACAGGTGTCAACTCTGAAAGTAAACTACACTATAAACAACCATAAATTATCCTCTCCCTACTGGCTTTCATTTCAATTGCTCTGTGTTGCTATTTTATCTTGTAGATTGTACTTGCTACTAGTCATTTAGGCACACCAACATCACACACTGTTCTATCGGGTACTACTCCACTTGTGTGATTCACTATACCCACCTCATAATATGCAATGACTAATCCCAGGGAAGTCAAGGATGTACTGTAAGGATAATGCCTCACTTATGTGCACCATCTCCCCCTCTCCATCACATCGTTCTCCCCCATGGGAGCGTTGTGATTTCATGATGAAACAAAGCTTTACCCAAGAGTACGCTGCCATGCAAAATTACAATATCCCACTCCCCTAAATAATGTCAGCATGAGAGATAAGTAACTGCATGGCCTGTCAGATCAGCCTGCTAATCCATCTGAAAACATGCATGTTCTTCCTCACTGAGTGGAAGAAGACTACAACATGTCTCTACATACTGCTGGCTGTAATTTGAGGTAAAGTATTACAGCATCCTAGGAGCCCTGTCATAAAGCCTGAGGGCATCTGGCTGACCTAGAACAATGCCAAACACAGGCCAAGTCTGCTGGTGCCAAACAGTAAGCCAAAATTCACTCACACTGTAAAATCAGCCTCCTCTTTTCATCCCTCTATAAAGCACTGTAACAGCTTAGACTTTCATGACTTCAGCTCTAGAGGGGCATGTGGCCTCCATTGACCTCCCAGGGTGCCTGGCTGTAAATTTGCGCCTTGCTTTCCAAGTCGATTTACTTCACCTGACTTACCCTCCCAGAACTTCATCCTCGTTGACATTATAATAATTGCTGATCCCCACCCTTTTGGCTGAGACAATCCGGTGATCAAATGGTGCTGACGGAGTAGGAATATCATCTAAAAAAGACAAAATACACAGAGAGCATATGAGTGGTCACATGCAGTGCTTGTTTATCTCATATTTTAGTTCCTCTTTTTCCCAGATAAGTTCATTTAAGAACTGAATACACTTACTGTAAGCTTTATAGCTAGGTCTTTCTCTGTTATTGAAGAAGGGTTTTATTTCAGAAGCTCTGGCTCAGAAAAAGAGGTTATTGTTAGGGAGCTACACTACCAAGACAAGGACTCCTTTGCTAAGCTATCATCTTCTGTACAACAGTAGGGAGAGGCAAAGTGAAGACCACTGGACTATACCACTGTAGCTTCATACTCACAAGGGGCCTCTGCAATTCAGCCTAATCTCTGATTTTTTTATTACTTTTTCCTCCTCGGGGACAGTTAATAGGCGAGTATGTACTGTAACTCTCCAGTGGGGTAGGGAGAGAAACAACTCTCCTGCAGGCTCAGCTAAGAGAGGCTATTTCCCAGCTTTTGGTGTTCACAGTGAGGAATCCCCTCTTAACTGATTGACAAAACTTGTCCTTCTCCACAGTGTGGTCATCACCTTTAAAGATCACATTTAGAGCTTGTGCACATGAGGGAGTTTCACCCTGGCAGACAGCACTTGGGGTTTCCAATATGGTTCAGGACACACGGTAACTCATATGCTGCTCTGAAGAATTTCTGTCCTTAAAAAATGATGGCAGATAAAAGGTAAAGACGGGCACAGAAAAGTGATGGTTCCCAACATCACACTGCAGCAGCTATGGAGCTTTGGCAGGTCTCTGGTTTCTGGAGGTTTCTGGACCTCCACATGATGGACCTTTCTGCCATCCTGGTGTCAAAATCCCTGCTGGAGACCAGCCCTCCATGCCTAATTTGAACTTTTTGCAGGCTGTTGTGACTTCAATTTCATACCCACATTGTTTTTCATTTGATTGATATTCCTGAGAGTGACCTTTGGCTGACCAAGGTGACAAATACTTCTTCAACCGTTTGGGAGGGCTACAGCCCCAGTGTTTCAACATGAGCTCTCTGGTTTGGAATGCCAGCTCCTTTTTGTGTGAGGCTTGTTGAGCAATTTTAAAACCATTCATTACTCCAGTGAAAATGATCAAAAACACAAACAAGAAACCCCATGACAGCATGTAGCTGGCAGGAACACTTTGGTCATTAATGTAGCTGTAGATTGTCCTTATGCACAGTGAATGTCCATTTTTCCAGGACACAAGCTGTGTACCTAGATTTTTTTTTGACAGTGTTAATAACTTACATGGTCAGGAAGTTAGTTCATGGTCAAGGAATTGTGAAAAGCTGGGGCTTCTGGAAGTTTGCCACCTACTTGGGATTCTGCAAAGTTTGAATTGCAAGTCTGTAAGTATGGGTCTTTGCACGTTACCGAGACCCACAAAATGCCAAGAAAACCTCTAACCTAAGGCAAAATTTGACTCTAACAATACAAATTCCATCAGCACCAGCATGTAAGTGACAGAAGAAAAGGTCTTTTTGAAAGCTCAGCTCAAAACATTACCAAACTCTGGGCAAGGAAATATTCTTTTAAAGACACCTGACTGCTTTTCAAAACTATGCTTAAGTTTTTGCCTTCAAGATGTTCCCCATGACAGACCCTCTATTTTTCTTTTCCTACAAACCAGAGGGGATTTCTCCCTATTCAAGAACAACTTTCTATTACAGATCGAAGATGCTCCAACAGAGACACTCTAACCTTAACGTCATCCCTAACTATCTACCAGGGCTCACAGCAGTTTACGGATTTTAAAGCTTTTGGGCTATCTCCTGTTTTCTGCTACAAAAACCTAGCACAAACCTGCCATAAACATTTCCCTCCCACACTCTCACCCCATTCCCAAAGCAGATAAGTTCATCCTGAGTCCTGTGTATGCACATGCACACACATATAGCTTCAAGTCTTTCACCTCCTCACATGCCATAATTTCACATACAGGAATAGGCACCGAAATTCTCAAACTGGAGGTCTAATATTAGAAATCTCTGCCTCACCGTGGTGAACACTGCTTCAGAGTTCGGTGCCTGAGCACCGTTTATCTGACTGTTCAACAGCATCACTCAGGCTTCCACACAAAAGTCTGTATTTCTTTGCTTTGTAGACTGCAGTTGTTCTCACTTCAGATTACAATGGTACAAATATGAGCAAGCTGGTTTTTCAGGCTATGTCCACAGCATTGCAGATTCTCTGTTAACACACATTCTCAACACTTCCACAGGTCGACCGAGTTTGCTGCACCTGATATAATTTCTCCCTCCACTCTGTACTTAGGGGTTTTAGCTCTTTTGTTAAAAGAAAAGGGAGAGAGGGTAGTATTAGTGGAGTAATTGTGGCAGAAGCAGATTAATTGTGAATAATTTCTGACAGAACAGAAGCCTCTAAGATGGAAGCAAGCAGAATCACGTTACTTCTCATCAGTTTAGGATGTGGTCCATGAACAACTGTTTCCCATCAGAGGAACCATGCACACCTTTTTCCGCTACTAATTACAATCACAAAATCATTCACTTCTACAGATACTGCTCTCTGCTCATCACTGCAGTACCCATGAAATCAAATGCTTTGCCTTTAGGCTAGTTCCTTGCTTTTTATAGTTTTACATATGCCATCAGTGCTTCCTGCAACTACTCTGCTCTTTTTGTTGTCATCTTTGACTAGGCCTTCATCATGCACTTGATGCTCACTGCTATCACTATGCTCAAATTGGCAGGTCTGCCCAGGGATTGAACTAGAATTTCCTGTACCTTTTTCGCAGCTTTTACACCTGCAAGGACAAAACATGGTATTAGTGCAGAGTACACTTAAAGCAGAGCAACTTTAGAAACATAGGTGAAAAATGCCTACACAGCTATTGAATTCAAATAACATTAAGCTATTTTGTTTCACGGTGTAAAATTAACTAGTTTAATATTCACCTTGAGAAATAAAAATGGCTCTTAAATTAATCACGACAGCAAAATGTTTCTCAGTTACTGAAAACCTCACCTGAGTTCTTCTAAACTTGACATTAGGCTATCAATCTCACCTTTAAAGCAAGGGGAAAGCATTGGAATTCCACTTTGTACATACAGGTTCCTGAGAGCTTAAACCTGTTTATCCCTGAAAGGCTATCTATTAAATCCAGGAAAGAAAGAATTGCAGTAAACAAATTTATCAGGTCAATTGCCTGGGCAAATTATCACATTTTTATGTTGTCCTTTAAGTTACTACATTTTGCAGTAAGTTAATTCCCAGTTGGCAGATGGCCTAATCTATTTTGCTGATGTTACATGATGTTGCAGTATATAAACAAAACTATGGGAGAATTCTCCTCAGAGATAAAGAATAGCCTAACATAATTCCCGTGTTCCTGATATATTTCCCAAGCAAACAACCATAACACACTGCTAATACCGTTTGTGGTAGATTGTTTGCCAGTCTTTTTTAAGAGTATCATTTCACTTAGATCAGAGGCATAAACATATTTTTCACTTTTGTATTGGGCTAAATTTTCACCAATACTTATACAAATCAGCCACTTGGACTTGAAACTTGAATTACACATTTTTTTGAAGCAAGGGTCTCTTCAGAATGTGTAGTTTGAATTTCTGATCTTACCTTCCCTCTGATACCTCATCATCATGACTTTGTTCTGCCACATTTTCCTTTTGGGAAGGAGCTGGTAGTTCCTCAGCACCTTTTTTACTCTTATCAGCATTTCCTTCCCCTTTATTCTCTTTCTCCTCTTGCTGTTCCTCAAATGCATCTTCAGGCACTTTTTCCTTCTTCTTCTCATCTGCTGGGGACTCACTCTCTGTCTCCTGCACAGTTAGTTTTTGACAAGCATCATCAACAGCATCTTCTTCCTGCTGCTTTTCTGGAGTGAAGGATTCCTGAAAAGAGCGTCTCCTATATTCATAATGGCTTCCTAAAGACAAACTTTCTCCTTTCTGCTCTGACTCTTCAGTATCAAATTTGGGAGGATCCACTTCAAGCAGAATGGAACTTTCCCTCTTGGCATTTTCCTTGTTGAGCTTATCAACTTCCTCTTCCCGAGAACAGGACTCACTCTGCTGGATGCGCCCATCTATAAGTAAAGAGGATGCAAAGGAATCTGTCAGTGGTTTCCTGATAGTCAGTAACAGTATTAGGGCTGTTATGCAGGGCTGCACACTTAGCATAACTCCTGTTGAAGTTTGAACTAGGCATTTGCTTTCCACTCCCACTTTCAAGGTCCATACAAGTGTCACCTAAGCAAGAGCAGACTACTTATTTAAAACTGGGATTGCATGGGTCACAAATGCTTTCTTTGAGACACAGCACTAGAAAATGTTTTTCTCATGCAAAGTTAATGTCAGCCAAGTCAAGGTCAATAAACTCCTCATGCAAAGCATCTTGCCGAACAGTTGGATACCCTGTGCTCACTTATGCTGATGAACACACATGTAATCCAAGCAACTTCACTGGAGCTGCTCAGGAAAGTCATGGCTATTTCTGTTCTATTTCTTAGGAACTAGAGGTTGATCAGAGAAAAAAAATAGTCTAACCTGTTGAATCTGGTGGTTTCTTTTCTTTTGTTTCTGTTTCATTCAAATGTGACCTTTCTTTGATGACCTGTGGGAAGGCAATTGACATATTAGTCAATTTATATAGTGCACATGTTGTGTTCGTCCTCATGAAATCACAGCCTGTTGTTGGTTTTTTTTTTGGTCAAATTCTCTGTGTTCTAACTCACACATTTCTATAAATGATGGTCCTTATTTTAATCACTACAAGCCGATTGAATTGATACCAGTGCAAAGCAAGAGAAATTATCTTGGTTGTAATCAGCATCAGTGTTGGCATAAAAACAGCCTAGAAAGGATCAGAACTGAACCGCAGAGACCAAACCAAAGAAGAATCCAGGAATCAGCTGCTGCCCTGTACTAGCTTTTGCTGTTAAAAAACTAGGTTAAACCAGATCTCTGAATATTTAATATTGTAGTAAAATGTTCAGTAATGATCTTACTGACACATATCAAAAATTTTCTTGCTGTTTAATCAACCGTTGGTAATGACTTTTTAAATGATGCAACAATTTATTAAGGGCTGAGACAGTAACCAGGATTTGGAGCGTATAAGCCCGTAACTTCAGCTTTGTACCCTTCTCTTACCTACATTTTACAATGTTGTAGTGACATCTAGAGGTGCTTCATACCAATCCAGGTCCTCACCTCTGCAATTACTGTTCCCTTTGTGGATATTAACTCCTGTTTCTATGCTGTGTGCTCGATGTGTTTTTTCACGGGCCACTCCTAGACTGGTTTAGTAGGTGACCACAGCACAACCTGGTACTTGCTGTTGCTTGGTGCTCCTTTTTTCACCTGCCTTCTTCCTCTCACAGTGCTATGGAACTGGCACTGTCATTATAATTATTATTAGATCCACACAGTGTGAAAAGTGCAGATACCTCCAAGTACTTTCCAGACGGACTACCAGCTAAAGCAGTATTGTACACATCCCAACAAAATATACAGGTTCAGGCACTTACTTTTGAGTGTCTTAACCATGTGATCAGTCCCACAGCTCTGGCCACCAACCAGTCCTATTACTAAACATTTGTTCTGGTAAGCCCTCTGCATTTTTTTATGCTTTATTTTTTTATTTTAATTTCATCAGGCTATATAGAAATTAGGCATGAAATCAAAGCAATGTGTATCCACTATAAGCAGAGTTCAAGGGAAAGGAAATTCCATGAGAAGCCAAAAGAGTGGAGACAAACTGAATGTAACTGCATGGAGCAATTTCAACAGGACTTGTTCACAAAATCTTGATCTGCAAGGGACAAAGAAACTGTAACATAAGCATAAGACCTGAGACTGACAATTATTTGGGATGCAGTTTGTCCCAGGAAACTGCAGGCCACAAAATGAAAAAGGCCACAATACAACCAGGTAAATACCCTCGAAATATAAATCGGAGCCTTGTTCCCACAGAACTTAAATATAAATGTAATGTTGCCAGATGGAACACAGGGAATCAACCAGTGCTCTAAAAAGCAATAAAAAAAATAAATAAAATAGGGAAAAGCCACAGACTTATTTATTCTGCCCTGTGTTGGCAATTAGTAATGCACTCGGATTCCTGTAAGTATGTCAGCCTCTCTGTACCGCTGAGGACATCAGCTCTGATCAAACACAGTCAGCTGAGCAAACAACCAGGGAAATGGCCTCCAAGCTCTTTGATGCATGAGGCCAGGTTTCACTTTTGCATTCAGAATTAATTGCAGACACACAGCACTTCCAACTAAATATTGCTGTAGTTTTGCAGGTGTGAAATACAGAAGCCAGCTTTTGAAAATCCGTCTAGTGGAAGGAACACTGCACAGTGCTGAATACCTGAGACTGCCAGGGCATTACATAAATTACTACCGTGTTTATTCAAGCACCATTTCTGATCTCTGACATTTTACCAGCAGATGCCAGCAGATGAGGAGTTCATACTAATTTAAATGAAAAAAAAAAAAAAGAATACAAATGAATTATTTACTGATCTCCTTCAGAATCAATTTGCAATAAATATAGGGTCAAGAGTACACTAGAGTAAGAAATACAAATATAAGGACTAGATATTGAAGTACTTGTAAATACATGAGTAGTTTATATATGAATAACCCAGTTTTCTCCACATTTTGCTGTTTGTAGCAACATGCGACTTCAATTTGTCAAATCTTGACCAGGCAATAAAAGCAAGAACTTTTGCTCATTATTTCTCCCCTCTAAAGGGTGGGGGTTCTCCAGGTTCTCTAGAGCTGACAGAAACCAAATTATCCTTCCCATCCCAGCCACAGGCGGTACAAAGACCTCCTTGTAGTTTGTCAGGGGCATGCGTGATGTCCAGCCCCAGGCAGCTGAGCAGCTGCTCTGAGAGCCCACAACTCCCAAAAGCTGTGACACTCTTTGAAAATCTCATCTGAAAGGTGTGGTGGTTTGTTAAAGACCTCTATCCCACCTAACTACTCTTCACACCACTCCTCTTCCCTCAGTCTGTTAGAGCTTTCTTAAGGCTCTTTTTAACTTAATCCCTAACAATGTGTTATTTATTTATGTATTATTCCTCCAAAACAGGTTACGTGACTTTCTACAGTCTGTATTTTCTAAAATGACTGTAATCAATATTTCTTAGTAGAAAACATTTTTTCCCCTTTCTGTAATGATTTGAATATTAAAAAAAATTAGGGAAATGGAAAATAGTACTTTTTCCTAGTCATACAAGCCAAAAGCTTTCAATGAATTTTACATTTTCATTTCACAAAGGTTAAATATAAAAGTTTGTGTTGTAACCCTGTAAAGTATACCACAGGAAAAAGGTGTCTGTATCTACACAATTTTGAATTGTGTCTTCAAAAAAAACATTTTCTAGACTTAAACATATTCTTTCACAGAATTCTGCCAGACCCTAAGCAAGAGAGACAGATTAAAAGCCCAGGTGATGATACAAAATAATGTGAGATAGTCCAGAGGCTGAAACTTCAGTATAGACCAATGGAAAAAGAAAAAATTGGAAATTATTTAAATTGACTTTAGAAACCTGCAGAAATTAAGCAAAAAGCAATAATATATATAAATATAATATATTCTAATAGAAATTTCAAATGGAGAAAGAAATTAATGTCTTTTATAGACATCTGACTCCATTTTAATGATCTGTACATGGTTAAATTCCTTCTTTATACTGAAGCAGTCCTACCCTTGGAATGTTTTTTTAGTTAACTTCCAGATTTTTTTATTCACCTAATAAAACTCTTTGATTCTTTTTTTCCTACTGCAAAAATTTCTGTAATGAATGGCCTCATGAAGCAGCCCCAACCATTCAGTTAGAGGTTCTTTATCACCCCATCACATTTCACTTGATACCAAGACAATAACCTCAGCTTCCATTTGCCAATACCAAGACACAAACCTTTGCATATGCCTAAACCACATTTTAACTCTGTGTCACTTTCTCATGTTCTTGATAGTTTGCAGAGCTCTATTATGTCAAGATAACCTGGTTTTGTGTAAGATCTGACCACCATTCATTTATCAAAATTATTAAGTTACTTGAGATTTGCAATTAATGAGTTTCCCTAACAGCCAGAACCCAGCCATGGGCTTTGCCACCTGAGCACTGTACTGAGGATGCTCCCAGTATCTCCTCACTGGTTCCCAGGAGAGTGCAGAACGTATGACAGAGCCCTCGGGGCAACCACATGCATGGTGATGTCTCCTGTGCCATCCACCAAAGCTGGAATCCATCTCCTCCTGCCCTTTCATATTCCTCTTCAATACATATCCTTTTCTTCCCCCACCCCCCACAGTAGTGTAAAATATTCAGTGAGAGCATTTTTGATACAAACTTGTAAGTGCTAAAAACCATACACACGGGAGTTCTGCTTTTATTGGTAGGTGGTGCATCTGCTTCCATGTCATTATTTTTTTTGGTACACTATAACAACTGCTGGCAAAGATTCTGACTCTTGCATGATTTTGATAGAGCTCCTTGAACTAGATAAAGAAATCATTCCTCTGTAAAATAAAAACTCAATCTACAAATATTTTCTAACCACACACAAAAAATAAGCTCTGAACCATGAGAATTGTGATTCCCCCAATACAAAATACAAGAGAAGTTCTATGTGACCTGCTGCTTTGAAAATACGTAGGTAATGAGGTAACAACCTCTGTATGTGAAAAATCCCTCAGAGCAATATCATCCTAGGGAAGAAGCAGAAAATCAGTGAAGCCAAAGTGTTGTCCATTCCCCACGAAAGTTTGCTGACTTCCCACCCCCTGTGCTGGAGAAGAAGTGGCTGTCCTGTTTCAAATGGATGCTTCCTCCTGCCAGGCCATTCTTCTCAAAACCACGAATCTTACACAGAAGAGTAGAAAAGGCTTTCATGCAACCAGGCTGAGGACAGAGACCATAGCCTTAGTGAAGATGCAACGGGTTCCACTAACAGTGACAGGTTGGTTCTAAACATCTTACTTTTGTCTTGAGGTCTAGTTGCTGTCATTTAACAGAGTCATTTTCAGGCACAAGAAGAGCTCTGGAGGTAGATCTTTTAACTCCAATTGATTGGTTCCCTTTTAATGTCTCTGGAATACACAGAGGCCTGTAATAATCACCAACAAATCTGAGGCTACTGAGACACCCACTAAGACCAGAGTACTCATCATTATCTGGCTTTGACACATCCTTTCACTGCATCTGGGAAATCAAATCAACCAGTTACTATCATTTTTGAGTTTCTCAAATCAGGAGCAATGTCAGGCAAGCACAAGTACTGAAGATTTCAGCTGCTTTTCTTACCAACACATTGGACAGCCTCACATCTATCCCTTCTCTATACTGCTCAATGTCCTTACATGTGTGATGACTGACAGGGTGCACATGTGCCTCATGTGCACCTGTGCCACTGCTATTAAATGGGTCATCCTCCTAAGTGGGTTCCAGTACTGTCACAGTGTGAGAAAGGAGGAAAAAATTCCATCTTGAAAGCCAAATCACCAGCAGATCTTTGTGGGGACAAACCACCCACTTGTCAAACTACTCAGGCAATTTTTTTACTACAGTATCAGTTAAGTAGCCTCACTATTAAGAGAGTATTTCTCAACTTAACTAACTCAGCTGAGCTAAGCAGGCAATGGTATGGATGGAAAATATCTTCACACTTTATGAACTGCCCTTCCTAAACTTTTCTCCAAGATCACACAGTTGTGAGATTTCCATCCAAAGGGTTATAAACTTAAGAAATCATCTCCTACAGCTTTGATGACTCACTTTGAATTGGACTCCAGAAATGCAGGTTTCCTAACAATTCATTTAAGAAGAAGGGAGTTTGGTTTGAGGGGAAAGACCTGTTTGGGTTTTTTTAAATTTTTCCCTTTATAGAAAGACTGTGGTCCTGTGGCACCTCACCATGCAGAACCCAGCGAATGAAATGTGGTGGGGCTCATTCCAGGTTCTCTTGGGGCTGCTGCCCAGCCACCCATCACTGCTCCTTCTCACTACTGCATGTGTATGCAAAAGCCAGGGTGCTGCCAGGATGGCACCAAATTAGTTGTGTTTCAAAGCAGCCACCCTTGTTACTAAAACTCAGTGTGGTGGAGACGCCACATTTAGTTGCAATAGCACTCTGCTACCAGAGGATATGGTCAACCATGGTACCCCTACACTTTCTGATAGGGGCTGAGAGGAGCCATTACCAGAAAACTGCCTAAATGTCAAGGATATCTGATGACAAAAGGTGAATTTTAGACGGCTGCAGTGGACAAAGACTTCCTCCCTGAGCAAATCCCTCCTACCGCTGTCTCACCTCTTTGAGTAGCCTTCTGCTTTTACAGGACTGCTCTCTGATGAGCTGCCTTGCTTTGCTTTCCTGCACTTAGCAGTTATCTCTTTATCTTCATCATAACGTCTCCCTAGTTTTGCAAAGGAATTGTAATGGATTCCTACAATGGTCACTCTAACACATAGGCATTCATGTCAAGCCCGAAACCCATCCAATGTGGCACGTAGGTATTTAGAAATTAGCCGTGTCTACTTTGATTTCACACATTTTCAGACTTGCAGAGGCAGAAAAATCCCAACAGTGTTCAGGAAGGGATCCTACGCAGGGAACATCGTACAGCAGACAGCAAGTTCTGAGTGTAGATGAAAACAACGTTAAACAGCATTATGAATTGAAAAGGCACGAAACAACTCCTATGGCTGTCACTAAGGGAGAGAACAGGGCAAAACAAGATGGAAACATTGTCCTGAGAAAACTTACCCATTTTAGAGAGAGAATTTTAACTCTGATATACTACAGCTCACTCAAAAGCTGAAATTCTTCTACCAAGATATTTAAGTAGAGGCATCAGTCCTGAGGGAAAGAAGAGCATTCTCAAGTATAATGGCAACTGAGAGTGCTGACCAGCCGCATTGCCCAAGCAACACGCAACCCATCTGCTGAAATTCTGCAGAAATCTCTACTATTGAAACCACTGACCACAGCAGAAACTCTTGCAAATAGATTTTAAAAAGAAAAAAAAAAAACCAATTCCTACTTATTTGGCTGAAAGAATAAAAATACACGGAACATGGCCAATTTGGAGAGAATTTAAACAATACATAAGGGACCTGTTAGCATTTGTAGGCAAAATGAAGGAATCAGAACAGTTATAGACTGAGGCTGAATGGATCTTAAAACACATGTGGCAAACAGCAGTTTCATTGTGGGCTCCTACTAAAGCAGCCAGTGACCTGCAATTGCAGTGTGATACCTGCACAGGAGGTACACAGGGTTCAAGCAGAAAACACAGCTCCCACCGCTGGCATGTCTTTAGTGTGGGAAACAGCCCCAAACTGCTAATGGTTGTTATTCCTCAAGCAAAGCCTGTAGAAATATCAGGAAACCAAAGCTACAGACACCTGCAGGCAACTGCAGGAAGTTCAACACTACTTTACGATGGCAACAAAATGGACTTTCTGGCTCTCCAGATGAGTATTTGCAGGTTAATAGTACAGAATCTCTAAACTCTTTAATTTGGAGGAAACAAGTGAAGTATTATTTTACCCTCTTTCTTTATAAGTGAAAGAAGTAGGATGGAAAACGGAGTTATAGACAGGAACATTTTGCAACAGGATTATCAGACTACTTAAAAAGGTGAATTTGAGGAAAACCTCAAGGCTTTTAAAGACACTTACTGTAGAACTGCTGATTTTCCTGAGTGGCAATAGTGACAAAATAACTTAAACGACGAGTAGTACACGCTACTCCTCTCAGCCATGTGGTGATAAGGTCATGCTGCACTCAATGGAAAACGACTGGGAAGCATTTGGCAGCATCGACAAAACATGAAGTGTCTCCAAGCTATACCATATAACAGCTTCAACCCAAACCAGAAAGAAACTAAACTCCTGTATGAGGCAGTGGAGGTATTTCAGGATGGCAGTAAAAGGCAGGAAAGCAGAAATTTGCTTCAGAAGAGAGCAATCCCTATATTTTGCAAGAGCACAAAATATGCCTGTGGAGTCTGTGATTAGGAAACTGTTCCAGCTGCTGCTGATGCCAGGAGAGAGATTACACATCCCAGCTGCTTACTTCTCTCTCATTCCCCATCTTCCCTCTCTGTTCTGCCTCTTTCACAGCTCTCTACGTAATATGGTTCTGTAAAAAGAGACAGTTAGGAAAAATTAAAAAACAGTACTACATTAAGCAAAGAGCAGCACCTCTCTAGAGAAGGAAGGATGGAAAGACAGGTAAGCAGTAGGTAAACACTATTCACTGCCTTATCCTGTTGTACCTATGGCCACCCACTGCACCACCTACTAGTAATTCATTCATAAGTTATGATTGGATTATTTTGCAGAACCAGGCTGGGGACAGACAAACATTTTTCAGACAGCTCAGCTGTTAGAACTAAGAGATGGCATTTACTCATAGCTGGAGCAGGGTGGATGACAAATAGGAACATCATCCAAAACATCTGACCATCTCCAGCAGTGCATAGAAGTGGGTACTGTCCTTCTGAACTAACTGTAGTGAATAGATTGCCTTGTTCGTGGCTGTACAGAAACAGAATAGGACTGTGCATGTCTAAAGGGATTGAAGGGTTGCTCAGTGCTGCCACACAAAGTCCACCTAGGATACAAGAGGTGTTGTTCTTACTGCCTGGCAGCTTGCACTTCTATGGGGTCAGCACTGTTCAAAATTGTCATCAGGTGGGACTAGAGACAGGAACGATGATTCTGTTAAGAGAAGCAAGGGTTGGTATTTGCACATTTGGGTAAATTTGTTCATTGCTACATCAGGTATTAGTGCTGTATTTCAGGTGTAAAACTCTTCAAGGGTGAGATCCCCTATTTTTCTATTCCTTTGCTTTTCCTTTTACTTTAATCACAACTATATAAAATATATAGAAAAATATGGAGATCCAGTTCAAATATGGAGGCATGAGCAACCAGCTTCACAGTGCCTCCTGGATCAGTATTTTCACTAACTTGCTCAGAGATCCTATTCTTACCATCTCACCCAGAGGAGAGTCTGCTTGCCCTAAATGCTGGTCCACACTGTCTCCTACTAAGCTGACAGCCAAGCTCAGCAGTCTCTGCTGAAGGATATCATTCCATGTTCTGTTACTCCTAATGCAGGGCTGACTTCAAGTCTGTTTTTACTTAAACCTAAGATGACTAAGTGTTTACCAAAGCCAGCTGTTGTTCACAGGATAGCCTGGTAATTTTATGATGGTCCTTTTCTAATAAATCAAACACACAGAGAGGAGGTAACGACAAGCTAACATATGTATGCTATCTCATAAAACAAACAAAATATAAACATAATAATATCATCAGCGTGATTCCAGACATGCTCATGCTGCCTTTCCTAAGCCCACATGCTAGACAAGTTCCTACCAAGTCCACTCAACATCTCCAAGAGTCTGCCTAAATAAAAATGAATCAGTGAGGGGATTACAAATGTAGCTGCTGTTGGAAAAAGACAGAGACTCCACTTACTCCCCTCTTTACTGGGTCCTTGTCTGTAGGCTACCTGTTTTCATCACGTTAAAGGCCCCTTGCCTCTACTTCCAGGTCTTTCATAGCACTGAACTCTCCATGGGGCACCTGCATCTCTACCACCCTGGCTCCCCTCTGACCCACCAGGAGCACAAGCTCCTCCTGTTCTGCTACACCCGTTGGTTACCACAAACTCACCAGCAAAGCCTCCAAGGTCCTCTCCTTTCTCCAAACCAGTGTTTCTATTGCAGAGAGCCTTGCACCTACTCTGGTCTCTAGGAGCTGCCAGTTCATTAATGTGGCAGGCCTGATTCAGTTTACATTTATAAATAGTTTAGATGAATATATACTTTCACCAAGATAAGTAGATCTCTACCAAAAACTGCAGAGATGGCAGCATTACAGAGATGACCTGTGGGTCTCATTCCAATGGGGCTTTTACAACAGAAGTTTTTGTTGATGTTTTGAAAAATAAAAGAAGGCCTAAACTCAGATGTTCAAAATAAATAATCTTTTCTTATCCAAGTAATTGTATAAAACAAGAAAACTTCTCTCTTGTTGAAACTCCTTTTTTTAAACCAGCCCAGCCTGATGTTCAAGAAGGGCCAGTGATGACGATTTTTGTTGTCAGTCTTCTTTGGCAAGGAAGCTATTTTTCTCTTCAATTAATGATGCTCTGGAAACAAGGATGCACAATTTATATCCTTACATAGTGAAAGATCAGTCAGTTCAGCTGATAGAGCTTTACAAGATGTTCCTCTGTTGCTACTCAGCACTGACTGATATTTTTATAGTTTCCTTTGCAGGCTCAAGTGCTTCTTGTCTATCAAAGAAGTGGGGTTGCCTTAGGGTAACCAAGCTGAAAAGCACACGGTTTGCTGACCAGGCTATTTTGAATAATATTGGGTGCAGCGCTTCTTTATTTCAAGGAACGCTGTTTCCATTAATACCTTCACATGATGTTTTTCCTGCTCAAAAACTTTAGAAAAACAAACTCAAGAACTATTCTTTAAATGAACCAAAGAGTAAAGCCTGCATGTGACTTTTTGGGAGAAAAAAAATTAAGCAAAACAAAACAAAATATGAAAGGCAACCTTTTTGGTTCACTGTGGCTTAATTAAATACCAGCATACTTTGTCAGAAGAAATGCCTTAATTTTCTTTACCAAAAAATAAATACTCAAGCTACCTTACAAGAACTTATTAGAGTCAATAGAGTCTTTCAAGAGATTTTTGGTGGCTTTTAATCTGAACTTTAAAGAACATGATGGAACTCTCATTATGGTAACACAGGCATTTTTTTACCCAGGGAAGTTTACACAAGCCACAGCTCCAGTTACGGTAACCCTACCTCAGATCCCAGTTTAGAAGTCCCCTAGTCCTCACCAATGCAGAGAAATAGCAGATCAGAACAGCACACTTAAGATGTTCTTTGAAATAAAGGACAAACGTACGTACATGCCCTGACCCAAGGAGGCTTTTTACCAGTTCCACTAATCTCTAGACCCTGGTGCTCATAATATGGCTGCTGCAACTTGATTCCCCCAGATAATTATAAATCCAGAAAAGATCATTGTAAAATTCATGGCCAGGACCCAAGGCTCCTGAAGCCTGTCAATCTTTGTTATGTTCTTTGTTGTTGCGTTTTACAGCTGCAAAGGAATAATTAGGAAAAAATGAAGGTCTGTATAACAAGTAGATTTTTCTATATCTTTTCCACTGAAACTTGCTCAGCTTGTCCTTATACTTTTCACTTCTAGAGCACATTGGTTGTTCTTTCTTAAATGTCAACAAAACGAAAAAGCTGAGCATATAACAGAACACTTCCGTAGCTTGCAATGATTCCTGCCAAGATGAAACACAAACCTGGGCTCACCTTTTCATTTTTCTTCTTGAGCAGGTCACCAGCTGTTGTCTCCGAGAAAATGTGCATCCTAAAGGGATGTCCAGCTCCTGCCTTGCAAACTTTACGTTTTTTAACATGATGTTTTACACTTGAATTATGAATTATTAATGTTTTCACCTTCTCTACCAGAGGTCCTACAAGTTTCTGTAGTCCAGAAACACTTTGTTCAAGTCCATCTAGCCTTTTAACCTGCTGCTCTGCTTTCCTGTTTATATCAGAAAGAGATTTTCTCATTTTAAGGCAAAGTCCCTTCATTTCGTTATTTTTCAATTTTTTGTTTCTTTCCATCCTTAATCCAGGTTCAGATGTTTCCGCCTTTACCATCTCAATGTCTTTTTCAATGCAACAGATTTCTTGGGAAACACTGTTAAGCTTCTTAAGGACATTGTCTTGCAGAGTCAACAGTTTATCAATTTTCTCTTCAAGGGAGGCAAACTTCACATCCATGATGTTGAAACTTTCAGATGTGCTGACATTACTTCTCGCAACACGAAGAATTTGAGGAGGTTCCATTCCATTACCTGGCCCTTGGTTTTGCAAAGTGTTTGGATCGAATATTTTGGCCAAATTGTTGACCATAGACGTAGAAGAGCTCTGCCTGCTGGATGTGGTCATTTTGCTGGTTTGGGTATGGGAAGGAAATGCTCTGATGATCAGCTGCTTGAGGACAATATCAGTTGCAAAGGCTTTCCATCCAGGCTGCTCAGATATACAGCCAAGTTTGGCAACTCCAGCTCAACTAATTTAAAAACTACTCTCATATATTTGACTAAAACAGAGAAAAGAGACACTCAAATTATTTAGGAGAAAAATGCCTTTCATCCATTCTTTTCTTTACAAATATTTATCTATCTGTTTCTAAATTAAGTGAATATGGAGATGCATATCCTAAATGCACTCGGTTCAGTGATATCAGCCTAGCAAGGTCTGAACTATTTGCACTCCAATGGCATTTGATAGCAAAAAGGCTACGCGATACATGAGAAGTCATTAAGGGTAGACAGAATTTGGCAGTGGTGTTGCTGCTTTTCAAAAGCCTAGCATGTAATGTGACCCCTGCTCTGAAGAGAATAAGGGTCCTTACAGGGAATTTAAGTGTGGCTGCTTGAAATTGCTATGTTTTAAGGTAAATTTTTCAGATGAAAACTTCTATTCCTTGAAAAGCCTGTTATGCCAGGCAGGAAGTCAATAGAGTGGTAAAAAACAAATACATTAAAGAAAGTAAAACAAAAAGGAGATGCTGGAATGCAAATATTTGGGAAAAAAAAAATCAGAGCCTTTTTATCTATCTTATGTCTCAGCTATCACATAGTTAGCTGTTTATGCACAAGTAGTTAACTCCATAGCTAACATCTTAATTTAGTTCTGTATTTATCAAGACTGTTCTAATTTGCTACAAATTAAGAGACTTGTGTTTTACTGTGATCTGGTCATACAAATACCAAAATAGAACATTTGATACTCAGCTCTTCTTTGTTTCCCTGACAGTAAATGTCTCGTGACCAGTAATCAGTATTCCTAACTCAAACAGTTTATTTAAGTTTTGCTTTTGCAAAAAGACTTCCGTTTCTTTCAGAAAGACAGCACTGGACAAAAAAGAAATTCCATTATTAGGAAGAGGATTCCCCTAAGGGTAGGTCTGAATTGTTGAACACCTTTCATGTTGGTTAGAAAAATAAAAACAGAATCTGAAAGAAAGAATAAAACCAGCATTTCTCATCTCAAGTCAGCTATACTCCACAGGAGCAAGAAGCAAATCAGTATGGATCAGCTTGATGGAGACAGACTGCCTCTGAAACACAAACAGCTACCTTGGACAAATGTCTGCCATAGATTGACCACACATAGGCCAGTCTGCACTGCTGCCACATCTTTTATAGAAATAAACACATAAAGTTGGCCAGATGGTTGAAAAACAGCCAGACTGTTGCTCTGCTCAAAGGATCAAGAGCTTCTTTTGTGATCCCTGTGAACTATTTCTTTTGACAACCCCAGTTTCTCCATCCTTTAAACAGGGAGCATGAGGGATAATTAGGTAAGGGACGTAGTGAGTTCTGAATACCTAACACACTAAATAGTCTTTCAAAATTGCATGGTCTTCTCTTCAATTTTAGGTGCCAAATGTGTCTTTTAGAGTCAATCACAGCTGAAGTTTTCAAAAGCTTCCGAAGGCATTCTTCTGCAATCATTTGTGACTCAACATGTAGTCAGTGTTGATAAGGATAAGCCAATTCAGGAGTTTATTCTCCAGTTACTGCAGGTTCATAAGTACATTTGTCACCACCTGGGATCAGTATGTTACTGCAAGTGAAAGTGAACTGTGTTCATGCATGACCCTAAAACATGGATTGAGTGTTTTAAATAACAGACATTACCAAGAGCTGGCCATCATGTGTTACTGTGCACAGCACATTCACTGAGAAGACTGAGAAGGTTAAATATTTTTTAAAATAGGAAACAAGATTAAAAAGAACCCCAAACAGTCTAAAGATCTCTATTTCATGAAAATAATAATATACAGGACAGCAGTTAAAAAAGAGGAAGTAATAACAAAGCAAAGAACATCACATCAGTTCAAGCAGAGTAGGTATATTTGAAGACCTTTTTCTTCTTCTGTTCATCTCTGCTAGAAACATGAACTAAACTCTCCTGGCAGTTTCATATCTGCAGAAGCCCCTGTTGGACACAAACTTCCAGAAGAGGCATTTGCATGTCTGTAAACTGGCCAGGTTTGAAAAGCCATTTATCTTGGATGAAACATCCCTGCAGGCGTTCACAGTCAGCTTTCCCCTGTCCCCTGTCCTCCCTGCACACAAAAAAAATAGGTTAAAGATTTATTAGATCTTGCCACCCATCCAGCTAGGACTCCTGATCTGGGGAATTTCAGAGGCAAAGACTGTTAGGCACAAGGATCCTCTCCAAAAGGAACATTTTGTTGAAGCAAGAAATTATTAAAAGAAAAAAAAAGGACATACAGACAGCAGTGGTAAAAACATGTGTTATATTACTGTGCACAGCCACATATGTTAAACATTTAAATCTCTGCTAAGAGTTGCCCTGGGAAATGCTATGTGAAGTACCTCAAACCAGTACTATAAACACTAATAAAAATTTTAAGCTCTCTGAGGTAAGATCCTATTATCAAGTATCATCTGTAAAGTCCTACTGATTTAATATTTTACCATGACATACAAAAATGCCAGACACCGAAAGGGTAGAAAGCAAACTATAGAAATGCTTCATTAAAAGTTCATCAGTATGTTTGTGGTTCTGTCTGAAGCTGAACTGAGAGAACTGCTGTGTAGGGGCTTGAAAATAGGAATAAATGAAAGAAAATGAACATCAGCTTGTTTTCTAGGCTCAGAAAGCTCTTGCCAGTAACTTCTTCACAGCAGGGAATCTGTGATCCCTGTCTCTTGGACTGTAAAATTGAACCAATCTTACATATCCAGATACTTTTCAGGAGTTCAGTGAGAATTAATTACTTAAGGGAAAGTGATCTGTAAAAAACAGTGTAATTTAAAGTATTTGAACATTTCCTTCTTAGTGCTGTGAATTATTACTGCTACGCTATGAAATTCAATAGTACTATATGTAAATAATTTGAGCCATTTATAATAACCAAATAGCTGAATGCAGCTTTCCTAGAAACGAAAATAATCTCTTAGCACCTGCACCTATCATAAATGCACAAAATAAGCCCATATAACAGCATTCTTATTTTCATCTCACAAACTTTAATGATGACTGATCATTGGATTTGCACAGCACCAAAATTACTTAAAAGTCTGTTGGAAACTAAGGGTGTAAGCTGCAGCAATGGTTACTTTCCATGAATTGAAAAAAGAGAAACACAGCTGACTGAAATACTTTGGAAAGAAAGCAATTCCACTAGTTTTAAAGATTACGTGATTCCCCATGTTCCCAACATTGCAAAATACTACAATTCAGAATATTAACACTAGGCCGCTGCACCATGGCAGAGACCATGTGAGCTCAAAGGCTGACATTGAACCTTGGGAACTTTTGCACACAAGTGTGACCAACACCTGCTAATCAACTGAGAAAATGTATGGTATTTGATAATCTGCCATACAGCCTAATTTCTTATATACAGCTGCTGCCGTGTTGATGATGAATTCTTTTGAGTGGTTTTTACATAATAGAAAATTAACCTGTAGTTCTCAATTATTTCAAGGTCAGTTGGAAAAGGCCTTAAAGCAGTGAATATTATTTTCCAAGTATAGTGGCATTGAAAATTTGGAAGAAATAGCAGTTAAGTACCAATGGATACACAGTTGCTCCTACTGTGGCTTTCACATTTTTAACGTATCTGCAGACATGGTACAGTGAGCCTGTAAGAGATGTTACAAAACTCTGTACCTTACATAGACATAGTTAAATGGGCTATAGGTGAAGATTGGACAGACTGGAGAAGTAAATTTTTCTTGCTGATTTCTCTCTTGAACTCAAATTGCAGCCAGTGTTATTTTCTCTGCACACACAAATATGGAAAGCTGGCTAGCATTAGGAAATTATCCCAGCATACCTATTTGCTCCCTAGCTCTATAAGCTGTCTGCTTCTGAAAGTGATCCTCCAGTTCAGAGATGCCCAGACCAAGCTTTTAGCACATTCTGCCCCAAAGCCAGTAAAAGGCAGGAGGACCTCAGTTCCACAGTGTTTGTATCTCAGTTTCATAGGCATTAGAGAAAAAAACTGGAAAAAAAAAGTCATAGCCCAAAACATCCAAACAGTTTCTAATCAGTAAGAATATGTAATATTTGTGGTTCTTTTAATTTCACGTGACAACTTACCACTCCAAAGAAAGCCTGCCTTCTGCTTAAAAAAGTTGTTCACTAAGTTTTCACCAATTCTTGGTCCTCTGATCATACAGCTGAGCTGTTAACTACCCTGCCTTACCTTATCTTGTTCTACTGGACCCATGCTACCAGGAGTTACCCTCTCCCTCCCTGCTTTTTTAGACTGACTCTTTTCAATTTAGTTCTGTTCAGTTCTTCATTTTTCCTAACAATTAAAGGTCCAGACAGTGCACCTCATAAATTTATGTCTGCTGGCATCAAACATTATAAACAAGAACACAAGTGGAAATGTTTGAGTTGTAGAGTCTTATTCCAACGTTTTTGGGCTGTAAGCCATGTATCAGGATATGCCATATTTTGTGGAAGTCTGCAACCACTGAACTTTATCTGGAGAACATGGTACACATTCATCAATCTTGAGTTGTGCTAGATAAGGTATCTCCAAAACTCCCATGTCCAGTTTAATATTTTACTGCTATGGAGGAGGTGTTTTCCCCTCAGAAATAACATGGGGACACCTGCCATGCATGAGTTTGCAGCATGTGTGTGATGCACGCTCCACATTCCAGCCATTCCTCACTCATATGTGTAAGCAGCATATGTTCTCCTGACATTTCTGTACCTAGGTCCTGGCAAGAATTGGGTTTAAATAGGGAATATATTAAGGAGAGCAGGCTGCAGGTATGTGAACAATTAGGTCTGACTTCCTGAGTTTTCCTAAACCACTATCTAAATTTTCCTTGGTGCGTGCAACTGAAGCTGATTTCTTCCTGTGCCATCCATGATGACTAGAATAACTTGTTCTCTTCTCTTCTGAAAATACATTTAATGTATTTGAAGTTTATTATTATGTCTCCCTCTCAGTATTCTCTCAAATATGTAGTTACTTTGCGCACAAAAACATATTACCGTTTCCTAGAAGTGATCAGTATTAAGAAAAATGGGGGGATTTTTTTTCTTGAATATTTTTCTGGAGAAGTTGCCTTCCTAGATGAAGAGAAATTGCAGATAGTCTGTGTTTGTGGATTTTTAATAAATTCATTTGTGAAAATTGTACAAGCTAACATGTTACGCTGTATCTCCTAGAAAACAATGTTAGATTTGTCTTTCCTTAGAACAATGGATCTTCTTTTCAATTAAAAATTTGTTTAAATCTTTAAAATAAAACCTCAGGACAGTGAAAATAAAAACTGCATAAACATATAGCATGAGTCAGCTTTTCAGGAGCCCACATAAAATTACTACCCATTGTTTTTTATTTTAATGAGTTAAAATAAGACCTTTGTAAGATTTTCTACAATTATCTTACTTTTCTGCTGACTTCTCATTTATTTTTATTCTTCTCAATGTCTAGTTCATGCCTTATATATCCCTGCCCTATATATCTGGAACTTCCATATTCTTCTTCCTTCCTTAAAATTAATTATCTCCTGCCATTCTGACGACTGTTTTGTCTTCAGCCTTTATCTTATGGTTGGTCTGCGTTCACTTAATGAAAACTCATTCACAAATTAAGAAAGATCAGGGAATATTTGTTAACCTATTTTTATGAAGTTCTAGTTCAAATTAACTATTTTAATGCTCTATGTTCTACAAATTAAAACAAAAAAACCCAAAAAACCGACAAGACAACAAACCCAACAAACAAACCACTCCTTTTTCTGAAACTCTGATCAAGAGAAATACTAATTTTATTCTCAGATTTTCCGCAGAAATGTGTATTTTGTGGCTGGACTGGTCAGAGCACATCGCAGAGGAGTTCCAATACTATCTTTTATATTTGAATCACCAACTGTGTTTTAGAGATAAATCACATCTTTGTATTCTTCCCTATTGTGATAGTGGTCATAAACTGTAGACATCCCTAGAAAACAAGTCTGTCTCCTTTAATCAGTTGCAAATAAGGTGTTTTGAAGAAAACCCTTATATCATGCACAGAATATTTCTGTAGAAGTCTCAGTAAGATCCATATCTCAATAAGTCTCAAAGAAGGAACAACTTGAGACTTTGGGGAACAGGAAAGTCACTATCCAAAGTACTCAAAGATTGCTATGTGCTAGTCACAAAGCAGAGAACATACACAGTAGTGCACGTGAGAGCTAAAGCACATCTGCTCTTTCTCTAGTAGGCAAAAACAGCTCCCTGAGAAACAGTTTAAGCTTACAGCTGCTCAGCTCTGAAACAGATTAGAAAGCAAGCATGAAAGCTATGAACCAGACTCAGAAAGTCATGCTGTTTACTGAAAGTTCACAGATGTCCGTGATGGTAGAACAGAAAAACCATTCTCTTCCCCCTGCCCTCATTCCTCCCACCCTTCCCAATCAAAAAAGATCCATCAAGATAGATGAGGAAATTTATCCAAAATGATGTATTTCTACAATCAGCAGTCATGTTGGACTCCTTCACTGTGGGGGCTGAAATAACTGTGTGCCTAAGATTAAGTGACATACTGTATCATAAGTGATACACCTTTATGGCTGCTCTGGGGTCTGCCCAAAACACTTGTCTAGAACTCTGCTTAGGGTCAGAAAAGGAAACAGCTTCATACAGTGCAGGAGCATACAGCAAGAAAAGTCTGGCACCGAACTTCATGAGGTAGGACTAGGGAATTTACTGCTCCACAGGGCTCTCTGCACACAACTACTCTACGACCTGTTAATTAATTATGAATTCTGACTTCCTTTACTGTAATGACTCTGGTAACTAAGTACCCTGGAATATCCTAGTGATAAATGATGAGAGCAAGTCCCTGAAACAAACTACAGAGAGATCCTATTATAGTTCAGTGATCAATCTGCAGATGTCTGGTACTGGTCTTTTAGATATACTAGCACCCTCAAATTTTGAGCCTCTCTGTAAGGGTTTATGTGACCACCTTTTGCAGGAAAATAAATGTTAACTGATCTGTATATCCTTCTGTAGAAAATATCTTTGAAGATGAAAATGATAACAAGGCAAAATCCATATTTTGGGGTGAAATCTGTTGTACTCTGGAACTCTGCAGATCTCTTTCATGTGGAAAAGCATTTGCACAGGAAAAGTAGTGCAACCGCAGGTTGCATGGTGCAGCGTGCAACATTTATCCAACATTTATCCAACAACTAACTCACACATTACATCCCATTGTTAACAGGTTTCTTTGGATGAATAAGAACCGCACAGTACATTTAAAAAGTCACCAAAATCAGCATCTGTATGCTTAAAAGCTGAAGTTCAAAGCATTTCACCATCAAAGTGCAGAGCGTTCTTTCACTGAGGGTTGGTCTCCACTATCATCTCCTGCTGTCAAGATATCACATCAAGAGTCTCACCTTTGCTTAGCTGTCCGCAATTAACTATACTAAAAACAAAACAAACCTCAAAACCCAGAGTTTCTTAAGCCTGAAAAATACTGTGTGATAAATTACCCATTAATAGCCTAAAACTCTATTTCCAGGAAGCCTGTTTAAAGGAAAATTCCTGACTTTCTGAGGCTAAAGCAGAGGTGTCATAACTCTGAAGCAGAGCAATGAAAGAAGTACTGTCTCCAGGTGCAGCAGGAGCTGTACCTCATTTCATCTGCTGGGTAGACTGGTTAAAATCTTTGGTTGCAATCCAAAACTTTCTGGCAGCTAGCATCCTGTATTAAAATTTATAAACCACAAAAGGCCTTTTCTTACAAAAAAGTTAATTCAGGATGGATAGGCTGAAAAGACTTGAAAGGG
Organism: Corvus kubaryi; assembly: GCF_017639235.1. NCBI lineage: Eukaryota > Metazoa > Chordata > Aves > Passeriformes > Corvidae > Corvus > Corvus kubaryi. Next base: position 9,628,699 of record NW_024582057.1, read on the forward strand.
ACAGTCATCAGAAGTGGTTATATGGAAAATTGGATGTAAGTAACACCTTTCCCTCCATCAGAACATACTAAAAATACAGTAAATGCAATTTCAGTGAGAAAGGGAAACTGTGCTGATTAAAAGATCTTTAAAAGAGCTGCAGAGAAGAACCCCAGAGCCGCCTGTCCTGTTGGGAGGTGAAGTTCTACAAAGCATATATTATCCTCTTCAGAAGAAACACACTGATAGCTCAGCTTTCTTCAAGCTGCAAAACTTACCTGCTATCTACAATATCTGAGCCTTGGTCAGAAACAGTGGACATCCTCCGTGGTGACTGCCCACTCAACAGGCAGAGCAGTCAAGACCCCTGTGTGCCTTGGGCTGTCACTCTGTGATCAGCTGGCTTTACAAACTAACCCTTACAATGCAATTATCTTCTGATTCCCTCAGACTTAACCCATATTCTCTGCTATAAGAACACTCCAAAGATAACAACACCAGGCTAGTGAAGATCCCAGTGTGACAAAGAGTGCTCTTCTGATGAATGACTACTGATTCATTTTCACTTGTGGTGGTTTGTTCCCTGCTGCCTTCTACTGTGAGACCAGCTGTGGCAGTGCAGAAGTGGGAAGGAAATTTTGTGGATTTTTGTTTGTTTGCTCCTTTAGAATAACAGTAAACACTACCTACAAGTACTATTAGCCCAATTCTGTATCATACACTTACTGCACCAAAAAACAGGAATTCACTCATTCTGTAACCCAGCCAGGGCACCAGTTATTTATTCAGGCAGACTCTGCTGAAGCAAACATTTTTTTACTACTGTGACTGCAACCAGAGTTGGAATTAAACAGACTTTAACTAAGTAAATCAGCACAAAAAGCTGCATGCAGAAAATGCCTTGACTCATCTCTTGAAAACCTAGCACCAGAAGAAGTGAAATAAATGGCACATTCATATTAAGCATGGATGTCAGAATCCAGGATGGTGTAAAAGAAAAAAGAAGAAGCACCATGAGATGCATAGAGTGGCAACCAGTGTTTTCAGGAAAGGGGCAATTTGAGCTCATTTGATCTGTAGGGTTAGCTAATTCTGGTGAATGTCGATATTTTACAGATTGTAACCTGAGCTTGGCAAGTTTCCATAGCATTACTTTATGCTTTAGGGATGAAGAATTCAAAGGAAGGGTGTTACCTAAAATTTAACTTCTGGGCTGTATTAAAAAGCCCTAAAATCCAGGAAGCTAAGTATTAAAGTATTTCTCCCCTTTGATCTATTTGTTTTATACCAATACAAATTGCCCATTCTGCTCAATTTCATGACAGAATGAATAGACATGAGGTAAATAAAGGTCACAGAAATCTTTTTCCTTGTCTTCCTGTTCTGCCCAGGGTGCACATTAATAGCATTTTGCACTAGTGTATATTTTCAGCAACAGAAATGTCTTTTAGCTACATGTCTTCTTTTTTGGCTTTTTTCACCCCTAAAGTGTTCATTCCAAAATGAAACATGGCAAGTTCCCAGCCTTATAGCCGAACTTTGAAAGCCATCACAATCATCACCTATTTTTGTCTCCTCTAAACCCCATATATTTCAACTAAATGATCATTCCAGATGCCCAGCCACCTGGCTGCAAAGATTAGCCACATTCAGTGCCCAACCAAAGACATTCAGCAAATTAAGAATATCAACAGCTGTTACAGAGACTCAGCGTGTCACTTCTTCAATTTTGAATTACCTGGTGACTTCTAAAAGGTTCTATTGTAGCTGGTAGGACACTGATACACAAAATTAGCTGAGATTGACCAAATATCTTCTAGAATAAAGCTTTTTTGTTTTAATTTGCCAGGTTTTGTTCAGCTTGAAACTTCCAAAGATGAGCATCAGTCTTGGTCTCATTGTCATGAGAACTTCCAAATTAAATTATTTCCAAGATAAAACAAAATTTAAAAGATGTTTTGTGTGTACTAAATATATTCTTACGACCATTTACACAAAATCTGGGGAGAGGACTGTTGCTGTCAAGTATTTGCCTTTGCTAACAGAGGAGGACTTTCCTGGCAGACACAGGGAGTTTGAGCAGGATTTACTTTGCAGAGGCTTCTTTCACTTTCAAGAACCCACAGTGGCCCTGGCAAATGCATCCCTGAACACTGATATCTTTTCCTCCCATGCTTTCACTTCTCTCTACGACACCCTTCAGGAGTTGTAGAGTATGTAAAGAACCTTTTTAAATGTAGCGCAGTGAGTATCATGGGGAAGGATACACTAAATAAGAAGAAACAAAAGTTCTGAAAGTCAAGCTGTTGTAAACAGGCTTCTGTTTACCATCCAGGAAGGTCCCAAAAAAAGTAGTATGCATCCAGATGTTAAGACAGTCCATAAGAACTGGGGGAGAAACCCTGAGGCTGCACATTTGCCATTTTCCGACTTCAAGTGCTTTTCTTGGGAAGCACTGCTCCTTAAGGCAGGCCAGGAATAAAATAACAGCTGTGTCATCCAGGAAAGAAGAGCTAAGGTTTTATTTTGTGGTGATGCTACAGGAAAACTGCTTTCAAAGGTCAGTTTGGGCATCTGGTGAGCACAATGACACAAAGGACACAGAGTTGGATCACAGTGAACACAACTGAAACACTATTTCTCTATCTTAATGCGCAGGCTAAGTAAAATCATGTAAGATTTAAAGTGCTTGGCCTTTGGGCCAACTAGCTAAGCAAAAAGAGCACTTCCTTTGGCCAGCTGTAGCTTTTCCCAGACAGAAGTTTCTTTTCACAGAAATTTTATCAACATGTAACACTGGGTAAGTCTGCAGTTTGAGTAAATAATAAAGTACACCAGTGTTACAAAAGTTGGCTAAATAAAACAGAGGCTAGTATTACTGATTCATTAATATTCCTGAATATTAATGTGTTTCAGCCTGTAAATACAGAGGAAATACTGTTTTTCTTTTTAGGAAAAAAATATTTCAGTAGTTCCATGTTGCCTGCTGAGAAGCCTCACCTTCCTACCATATTGTATCACTTACACACTTGCAGTCCTACCTCTTAAATCTCTGATTTCATGCAACTAACAGAGTTTTCTCTTTCTTTTTTCTTCTAGAAAGTCCAATGGAGTCTTTAAGGACTTTAAAGAACTCAGTAGTCAGGATTATTAAACTAGAGTCCAAAATGAAAGCCTTGTGTTAAAAGAACAGCTTAAGTTAGATCACAAGTGCCAAAGGCCAGATTTTTTCTCTCAGTGAGTACAGAAGAACCAAACCAATGGACTCAGTCTGTCTACTGAAGCTCAGCAGTTGTATCACTTCTTTGCCAAAATGCAGACATTGTGCTTTCCTGTTGTCACCTGCTCCAAATTAAAACTCTGTTACAGTGCACACCTGCAGGCCACCAAAGTGAAGGCTCTAAGCCTTTGCTTGGTTCTTGCTGTGGGATTCGGTATTCATTTTATGAGGATAACTTTAAGCTACAGACACAGGAACTGAAGTATGAACCATATAGGAGGGCCCATCCACACAGGTGGCCAGAACAGGTGCAAGGTAACCTCTGCTGACAGTAGTCATGTTTCAGAGTGTTTCACCATCTGACGTCATTAGCTGCATCCAGAAGCATTTCTGACTGCTTTTTGAAAAGCCTTTGGGGAGAAGCTTTGCCTGCTGCTCATACTTACTTGTATGAACTTCAGAACTCTAAAGCCTTCTGGGGTGTTCAGGTGAAAACAACTGTGCTGCTGTGTGATAGGAGTGGGAACCCTTCAGAAGCTGAAGAAAAGAGCATTCTGAACAATTTATGCAGGACACAAGCCACGTGCACTGGTAAGCAGGCCTAGCTCCTTAGTGAAGCAGATGGTTGGAACAGTGCTCTCCTAGAAACTTGTCCAGCAAAAAGAAAGACAGGTGAAGAGTTTGTACCCTTATTTTTCCCACTTGCTCCATGTAGTTGGCCCAATCACTATCTGGATTTCTTATCCTATCTGAGAACAGAAAGGGGGATGATGATGTCTAGACACCATGGCTTTCTTGCACCTGTAACTTCCCCACAACTTGCACCTGTAACTTCACAACTTCTGCATAAGAGGGGCTATAGGCTCTCTAACTTTAAATGGTTAAAATGCAAAGAAACAGCAACCAGAAATGTTAGGGGTCTTGCTGCATTGCACAGCTGATCACAGCGAACATCCTGTGTTATGCAGGAGTAAATTATTTTATAAACCTCACAAATAGGAAACTCTGACTTGAAAATACAGCAGGAGTAAGAAACATTATACCTATGCAATAGAAGAAAACTAACATTTCCTAAGAGCCAGACCTTTTGCATTTACTGAAGTGTTTTCAGGCTAAATTGTTATGTAATTTTTGTATTGAAAAAAGGAACCATAGCATTGCTTAGAATAGGTTTGTTGTATTTATATTAATGAAAGATCAGATCTGGATTCCTGAGTGTCTAGTGACTGCTTCTGGGACAGGGAAACACGAGAAGAGCAGTCATGTTATGAAACAAACTCTCCTCTTACCTCAAAGTCACTTTTCTCTCTTCCCCTGACCTATCCTCATCTGTTCCCTGCTTCTATTTGCAGAACTCCATTAACGTTACACACTCTAATTTGATCACAAGTTTTTGGGTTCCATACAGAAACCCAAAAACAGAAACTCCTGGCCGATTTCCATGGCCCCTACACCATGGAAGGGCAGGCTGAAAGATAAAAATGGTCCCTTCTCACTTCATGCAACTGATGAAAGCCTATGTTATAGGCCTTTTTACCTTTTAAACCCTGTAATATTTTTGGGATCACAGATACAAGTAACACCCTCTTTCTCTCTCCTGTTTGAAGGGAAAGCAAAGATAGATAAAGCCCTAATGATATCCCTGTCTGGCTTTCCTCTTCTTCTTAGCACGACAGCCAGCTATTACGCCTGTTAAAGCTGAATATAAACAAAAGGAAATGAAGTTGCAGAACCTCTAGACCCCATAAGATAACTCTAGTCATCTAAAAGATGTTTAGCCTAAGGTAGGCATTCTCTATAGTCAAGGGAGAGAAAAAGTGAGCAATGTCTACAGGACAGTTCATCCCCAGGTTATGATGGAGCACAAATGGAAAGAAATATCTGAGGTGGTATTGCTCTCCTACCTGACTAAAGGAGGAAACCTGTTACTGTTTCAAGGACTAGGGGCAGAGATGACTAATCTCACCTTTTGCCCTCACTACAACAAAGCTTAGAAAACAGTCTGTCATCACAGAAACTTGAATCATAGCTTTCAGCATTGTTTAAGTTATGTCTGTCCCTATCCTGGGCAAGAGCCAGCCTTGTAACCTTCCTTCTACTGCCCTGTCATGTTAGGCTCTAATGAGAGAGCACAATGAAACAGCCTATTCTCATCTCAGAACATCAAACAGTGGGCTTTGATTTTGTGAGATGTGGCAGATGGTATTTTCATCACGACTTCTATCAAGTAACTCTCATGAATGTTGCTTGGAAAAATGGCATCGGCAGGAATCATGGATTAAATTTTGTCCTAAGGGTATGAAATATAGGAGAACTGATCAGAAATCACAAAGTATTTCATCACTCTGCCTACACAACACAGATGAGCACTGCAAAAGGGACTGTTTTTCTCAAAATATCTGATTTTCACTCTTTGGAAAGGCAATTTCCACAAGCTGGAAAAAAATCCACAGTCTTTGGAAAGGCGGGGCAATTTCACAGAGCAATCTCACTTTGCAATTAGGCTCTGTTGTTCAGTTTCTTATTAGTCTGCTTAGCTGGTTTAATGGTTTCATAAAACAGTTCATTCCTCTCTCACTTGCTCTCTTCCCCCCCCCCCCTTTTTTTTTAAAGAAATACCTGGTTTCTAACTAATCCTTATGCCTTAATACTCACTGAAGGGTCACACATACACCTGTGAATAGTGTCTTGGCTCTAGAAAATCATTATCATTGTGACAAGATTAATAGGGAATGACTGACTGCCATCTCTCCCAGTGCAAGAGGATACAGACACTCAAAACAAGTACTGCACATCAGTTTCAAATCAGATTCTCACCCTAATTACTTAGGAGGAGCTTACTGCCACAGAATATTGATGAGGTGGTGGAGTAAGGGCAGATAAAAAGGCATTGGACAAAATTATGAAGGACAGTTGCATTAGAAGCAATAGCAAAGATCTCCTGGCCATGGGCTTCTGTCTGATTGAAGCTCAGAAGGTCTCCCTGGGTAAGAATCTCATCTTATGTTCCCCAATTTTAGATACTGCTACTAGTCACCTGCAGCTGGGATGCTGGCCAACCTCTAATTCAAAAATATTCACATGAAAACCCCTGCTTTATTGCTTGTAAGCCTTTCTTTCTGCCACTAGAACATAGTGCTTGCACCTGGAAACATTTGGAAGCCTTGCCATGACCTCACTCACCTTACTGCCTCTGGGATTCAATTTCATGACTGCTGCAATTTTTTTTTTATCTAAATTTTTCATCTGACACTATGGAAAATGAACTGTGATTACCCAGAGTGCAAGCCTCTATTCCCTGACCAATTCATATGATCCAACATGAGAATTAAAAATAATTGTCACTGGAGCTAACCAAAGACTTTTGAAACAAAACACTGGAATGTGTTGGAAAATTATGGCTCATGAAAACAGAAGACTGACCAACATATTATGTGCTCTTCCAAGTAAAATTAACTAGGGAAGAAGGCAGAGCAATACTTGCAACCCTGAACAAAGCATGTCTATTTTTCATTGCAGTGCACTTTTTCTATTGGAGCCCTCTCTTCAAGGGTGTGGAATTATTACAATGAAATTCAAAACTTTCTGAAATGAACCAGATTATAAATTTCTTTGCAAACTAATTTCAACCAGCTTGCTTAGTCAAAGGCATTTTCTATCTTCTGTAAACCCACTGACTGAACTGGAATGTATTTACTGTGAAATAGAATCAACCAAACTTGACATAAAAAGACAATTTTACATGAAGCTGAAGGAAGCTAATTTTGGTTTTAGATGCCAGTCTGTGTTGAACACAGCATACAGAGTTAAGAGCGGGAATGTCAGAGCAGGAAGCTCTGACAACAGGTAGAAGTGCTGGGATCTGCACTGATTTTTTCAATATTTCCTCTTTCTTTTCTCCTTTTAACCCTGCATCTCTACTTCCTGCTATTTTCCTTAAAAGATGGCGTTTCTTAACATCAAGTTTCATTCACAGTATCTGCAGAGCACAGCAAAATTCTTCAATTCTTTGGTTCTGCTGTACTAGCTGTTTCAAGTTTACTTTCAGTGGTAAACATGCCACAATGGGGAACATCACCATATATCAAGTAGCTGTAATCAGGCAGATCAGGTAGCAGTAATTTTCCTAATAGAGATCCAGTGTCAGAGATCAAGCATGAAGGCTCAGATGTCTGCATTGCCACCGTCCAGAATCAAGTGTCAGGGACCGGGATTGTAACTGCCAGGAATGAAGGGTCACGTGTGGCAGAGCAGGGAGAGGATCCCACCCCAGAGCTCAGTGAGGAGGCTGTGTCTCCACAGATTCACCACTGGGCGTCGAGGACTAACACAGCAAAGGCAAAGGAGGCTAAATGTTTGTCTTCCTGGGGGAACCCAGTGCTTCTTTGCCAAACACTGATTTGTTCATGCAGGTGTGTCTCTGGGCAGGCAGCAGCTGCAATTCTGTGTGTGCAGTTAATCTTTCCAGACACTGCTAGTCATGCCTTTGGCTTGCTGCTCAATATGTAAGTACTTGTATGTTTTCTTAAGGAATACATCCTGAATGCATGTAATGGCAAGGGAACATCCCAAACTTAAATGGCTTCTGAATGGAGCTAAAGTGACATAATTTCTTGAAAATGTTCAATTTGTATCTCAAGGACCTGCCAGTGCCCTCTACTCCTCTTGAACATATTATCAGAATGCCCAGTGCTTTAAAACTTAGTTGAAACTGTAGTAGAACATGAAGAAGAAAAATAGGAAGAAAAAAATCCTAGGATATTTTTTTAATAGTAAAAAAATAAAAATATTGAAATATTTTCTCTCATTTGTATCTTGTTTCAGTTCAGATTTTTGACATCAAGGGAAAATAACAGGGAGCTAAAGTCAGTCAGCTGTGCGTCCCCTGAGGAAGTTGTGTAATACCTTTCTGATTCAGTTTCTCCTTTTTTTCAAACAGGGATAATAATACAGAACTATCATTCAGAGAAGCTTTGTGATTGGAAGGAAGCATCAGGCCACGAAAATGCAAAGACTGTTATTCTGAAAGCTCTCCACAGGAGCAACTTTAACTGTCATGGACATAATCAGAACTAGAGTGGAGTGGATATGCATCACACTAAGAGAAAGAACAATTATGCCTCTCTTGAGTAATGATAGTTAAAGTAAGCAATCTATTTTAACCTTTCCACTATTCTGAAGAAGTGCTCATATGATTGCTTATTGCTATGAACACAAAGTCATGAGTAACAGCCAAAGAGACGTGATTCTTTGAAATCTCAAAACGTGATTTTAACTTGAATATCAAGGACCAGTCAGCCATCTGCACCTCTCAAACACATTATCACTGTGCTCATATCCCTGTTGAGAAGCATGTTGTGCAAATCTGGTGAATCTTGTAACCTGGGTGTTTGGACCTGACAGAACACCCAGCGGCAGCATGCTCCCTGCCTCACACTAACTCCACGCAGAGCAACCCTTAGACTCTCAAAGAATGAAGAAACATTCAAAGAATCATTGACTTAATCCACGTGGTAATACTGAATAAGTGAAGGTTAAGTAGGGAGAACCTGGTAGGCTCTAAATCCACACCATTTCAGTGCTCTAACACATGTTCACCCACTTGAACGGACTAATCCAAATCAAGGAAAAATTTCACCAGGCAAGGGCACTGAGGGAGCATTACACACAACAAACAATTTACATGAGCTTTGAATACCCTACTCCACGGTGAGGTACAATAATTTATACGTCCCAAATAGAGATTGAGATATTAATGTGAATAGGCTTTAATATGAATAAACAATGCAATTTCTTCTCAGGGTTTCAGGACTCATTAGAAATTGCAGAGACAGAGTTAAACCTTATAGCAAAGTAAAAGTTTCGGATGCTTCATTAGTGCTGCATTCCCTCTCATGGCACTGTAAGTTAGTCTGCTGAAGCTCAGGACAGATTATTTGAATACAATTGTTTTAAAATTTAGTTTGTCTTTTCAAATACTTAAGAGAAGAATCTGAGGCAACAACATACAAAGAAGAAAGACAGAATGAAAAAAAATAAAAAAAGAAATCCATCTATTCCCTCATTCCTCTCTCCCCACCTTGCCTCTCCAAACTATAGGTAAATATAATTGCCATTTGGAACAAGAAACCCTACAAATGCCTTTAAATTGCAAAGAGCTCCAGTGGCTTGCATCCCAGCTTTCCTTCATCCAAGGTGGGATACATACAGGTTTCCAAGGAAGGCATCAGAAGCTCTGTTTACAGTGATATCATTCACTCCTTATCTAGACAATGATCATCTGGAAGCACGAATCTTGTTTTTGCCCTGCTTCATCTTGAGCTGGGAAATAAGGTTGGTGGATGCAAGCAGCTTTACCTTTTTTCTTAATCTAATACACAAGGCCACAGATCTGTAGATTTTAGGATAGGATGGGCACCTTATAATCATGTATTCTAATTAGCTTGCATTACTTCCTAAAGATTATCTTGCAATTCTCAAGAATCACTCAGAAAGCAATTAATTGTCAAGATGTGTACCACTGCTGAATCAAAAAAGAAACACCACTGTCCTCAGGAAGCACTTGCGGAAAGTACTGGCACAAGTAGGTTCATGGAGAATATCCAAAACTATAGTTTGAAGCTATGACACATTTTGATAGTGCTCGGTATTAAGTCCTTGGCATATGAGCCGTCTGTAAATCCTATCTATTATTAGCAGGGATAAAGAAATATGACTGGAGCCATTTAAGGAGCAGAAACAATTGGGGAGAGGTGGACTCATTAGAGTTAACATTCATATCACTGAACAGCACAATTAGAAAGTCTCATAAGCCCACAGGATTCATCATCATCTGCAGGTACTTCAGTTCCCAGTTAGCTTTGATGTAAATTATTTATAAGCCAGAAGAGCAGAGACAGCTACAGCCATTGCACCCCTACATTTCATGTCATAGGTCTGAACCTTTGTCACTACAACACCTGCTGTTCTGCTGACAACTACAGTCTTCTAACTGTTCAAGCTGCTCTGACACCATCAGCATCTCTTCAGAAGTCCATGGTGTCTCAGAAAGGCATGAAACCTGATGTCTGTGTTCCACTGCCCAGAGACTACCAGTGAAACCAGCACATGCCTGCCACAGCAGAACCATCCATGGTTATGTCTATCACCAGTTCTTCATCTCAACTCCAATCCAAGCCTTGCGTTTTTGCCAGCCTGGATAATCAGATGAATGGACTATTTTTATACACGTTTACTCCACAGCCGTGAGAAACATGCATTCAAATTCTAGGCATTTACAGGGTTCACAAGGAGATTCCCAGGAAGCTAGCTGGCACCTTGCCAGCATGGCACCCAACCTCCCTTCCTATAGGATTTGAATATTCCCATTTACAAGGATTGTTACCCCCTTGCAGCCCAGATTAAGGAATGCAGGAATATGGTCAACATACTCTTTTACAATGACAGCAGGATCTTTCATTGTCAGTCACTGGGGTTGTGGCAAAGGTACAGAAAACCTCTGTAAAGGAAATACAACAGCACCCAACTGATTTTTTGGAAAAGGACTTAGAGAAGAGACGGCCCAAGCACAATCTGTAGTAGAATATTTTGTGTTTTATCTTTCAATGATGTGTTATTTAATTGTTTCGTTTGTTTTCCAAATTCTAGCCTATCCCAAGGAAGACAAGGCACTCCAACAACCTCTCAAATACCATCTCAGAGGTCCAAAGAAAGTCAATGAGAATTAAAGATCCATTATAATCAGCCAAACTTAGTTCAGAAAATCAGCAAACAAGATTTTGTGCAAATTCTGAAACCTGATCTTCATTCCTGTTTGGATTTTATTCTGTTTATCTAGATATTCCCAGGAAAAGGCAACTCCCAGTATAACCACATTGGCAACTTGGAATATGTCCACTCAAGTAATGCACATGTGAATTCACATTCACAGCAGCTGTCTTAAGTCTGCTGATTTCTGATCCCTTGCATGTCTACCACAGAGCACAGTTACTTGGTATATGAAGTACAAAAGAATAGAAATAAATCATCTGGGAAAGGCAAGTGATTCCTGTGTCATATTAACCCACAAAAATTTCCTCCCCACCCTTATAAAACCACAAATGACCAAATGACCTGACATCTTGACTTCTCTTTGTAGAATCCGGCTCCATTTTCCTTCCTGAAGAGAGCTGTCTATTTTCTACCGGGAAAGGTCAGTAATGCTGAGAAATGGAAGTAAAGAGTTACTCTGTGCTGCCCATAGCACACAAGTCAGTGTAGGCAAGGACAAATATTCCTCTATTAAAATTGCTGTGAGGGACTCTAAAGCATAAAGGTATAGTCTGCCTTGAAGAATATGGAAATATTTTCCCTTCACCCCCAATGGCACATTCCAGCATCAATTCCAAAAATCTATTCTTTCATACTATTTGTGGGGTCTAGGCTAGCTAAATGGCTAAACCCTTGCAGAATCAACTCTCAACACAGACCACAAAAGAAACCAGCTTAAGCAAAATGCAAAAAGTCCTCAATGAACAACATATGTAAATATATGGGAAAAATAGAAAGAAAGATGCAGAAGAAGCTTAAAAGAAATTATGAGCATTGAGCAGACTATTAAAAAATCAAGATTTCTGAGGGAAAGAAGAGCAGAACTGATCTCATGCCATTATACCAGGAGACACCTAACCAAGCAAAGCTTCATACAGCTCATATACAATATGGCTCCAGTAGGACTATTGTCAACTATTGTCAGTCCAAAAAGTAAGAAGATTCTGAGAGGAGAAAGAGGAGAAAGAAGAAAAATCCAAGGTTATTTTTTAAAAAGCAGCAACAGAAACACAGAACAAAACATGATAAATTGGAATGTGTTATGTGTTATTCTTTATAGAAGTGAAGCTGCATCACCTAAGCCCTCTGAAGAATGACTTTCAGATAAAATTGGTTATTAGCTCTGTCCTTCTTCCAAAAGAGGGTTTTCACCACTGGAGGTCACTGTAAACTGTAGTTGCTCTTTATCAGCCTCCCAAAAGAAAAGAAAAAAAACACTGCAGGCAAGTTTTCCAGGATGCAGGATCTGAGATGAGCCAGAACTAAAATTCAAATTGTAGATAATTTGAAAAACACCCGTAGCTAATTGGTGAGGACTTGTCTCTGCTGGAGACAAACTTAGTCTTGTTCCAACTCACTCCAAGCAGAGCAACTGGCAGACTGCTGAGAGTTGAGACATGTGCCTGCCTATACACAAGAGCCTCGTTTTGCATGTCAGCTTGCCTCTCTTACTGGTCTTGCAGACACTCTCCCTGAACACCGGCAAGCTAACAACAGCTATGGTGATGGGGACACAGTGGTGATGGGGACCTATCATTGCAACTCATGAAAATCCTGGGGGTTTTTTTTTTAGAAAGCAAGAGTGGGATTACCTGCATTAGGATTAGGATCTCTAAAAAAGACAAATGTTTGGCAACAGTTCCTAATAAAAACAAAAGCCTCTAGGTTTGAAGGTTTATAGCCTATATAATCCATAGATCACAGTTCATCTGAATGCAATTTTCTTCCCTCATTTCATTGCATTCAGATAACCATTACTGGGAAAAATCTTCCAAACATTTTCTAGCCCACCACATTAAATCAGATAGCAGTGCATACATACTGTATACACTGCTGATTTCAAACTGATGCTCAGACAGTGGAGGGAGGTTAGTCGGAGTTTCTGTCTCCCGTACTGTAGGAGTCCTACTGATATGAATATCAGAAGGAAGAGCCAATGCTCACAAAACAGAGGTGGTGGGCCACTTTCAGGGGAAACAAGTATGAAAGCACTGGAACAGAATAAAGATAAATGATCTCAGCTAATTCCCAATGAATTTAAAAAAACAAGCAGCTTCATAAACAAAGAATTTACATTTCGTGTACATATCTGAAACTCCCACTTGACCGCAATTCTGACAACGCATCAGTGACAGCTGGGCAAGTTTTATCTGAAATACACCATTTTATACACTACGTTATGATTTTTGAGATGGAAGGGGAACCATCCCAATGCAGGTTTCTGTATTTTCAGCTCAATGAAACACAGCACACCAATTCTAGGCTTGTGTCAACCACAATAACACCAAAGGAGTTTGGCCTGGTTTGATCTAAATTGAGAACTTCTGTAAAAGACAAATAATCTAAGTGTCTGAAAAATTGGAAGAAATTAAAAAGGGACCAGCTTTTCTTCACTCCTCTGATTTATCTTTTCGTTTTCTCTTTATTCTTATGCACTTTAACCTATTCCAAGGAGTCAGTACCTGAAGGCTTATCACACAATCCATGGTACAGCAAAATCCTAACAAAGACCAAACCCTGCAGAATGAAGCTTGAAAAAAATCCTCTGATGCGATTAAAGCATTGCCCCTGTCAAGCAAAGGCTAACTACAAAAACAAATTCACTGAACAGTAATGTTATTGCTTTGTAGTGTCACTCTCCTCTCGTTTACATTTACACATAGAATATGAGCTCCTTGAAAATGCTATTGTCTTTCCACTGGATGTATGCTCAGACAGCCTCAATGTAAATGAATGCATGAAACCCAACAACCCTGATTTAACAAAGCATTTCAGCACATGCTTAACTTGAAGTATGTGAAGAGACTCACTGTAAATAATGTGTAACCTGAGACCACCCACATGGTGAGATATCTCTGGCCATATCCTTTAGCATGTCATTTGGACTTACTGGAAGGTAGAAAATCCCATCTTTCCCCTGGAACAAACCATACTTGCTTGTTTGCAATCATAGTTAACAAACAGAGAGCAGGACATGAAATGTCTTACATAGCTCAGAAAGCTATGCTTTAGTTTCAGTTAGTTCTTTCTAATACTGAATGAACCTTTTGAGCTACATGGAGTACCACAAAGACCAAACAAAGCATGCTTTTACAAGCTGAGAGAAAAAATTAACCAGGACAGATATTGAACAATGGATAAACAGATGCTCCAAAGCAGTAGTTTTTCATTTGGGTTTTTATTCCAGAAAACATTTATTTGACATAAACTTCAGTGTTTCCCTTGACAAATTAATTCTCACTCAAAATTCATGCTGATAAAAGTTGTTTGTAACACTACAGACTTGCACTACTCTTCTTCTTGACTTCCCTTGCATTGCTAGGTCATTATAAATTATGATAATTTCAAAGACAAAATGCAGTTTCTAAAGTCAAATGTTATTGAAAGATTATGCCAGGGGGAGGTTATTTTTAAGAGTCTAATTTTTTCTATGGTGTCTGCTGAACATTTTGGAAAATTCATAGTTCCAGACACATACATTAAGAGTATGATCCCACATGCAGGATGATCCTGGAAACTATAGGAGGATTGGCAGACATGGAAATGGAGCTTAAATCATTATTGCCATCCCATATTCTTTCAATTATGCATTCCAATGATTTTTGGAACCCAAAGATAGCTAAGCAGCCAGTATTCTCTACTGCAGTCACATGATGCTGAAATGGAGATGACTGAAGAATTCCTGGGGGGGGAAAGTATATCCCACATACTTGGCAAATGCCAGCTGATAACACGAAGGCTTTCATACAATGTGCCTCAGAGAATACAGTCCCAGATATAAGAAACAGGTGTGATAACCAAGACATTTCTTTCATTGCAAGGGGGTCCTGCTGCAGTAGCAGCATGACTCAGGCCCCAGTCTGGAAGTTAGAAAGTCTGACTCCCAGCCCTGTTTCTGTAACAGATCTGTTGGGTCACCTTGGATGCTTATTTCCATCCTTCTAAGCCCCTGCTTCTCCATTCAGTTTCATAACAGCCTGTCTACTTAGACTGTTGTGTCTCTGATGTGACAATTGTCACTCACAGTGTCCATATATAATCTCTGAGACTTCAAAACTTTGAATTGTCTGGGGATATAAGGAGCAAATTGTCGTTCTGAGCTGGCTCCTGAAATATCTAACCATCCATGAAATTACTGCTAATGAAGCAGGGGGACCTTGTAAAGCACAGTGTGAGCCAGGAAGAGTGCATCACACAAGCTTTCTTTACAAGTCCCATGCTGGCCCTCAAACATTTTGAATCAATCTGTTGGCAGTCATTGGCAGCTAGAACACCAAGCTAAAGATTTTCATGCCTATTCTCTGGAGTAGCTGACCAAAAAATTGTAGTGCAATTTTTATGCAGCATTAAGTGCACAAGGCATTCTCCTTAAGTAAGAAAAGTGGTGTAAATACTGTGTTTAACAAGCCAAGTAACTAACAATGACAGGAGAGGCAGTAGTTGCATGTGGAATCAGCCCACGGAAAAGAAAATGCTTTCAAAAACCTGCCCAATTTAAGGTTTTGGAAAAATTCCTGCCTTTCCATGTTTCCCTATTTTAACAGACACTGAACTGTTCTATAATTAAAAATGAAGTGCACACACAAGGGAAATTAAAGTTACAGGTCTTGGATGTAGTGCTGGAAAGATGCATTTTAGGGGCTAGAATATTGTCTTGAAGAAAGGACAGCTTAAAGGATTAAAAGTGACTAAAATAGAAACATAAATTTATCATTTTAGTAAATTTGTCCTATTCATTTGTCCTAATCTTCTGAATTTTGTTCATTCTTCCATTTTAGTAATACTATATGAAGCTATGTTTAGACCCCCAAAACTCTTTAGACGCTCTCATCATCAAGTTACATTTCCATACTGTACATTTCTATTCTTATAGAATAGGTTTCTTATGAAACCATTATAAAACCCTGCGAAGATACGAGTTGGAAGAAATACATAGGGTAGGTATAAATATAGGAGAATGTAGGATGCCTCTATTATGGTCTAAAACATGCAAGACCAAGAGGCTTTAGGTAATTGCTCCAGATTTAGAATTACCAAACATGGGTCTACCACAAGTTTCAGAAAGGCAGCAGAACATGTTTGATTTGATAAAAGCAATAATTCCCTTAGTGAATATGTCCTTTAAAATGTTGTGATGATAATAAGCGCTATGGCACCATCAAAGGTCAAGAGAAAATCATCCCACACCTTGTTGTCTCCCTGCAAAATAGTTGTTTAAAGACTGAGATTTTCTCTATCATCTTCAACTACACTCACTATTTAAGATATGAGGTAAACTAGACCGACTCGTAACTAGGTAGGGTCATAACTGAAATTAAACCTATCTGCCCACATACCTGCTCTATCACTTAGTCCAGGCATGGTGTTAGGGAGATCTCGTGTACCAGCATGTCTGCTTAGTTAGCCTTGAAGACAGGGAACTATGGAAAAATACTCTCTTCTTTTTTATTGTCAATAACAAATTAATTTCTGTGTACTATAACCACATCATGTGCATTTTCTTTAGCACAAGGTCATTTATAAAGCCCCATTTTAATTTCTCTCAAGAATTTCATTTGTAAATGTCAAATAAGCACTTTAATGCACCTACCTACACAGTACTTAAAAAAATCCTCCCTTACCTATGATACAATCCATGCCAAACTTATGTTTTCAATATAAGCAATCAAGCAATTTCTTTAACTCAGGAGAGTAAAAAAAAAAATTTTCAGCAAACACAGCTGGACCAAACACCAGGAATTACATCAGGTTGTCCACATAAGGGAAAAAATGAAGATACTGAACCTCTCAAAATGCTCCTTACATGTGAGGTTTCAGTTCAAGGTAACAGAAATGTGACCTCTCCCATGCAAGCGCCCTTGTTTGGAATTCTCATGCCACACTCAGTGCTGGAAAGTCACTTTTACTGCACCGTGACTTCTGCTAAATGTGTCCACAAGACATCGCACAAGGGTGCCAGAAGAGAAAGGTCACAGGGACAGTCTGAATGTCTCTCCCTGGACCTCCGTGTATTTTACAAATTGGTTGGGTAGGTAGTCTGTAACAAGACACCTCTGAATGATCATGGCCAAAAGAATTCTTTGCTAAGCCATGCACCTAAGGTCAAAAAGATGTTTTTAAGGGAAGATAGACAAAATGCAACATCTTTTACAGAGAAATAAATATATATGCCTTTGCTGTATTGAAACTGATCTAATTTTCTGATGTTTTAACAGTAATATATTCCAAAGGTTACAATAAGCCTCTAGCATGGTATTCATAGGATCTAAATAAAAACCAAGGAAAATTAACAGGGTGAGGAAAAAGTGAATTGTATGTAAATGAACCCCAGAAAAATAAAGAAGATATCTGGAAGATGTTACAGATTTTTTAAATTTTAGATCCTGGACCAAATGGTGTGCAAGAGCTTTGCGAAGTAATCAGCACTTGTGAAATGACTGGGATCCAGCAGGCGGAGGGTTCAGAGGTATGCCTCCCCTCAGATCTCAGCATACAGCCATGTAAAGAGGACACTAGACAGAGAGTCAGCAATTTCATTTGCATATTGCAGATGTCTCTGCACAGATGTCACAGATGACTGAGAGCATAACCTTAGCATCATCTTCATCCATCTCCGTACCTGTTTTTCATTTCACTTCTCCCTCACCCAGCTGTTTAGACAACGAATTCTGTGGAGTGGATCCGACCTGTACTAAGCCTTACACAATCCCAGTGTTAGGGACACTGTTTGCTCATAATAACACGTATAATTATTACCAAAGGCCCTTTACAACCCGCTGAACAAACACAGGCTTACCAACAGTACAGTTACCTCCTGCTGGCAGTAGTGTTCTGCTGTAGTATCACACACAGAAACAAAATGGATTTACTGCTAGTTACGTTTTATAGCTCTAAATCTTCTTCCTCAATTAGCACTTCTTTGGGGAAGGAGCATCATGATCAAAGGGTAGCACTGTTCCCTTAAACTCTCTTAGGAAGCCAAACTCATATTTTCACCAGAACCACAGAAAAATGAGCAAGACCCACAGAGCTCTTTTGATGCGATCCCCAGTTTTGCTCACTTTGGGAGTTCAAGGAAGAACCATTCTCAAATATGAATGCTGGTGAAGATCACCAGCCTTTCTCATCACAGCAGTCCAAACCTCCACAAGTCTGAGAGCCATGGGACACATATCATGTTGATGCATGCAGAGGGACAAGGGAGCTCTAGGAACTGTTTCCTTGCGGGTGACAACAATGCGTCTCTAGAAAGGGAGAGGGAAGGATGAGTCTGGAATGGACATGCCATGGGGTCCTGAGATGACACAATAATCTTGGTTTCAGGCAGCTGTTGACTCATTTCCTCCCAAAGCTAAGGATTCCAATTACCCAGGAGTACTACTGCATGAGCACAGCCCTACTGACAGTTCCTGGAAAGGACACTTGCCCTGCCCTTGGAATACTTGTGAGTCCGTGCCACCTTTCTATCTGTGAGGACTTAGGAGAGAGCCTGGGAAACTTGCACTTCATGAAGGACCTTTTAACTCAAAAGAACAAGTGTAGCATATGCAGAGAGATAAAAAAAAACAAAAAGGAAAAAAAAGGTCTGACAGATATTACCACTCTGAATTTCAAAAATGGGCTCATGATGATGTGCAACAAAACTGGCAAAGAGCTCTGACAGTCACTGACATGCTAAATTCAGGAAAAAATACTTTAGTTCTGATAAGAACTAGAAAACAATCTCTGGTAGTCTTAGTACAGGGTATTTTAAAATGTGTTTTCTTCACAGTACAATGGATATAATTCTCTTGCTACCAAATATCACGTATTATGTTGGCCTTAAGTCTTAAAAAACTGAAAAATAAATTGACCATGGCAGAACAGTAGAAATGCAATACAAATGGAAGGAAATTAACAGGAAGGGCAGTGGAATGAAATTAACTTCTTTTTCATTTCAAATTACAATTCACTCAAGAGAAAATGCAAAATCTTAATGAGCTAGGCATAAAGAAAATAGTGCATCTTTTTTCAAGTTCATGTGCAAGTGCAGGAACAGTTTCAGACAAAATGCCAACTACCAACAACAGATTTGACCTTTTTTTTATTTGCCAGGTGATTTCTTCGTGAATCTTATTCATCTTGAGTGCTGATATGTGTAGCAATATTTCAATTATTCTCCTTATCACTATGCTGTGAGGTCCTTACACTATGCACGAAAAATTCTTCTATAAATTCACACAATAGGTCATGACTCTTTTTGGCTGATAACGCTGGAAGAATATACAAGTGTGAGGTTACAGACTTTTCAGACCTTAAACCTTTGACATGAAAACACTTTTGAGATTCTGTAGGCGGATCTCTTCCCAGAAAGAAAGAAAAATGTCATTTGTAGCAAACTAAATAAAATCCTAAGCATTTTGGCAATCTACATCCTTGGAGATACTTCAAAAAAAAGTGTCTTCCTTTTTGCCTTTCTAAACTCATCTATTTCTTTTGTTTAAATAATGTTTCCTGTTAGGAATTCTTCTAAAAGCTCTTGAGCTACTACACGATGGGTGATCCCTGCATTACTTTCTAGGAAATCACAGCAAACAGGTATACTGTCTTTGCAACATGGTGTAATAACTAGTGATGCTAATTCTTTGGGGAGATAACTCTACATTCACTTGACAACAGCAGGAAAATCAGGGGCTTACTAGGGATCTCTGAGTCCCACAGCAAGGGCTGACAACCTTGTTACCACCATGCCCACGGACGGTAACCTTGAGCACTCCCTTGTACTGCACCCAGCAGAGGTCACTAGAGGATGTTTTAATGGCAAGACAAAGCCTTCCAACTGAAGTGATGCACCTTCCGGAAAAGCACATCATCTGCCTAGGATTTACTGCCAGGTAGCCCTAGATACTGCCAGTGTGAAAGAGAGAAATAAATGCTGCTCCAGGAAAAAACAAATAGGTTTAACTGGCTACATCCAAACACAAGCAGCATTCATCCAGTTAAACAATACTGATACTGAGCAGTGAAATATATCTCATTTATTAAAAGTATATCTACTACCTGTGCATTTCCAGATGCAGGGATCCCTTTCTTTCTTCCACAGCTTAACACAGTCCACAAGGTTTGCCAGAGATATGAAGCCAAAAGGCAGAAATTATCTACAATCCAGGAAGCATTTCTTTGCAGGATTAGATCCATCCCTTTAATTTTAATCATCTGATTAACTTAGCTCTCCTGCTGTAGCAGATGCAATTTGACAGGCACCCTCAAAACCCTCCCCCAGCTCTGCAAGTACCACCTAGCTAGACTAGGCTTGGACACACAGCAGGATCCCATCTCACACTTCAATGCATTCCCTGTACCTATAAGGAAAAGAAGTGATGGATCACTGACAAGCATGAAACAGGTGGAGCGATCTACACGGGATGTGTATGGCATGCACTTGAAGGCAATTACTCTGACATTCCAGAACTTCTCCAATGAAAGCAAACTGTTAGCACAATCCCTTTGCAGTTAGCATTTCAGGCCACTGATAATCTTTGTTTTCCCTTTTATTAGGCAAGAAATGGAAAAAAAAATTCAAGGCAATAACCTAAAGTGTGTCATGGTGCATATGCATAGAAAGGTCAGTTTGAAATGCCGTAGTTTTACTGTCTTCAGTCCCTTCTGTTCCTGTGCTTGCAGTCTATCTACATTGCTCCTATATCCAAACCCACACCATGCAGAAAGGAAGTCTTAGCTGCCTCCCCTTGTCATATCCAGCATCTGCTCACCTGCCAGCCATCAATTCCTTGATTCAAAGGATAGAAGGTGCCAGATTATTTCAACCAAATGGATATGAAACACTCAATATTATCATAAAAGTGTCTTCTTTCCCCTAAAATTCCCAGAAGCAGATAGAATGCTTTAGTTGAATTTTCCCAAGCAATTCAATGTGATGCAAATTCTGCATGGAAAATATTTGCTTGAGCAGTCAAAACCTGGGAAATTTCTAAACAACTAAAAACAAGGTATTAAAACTGGAAATGGTAAGTAACTTTAACCAAAAAAAAAAAAAAAAAATCCTGCTGCCAGCTCCATTGTAAGCCCAGGGAGATTTATTTCTAGAGATCACAAAATAAAAATCTGAGGAACATAGCTTGGTGGGGTTTATTGTCTAACACATAAGGATATATGTAAGGATTGTGAAGAACCATTACATAAGGTCTCAGGTCTATACTTATGGAAGGAATTCCTATATGTAAGGATTATACATCTTCAATGCAACAGGTGCCATTAATTACAGCGCACTAAGAGTCATTGTAGAAGATGAAGCAGTAAGAAGAAACAGCACCATTTCTTCTCTGCTTGGGTATTTACCTGATCAGAGGTGAATAAGCAAAGAATATGAGTACCAGAAATCTCAAGTGCTTAAAATTCGCAAATCAGCCTACAAAAATCATGATATCGCTTGGAAAAGAAAGTCATGAGATTAAAAAATTTTAATGACTGTTGTCCTTTCCTCAGTCTGCTTCTGACTTCTGTGACTCCAGAGCACTCTCAAGCCACCTTTGAGTTTGTATGTAGCTGTTATGTTGGGAAGGGTCAGTTTAGTGATAGGTTTTTTCAGCTGGGAAACATTGATATTCCCTTCTTTCTTACTAAGAACGACAGACAAATATTCTCACAAGCATGGGAGCCAGGAGCATTAGGTAAAACGAAGCTACCTGGAATCACGGAATCACACACATTGGCACATGACAAGAGAGTGCCATGAACTTGGGACGTGAAGAGGGCACCACAAAAAGGATATTCTGTAAGCTGTGCCAGGCTGAAGTTGGCAGCGCAGTATCCCATGACAGCATTCCAAGCAAGCTGAAAAGGCGCTTGGTAAAACAAAATGGGCCCAAACTTGGCTGAAGTCCACTTCCAATTTCCTGACCATACCAAGGCAAGCTTTAGACACGGTGCTTCAATTTCAAGGCTGAAGAAAGCTATGATGGTTTTGATCTCTTCTTCATTAGTTAAGAAGTTTTACTATAAATGTACTGAGTCCCTTCCAGGGTTTTGTTAAAAAGCCATTCTTGACTAAAACTGTAAAACCAGAAACAGGTTTCTGTCAAAATAAATAGCTCAAGATCTTGAACTGTTTTAGGGAGCAGAGGAAATTTATTTGAAGTTAATCAGTGACCATATTTTCTCTGTACAAAATATTGCCATGACTCTGGCCTCCCCCGGAAAAAGGAACTTGTTAAAGTATTGTTACCACCACGGTCATTTCCAGCACAGAACCTGCAAGGAAAGTAACTGCTAGAGAAAGGGTGGTGGCGGTGAAGGAGGTGAAAAGAGGCTCAAAGGAGACAATACTCATCTTCTGACTGGAAACAGGGAATTAGAGGACAATTAGCCACCCCCAGGCCTAGCTTAACTGAACACCAAATACTGAGGGTATCCAATAGTTCTAGATGAACTAAATATTTATAAATTAGTCCTTAAACTGTTTTCAGAATATCAGAAAAAGGATAGTTTTTCATAGAAAATGCTGTAAAATTATCTTCTTTGGGATTAGTGACTTGTGTTTAAACCTCGGCTCCACAATTCACATGTGCAACTTGATTGTTTTATAGTAGTGATGTTCAGAACTATAGAAGCTCCCAGGCTCCTCTTTACCCAGTTAGCCCACCCACACTGGGTAATTATTTCATGACCACTTTTTGCAGATAACAATTCAAGATCAAACAATTTGAATTGCATTCTGACACCAAATACTAACCAGGAAAGAGCCAGAGGTAAGAGCCAGAAGATGTGATGACCAACAGTGAGCAGCATTCACTGGGCCATCAAAAGCAGTCCAGGTGTTAAATGTGGAGCTCATTGGGACCTGATGCAGCTGGGCCAATTGTGTGGCAGTTTCACAATCAATTTACATTTGCACAAGCTGGTGCTCTTGTCAAAAGCAATTATTTCACCTTCTCATACCTGCTTGTTCCTAACCTGTGCCACCCCCTCCCTTGGACCGGCACGTTCAGACACCTTCGTGTGTCTATTAAGTGCAATGGGTCAAGGACAGGTCTGGATTTTTAGTCTTCCTTTAATTTGGTTCTCAAACATCAAAACAAAAAGTCTCTTACTTGCTAATGTATAACCTGAAGCAAAACTTCATGTTCATTAAAGATATAACTCAGCCAAGATACAAAGACACGTGCTGCCAACAGTACAACTGGGGGACGAGAGAGCAATCTGAACAAAGCACACGCAAAACGTGTAAGGAGAAGTTTTGTCATGAGTTGTTTCGCCATCCTGTCCAAGGGGGAAACGGTCAATTGAGAGCTGGAGTGGCAAAGGGTGCCATCTAGAGGGCACCGACGGCACAACTTCTCGACAGCACCAATCACTCATAATTGATGGTCAACGATTGAGGGGTTTGCTTTCCATAGTAGCCTTCTAATAGCTATGAAATTATGGTGCCGATGATGATGATTATTACTGTTATTACTACTACTGCTACAACATTGTGTTTGGGATTGGGTGTTTTTTATAAAAATATCCGGTACCAAAAGATGAAAAATATGTTTGCTTTTATATATATCAAAAAACGAAGTCTAGAAAAATAGTTGTTTTGAGGAAGTGGATCATTTTCTTCTTTAATTATAATCAGGTCGTTTCAGACAGAACTATTTCCTCCAGCAAATACAGACTTTGACCACTCTCCCCTAGATGGTCTCTTGAGCTCCAACACATTTCCATTTAAGTGAGTGGATGTTTTGTCATTGCTTTCACCTTCATCAACAGAAAGTACACACATAAGTGCATACACCTGGGCAAGGTTTACTATATTTCCTGCCAACACCCTCTTCTTTCCTTCCTTTCCTGATCAATAAAATAAAACTGCTCATCAGGCCAGCAGACCAAGCTAAGAACTTTTAAGGGAAGGTCTTAGTTTTCCTTTTATCAATATTAACAGACAGTTAGGGCCCAATTTTTTATCCCACTGAGAAATTCCTGAAAAAAAAAATAAACAAACCAAAATGCTGTGTGAAAGTCAAGTTTTAAAAGCTTAGGAGAAATATAACCAATGTTTATGTATCTGGAAGCCTCACTCTAGTGAGGTATATTACCAGAGTTCAGTTAGATTGTCTTTCACCTTTGAAGTCTTGCTCCCAGGAGACTGATGAGCTAAAATGGGAATACAGAGCTATTTCTCCAAGTTGCAATTAGCCACCAGCTGTTCATTTTCTAAATGTATTCCTTTCTCCTCGACTGCACCACCAAAAACTCCCTACCCTTTCTTACAGCACTCTTAAGAAAGGGCCAGTTCCAACCATCAGACTAAAGAAGCAAACATCAAGACCATGAGTCAAGAGACTCTGAAGCGCAAAGTGGTGAAAAATCCCAGCACCTTTAGTGACTATCTGCAATTCAGCATCAAGCTCAGATACATTAACACAGGCAAAGCAGCTCTCAGTCCTTTTGCTGACCATTAGGCCCACAGGAAGAGCTACACAGAAGAAACAGCAGTTTTTGCTGTATCACTTGTGCAACTTGTTATTTTCACACTGGAAGTATACTCTCTTAAAAGAGCCAATAACATCTCCCGAACTCCAACCACCCAATTGTGGGGGTGTTTTTTTAATTTTCACTTTCACTGTAACACTAAATGAAACTCTCCAAAATAAACACGTCCTACTTATATGAAATATGATCTGTTTGTTTCAATATGAAGTTCTCTTTCTATGTCTACAAAGTAAAAATTGTAGTACCTTACTGAAGACTGGAATAATTTTGAACAGAAGTGACTCAACAGATGAAGGAGTATTAAAAATTCAGTTTCTTGAGTTGATAATACAAACGGAAACACCATGAAATTTCCTTTACACCAATGCTCCAGGGTATCATCTGAACACAAAAATACTCAGAATACTTGAAAAACTGCTCTACCATATCAGCACAAGCAGCAAATAAACAGCCACAGCACAAATTTTTCAAGTCTTTTCAAAAACTGGTATGTAGAATTAATCTCTTAGTCTCCTACTGCAAGTGGATTTTCTCAGTTCTTATCTAAATGATGTGTCAATAAAAATACTTTTTCCTCTGGATTCTCACATAGAAAAACCCAGAATACAAGGAAATGTGCTATTATTTCTAAACACATTTTGGCTGATCACAGAGTCATTTTCCTACCAGAGACCCCATACCATGATGCCCAGCACCGTTCTTAGTGGAGACAGGTGGAGAACAGAGTTACACTGACAACACTCAGCCCTGCAATGTGACATTCAGCATGTAACCGTACTCTGCTCGCCAGGCAGTGGGAAGCAAAGGACAAAGCTGCCTCAGTTCCTTTGGGGAATCTGCTTTTTCCATCGAATTCATTCAATCTCCACAACTCCAGAGCTGTTAGACATGTACTTTCAAAACATGAATCCAACAAAATCCATGTTTACCTTCTGATTTTGAAGAGAACACACAACCCTTTTACAATTTCTGAATATTAAGTCCAGTAGTAATTAAACCCCAGAATAACAACACATGTGTTTGCTTCTACGAACACAAAAGATTAAAAGATGCTGACCAGTCTGTAAGAACCTAAAGATCACAGTTGCCTGTCCCAAACACTGTTAGGGCCATAAAAGGACTCGGCCACAAGATAAGCACAGAACAGGGCAGCAGTGTGGGGCTAACTCCAGACCTGGCAGAGGAGAGATCTGGCTAGCACATATTCGGGAATTCATCCACATAAAAATTCCCAGTGTGGCAAACTGTGTAAAGAAGCAACTGTTTATATCCCAAGTTATGGGAGAGATGGCATCTTCCACCACCAAAGCCCTCCCCCAAACAGTTAAGCCACTGTAACTTTCAAGAACTTGAAATAAGATAAATACGTTACTATTGTCTGAGTGTTATCTCAGACCGAGGAAGGGGTTAACAAAGCTGGGGGAGAAGAATGTATCACTGAAAATGGACACAAAGACTGCAGAACTTATGGGCCACAAAGAAAGCCAACTCAGCAACTGTGCTGAAATCAGCTTTGACTGGGTAAAAATTAATTGCAGCAGGGGGAGATTGCAACTGCCCACAACTCAAGAAACCCACTGACCCAAAAGAAGAGAAAGACTGAGCATGTGCATTACTTAGTATTAGAAGTGAGGAAATCATTTAACCAATAGAGTAAGAGAACTGTGTAGCCAATGAACTTCATTGAAAGACCTTAATTCCTTTCTTTGCTAAGATATATAAATAGTGAAAAGTGTTGAATGACCTCAGGACCTCCACCACTGAGAAACCACGGGTGAAAAAGGACCAATGGGACACCATATGATTCAGAGGTGGTGACTAGTTTCTACTTGATCTCTCTTCCCCTCTTTTCCATTTTTATCTCTCTACCTCAAATTCATTATTAAATAAAATCCATACTATTGACTTTGGCATAGTCTCATTTGCACTTTAATTTGGGCAGAGGCATCTCTCAATAATCAGGTCTTAACACAGTCTTTCACAGCTACAATACATTTTGATAGATGATGATGAAAAATTCAAGTCTACTGGGAAATACACATAGTAAACTCCTTAACTAGCTGAAAAAAGAGGCAGTACTTTGGGAAAACAAAGTTAATTATGCAGTTAGTTACCTTTTTATCTTCTGTTCCAGGATCTGATTCACTGAATTTTTCTTCCTGAAAGCTTCTAGTCATCTTCATTTTCTCCACACTCTGAAAAAAGGCTGCTTTTTCTAGTCTGCTTGCGCTGAATCGTGTATTTATCTCTTCCAGCCTGTTAATCTTAAGTAGCTTCATACTATGTCCAGTTAATTTACTGTCTGTTCTCCTCTCCACCTTAGACTCATAAACCAGTGAACACTCGTAACTTCTGATTTCTCCTCTTTCTTGGCTGTACAAAAGAAAGACAAATAAGAGATCTCAGTGTTATTCATGCATTTTGGCTTTCCAAAAAAAAGTGTTGCAACACTCTGTATTTCAACTCTCTCTCCTTATACTTGCTGAACAAATACACAAAGTATACGGCACTAGCTGTTCACAGAGACCATTCTACATTGAACACCAGATAATTCAAGCAGGCTACAAGACCAATATAATTTAATTTGTTCATAGAAACTATTTAGCTCAATTAAATCAATACCTACTGCTGTTGCTGCAGAACTTGCTTATGGAGCATTCCTCACTTTTTAGCCACCTTAGTGCTTCCCTGTTGCTCAACGTATTTTCTTTTCTGTTGCAGTTACAGTAAGCTGATATGCAAGGACCCTGCTATCAAGTCCAGAAAGATTTTAGATACCAAACAAAGTAGTACAGGCTTGAACACAGTCCTTTCCTCTCTCTTCCCACTATCCTGTACCACAAAAATAGGTAGTTACCAAAATGGTGGCAATTTCTGGCCCTCTGTTGAAGGCTGTAGAAGGGCACAGTCCTCAGCTGGATTCTTCCCCACTGCAGGACCTTGCAATGTGCCTGATACGTACAGGATGTAGGATCATTGAGGCTTGTCTAATGGTAGGATTGGTTGGAAGGCACTTGCAAGTCAAGCTGTTAGCACTGACTCTCTGTAGAAGGCTTTTATTCCTCAGCAAGGTCGTGGGTTCCCACCTCAAGTAATCATTTGGCTACACTTGGAATATATGTCCTTCTGAACAACTAACTTTTGTAAAAGAGTAAGAGAAACTACTCTAAAATTTCAGCATCTCTTTCTACACCCAGGAAATAGAGGACCAAAACATTTCCATTGCTATTATTGCAACCCTTCCTTTGCTGTACTGGAAATGCAGCTACAAAAGCACAGTGCTAATGCCTTAGCTCTAGAAAGCTGAATCTGTTAAATCTCATTACACAACTCATAGTTTTCAATTTAACTTGCATAAATACCATAAATTATATGGTGTAATTAAGAATTTCTATACAACTTTACAGTCATTGGCAGCACAGAGAAACAGCTTTGAGTGTACAACAAAGACCCAATTAAATCAGTTATTTTTTACCCAAACACCTTCTAACAGAAAATGTTCCTTAGTGTTTTGACCCCACATCTGTGCACGTGCAGCAGATTAAATGTGTACCTACACCAACTAACTGCTCTACCCACAGTTATCCCTGCAAACTTCCCAGATGTGAAAGATGCCACATGCTATCCCATGTGA
Organism: Corvus kubaryi; assembly: GCF_017639235.1. Classification (NCBI taxonomy): domain Eukaryota; kingdom Metazoa; phylum Chordata; class Aves; order Passeriformes; family Corvidae; genus Corvus; species Corvus kubaryi. Next base: position 9,656,814 of record NW_024582057.1, read on the forward strand.
CACAGGAGATGGTTGGAGAGTGGTGACATTTACAGATGATGGACAGCAAGGAACCATGCAAGCTTGAAGTTTTCAAATGAGCCTTCCAGAGAGATCCCTGCTACCATGCTGTTGTAGTCCTAGATTGTGCTGTTAATATGGGAGATGCAGGGACACTATCATGGGACTGTAAGGCATTCATCATCTGAAGTAGTTGTGCACCCAGTATGTAAAAATGTCCAGGCTGCTGCTTTTAGCATCTCTCACCAGCTTTCACAGTTCTGGCATCCCTCCCTTTCCATTGCGATCAGCTGAAAGAACACTTTATGAGATTTTCTTCTCCCATTTCTCAAAAGCAGGCTCGTGGGTTTTCTTAAAGGCTCTGACAATTCCAGGTGAAATACCCAATGGCTCAGTCTGACCTTCGAGCCATTATTCTACAGCTCGTTTGATCTCCTCCACGACAAGGGAGGATACGATATAATCAAAAGCTGTCAGAAAAAATGGGAAATGTTTCCAGATGCCCTCCTGCTACCTCCATGTCTGCAGCTACTCAAATCCCACAGTGATTTAGAGAGACCTGGCTGTGAAGACTGCTTGTGGCCTGACAGGACTGCAGCCAAGGAGAGCTGATTCAGGCTCTCCATAGCTCTTCACAGAGCACATCATCCTCTGCGCTCTGATCACCAAATGTGGCCATCTATCTAATGAGAATGACACGTCCTGATTAAAGGACATGTTTCTTCAAGCTGACCAGTGAGTCAGTTACCTGACTATTAGTGGGGTGGCAAGCTCAAATGTCTTACTGGGCTCTATTACCAAGCAGAGACTAGGACTGAGTCCAAACGTGATTATCCTTTCCACCATCATTACCTTAACGCTTCCCTGAAACAAAAAGCTGAACAATGGAAAGTGAAATTTGTTTGCAAGTGCCTCCTCCAAAGCCCCAGAGAAGAAATCTCACCCTGGTCATGTGTCACTGAGCAATGGGAAACTCTAACCTTCACATGGTGTGAAGCTCCATTTCCCCCAAAGGAGGGTGAAAACCTTCCCCCAATCATCTACATTCCCCAGCTTTGGCCTGGGAGATACTTTTCTCTGGGTCATCTTCAGCAAGTCAATCTCTTACTTCAAGCAAAATATCTTGCTTCATGAACCACATTTTTACTTACAAGCTCAGAGACCACACATGTCATAAAACCACTGCCTAGTTGTAAGCACAGGCAGTGCATACCTGTGGTCCTGCTGCTTCTTCTGCCCCATAGTAGCAAATCAATATATTTGCATTATAAAAATATAAACAATATAGTATGCGTTTATAAAACTGATCAGGAATAGAAATGGGTAGGCAAAGAGGTATTAGCCAAAACGTAGAACCTACAAACAACCCATTTCACTTTCAACATCTGGGTTTAGATTGCAATCCCTTCACTCAGAACTAGGTTTACATGATGAGCTGTAAAGCACTTTGCTTCAAACTCAGTCCTTTGGCCTCCATCATCAGTTCAAATAAAAATTTTATTTCTAACCTGTTGGCCACTTTCTAACCAGCCATTTTCAAATTTTAAGCCTGGGGGTACTGTTAGGCAGTAGCTAGACTTGTTTACCTCTTAATACAGCTGACATTAGACTGACCTGAATTTTACAAGCTGGGAACTATTATGTCACGGTGTATAATTAAACCTAAACATATACTTTAAGAAAGAAGACAAGATGTAATAAGGAAAGAATTACCAATGGGTCAAGTTCGGGTCATAAATTAGGATGCGAATGGTACCGATTACTGTGCCCATCTTTGAAATACAACCTGCCCCGCATTCTGCATAATACAAGAGTTGGGTTTTGAATCTATTTTTTTTTTTTTTTAGTAGTAATTTATTGATGGTTTTCCCCACAGAGAATGACGTTTTCACATATTTCAATGAAAGACCAGGTAGACCCGCAAGCCCAGAGACCGCGGCGATGTTGTTTAGCACGCCCCGAGAGGCAAGGAAGTCCGGCTGCCGGGGCGGGGAGTGGGCCCGGGCGGACTGCAGCTCCCGAAGGGCTGCGGGCGGCCCCGCTTCCTGCCCCGGCCGCGGGAGCCCATGGAGCCAACGGAGGGCGCCGAGGAGGAGCGGCTGGTGCGGTGCCCCGTGTGCCTGCGGGAGCTGCCGGGCGCCGACATCAACCCGCACCTGGACCGCTGCCTGCAGGCCGGCGGGGCCGAGGCCGAGCCCCCGAGCAAGCGGCCGCGCCTCGCCGCTGCCCCGCCGGGCAGCCAGGCCGAGGGGCAGCCGGAGGAGGCCCGCCCGGCCGCCGGGCCCCCGGTCTTCTCCCTCTTCCACAAGGGCCGCGGCGGCGGGCAAAGCCCGGCAGCCGCCGGCGGGAGGAGCGGCGCGGGGCGGGACGAGGCCGCCGTGCAGCCGGGCCATGGATGCTCGGCCGCGCTGTGCGGGGAGAGCCTGGCGCAGAAGCTGGAGGGGAAGCCCCTGGCCGAGCGGCTGCGGCCGGACACGCTGGGGGACTACGTGGGGCAGGAGCGGGTGCTGGGGGCGCAGACCCTGCTGCGGTCCCTGCTGGAGTCCCACGAAATCCCCTCCCTCATCCTCTGGGGGCCGCCGGGCTGCGGGAAGGTGAGTGCGGGCGGCGAGCGCCCAGCCCCGGCTCACAGCCTGCGGGTTCGGCCGGCGCTGCTTCACGTGGCTCTTGAGGCCGGCGAGCTTAAAACCTGTTAATTTCCGGAATCGCTCTTTTTTTCGCCCCTCTGTCTTCTTGGTTTCTTTTGTAGTGTCCTTGTGTTGGCTGATGTCCAGTAGTTTTCACTTAAGAGTACAAAAAACACAGCCTGCCTCGTGAATAAAATAGTTGATCCACCCCCATCAGCTCCACTCCATGCAATTTGCACTTTGATTACACAAGGCCTCTCTCGCTTTCAGATAATTCAGATTTCGTAACTCCAAAGTCCGTACCTAAAACATAAGCCGTGGTTTAGTTAGTGGCTGAGAAGCTGAGAAACAGGAACAACACAGTCTGTAAACTCTGAAACAAGGTGAGATACCAGCAAATTAACACAGCATGGTTTGCGAATGCTGCGTTTGCTTTAGCCTACGAATTCATGCCCCTGAGAGAAGGCAACACTGGTGTGGAAGAGAGGTAGCCAGACACTCATCCGCTTTCATACACTTTTAGGCTGGTGGGTCTTTGCAGGATCTGACCACTACATCTTCTTGTTCTGCCTCCTTTAAGATACATGGGGCCATTGTGAATCCCAAAAGGCCCTGTAGCACAGCTGTGAAGGGATTCACAGTTGTCGTGAGGGAAGGACCAGAGGAATTCCTCAGGTGTGGTCGAGCACTCTTCTAAGATCTTGCCTTAATTTTGTCCTGTTGTTCCACATACTTCAGACTTGTGGTGTGGCAGGGCAAACAAAATACACAGTTTTCTCTGTCAGTCTAATGTGTTCACGGCATTAAGTTTCACATATATATATAATTCAGCGTGTCGGCTGTATGAGAGTATGTTTGAGAAATCTGGGATAGGGGAAGTAATTAATGCTTAGCAGAGAAGTTAAGGACAGAGCAGCAACTTGCTCTTCTCAGCATACTTAATTAAAAATAAAAAAATACTTACTATGTGTGGTGTTTGAATAATAATGCCAGTAAAACACAGTAAATAAGGAGCAGGCAGTAGAATTACATGAATACCATTAGCAATGATGCAGCAGGTTGTTTAGGCTAGATAACATACACCTGAAAATAACCAACTAGTGAACTTAAATAATTGCCACTTCCTTTAAAATAACAAAGTAATAGCAGAAAGCAAGAGCTCAGAATAGATGGTGTAAAGAAGGGCTGTTTCTGAAAGTAATGATGAAAGTAATGAAAACTGATTAAAGGAGAGGTGGATTGACTGAAGATGGCCAGAGAGAGAAGTGGAATTCAGCTCTTTAGCAAATAGGAATTCTCCTTGCTGAATGAGTAACACATTCAGGGGCTTGCTTCTGTATTTATTTGTGCTCTTTTGCCTTTTGTTTCTTGTTGTCTCAGTCAACAGCGCGTGCTTGCTCTTTCTTGAAGCCCTCTTTGTACAGGAAAAAAGCTGTTACAAGTGCAGTGGTAGCAAAGCAAAGGCTGCAGTACAGTCTCTGCAGACTGGCACTGATTTCAGTGGCCTTTGGGTTGTGATCTGATGACTGCACCTGGCTTTGACCATGAAAGTGCTTTTTCATGAGCTTGTGACAGCTTAACAGTTGTGTTTCAGGACTTCTTTAGGAACCTTCAGTGGTACTAAAAGTGTCTTTGAGTAATGGGTGATCTGTTTTATGCCTGTAATATCACAGCTTTCACTCTCTGTTCGTATGACCCATCCTCCTCACCCACATGCTTTATGCAGAATTGTATTTAGTAAGCTTGCTTTTCACAGAGTTTAAATTCTGTTGCTCCTCACTTGTCTGACTTGCATAATTTCTGTGCCTTTTGACCCATCAAAGAACAGTTCCACAACTTACCTGTTACATTTTTACTCACTAAGTACTTAAGCTATTGGGTAACTCATCTACTTTCTAGATTATTCCTTTTCAGCAAGGAGTTTTGAGTCTATGTGCTTTCACCTGGCTCCTGATGAAACATCCATTATTGGCTGAACCAGAAACTCCCACGAAAAGTTGAACTTTGCCCCTTCAACCATGTTTATCAATATTTCTAGGATGGTGCTATAGTTTTTTCTCAGGCCTTCTTCCCCATGAATCATATTGTCTGTCCCAGTTAAATATCTGCAAGTTCTGTCCTTTTCTTGGATTTTTTTTATAAAATTCCTCTCCTGACAGATTTAACATGCAAGCAACGTAGTCTGCCTAAAGATGGAAAAGGAGATCTGTGCTTGCCTGCCTGTCCCATTCACGTATTATTTGGGTTGTACGTATACAGTGTGCCTAAGAAAGCATTTCATGAGAAAGCAACTTAGTGCTTGAAAACTTGGAAGATCTTGTGAAAGAGAAGTAAGTGTTCTCACTGCCTCAGGACCTGGTTGGACTGATCAGCAAAAACTTCTGTTAAGTACAGTCCTTTTCAGCAGGAAAAGTACTAAGAAATAACTGCATGTTATGTAGCTTTGTATGTAACAAGGCCACATGCTAAGCTCTGCTCACCAAAGAGCTAAAACAGGAGCATAATTAGATATGTTGGTCTAAATTCAGAAGTGCTGTGTAAGATGGTCATACACTTTTTAAACCTCTTCATGCTCTTGCTGCCCATGGAATCTGGTTATTGCAGCCCATCTATGCCTTCTTCCCTTTCTACAGCCACATGCCATGCTACCTGATACTTTGGAAAAGGGTAGAGCAGGACTGTTAAAAAAAACCAACTGAACATGGAATAAATCATCAGGGCCAAATTTCAAATCAATTTATGTATTATTTTTCAATCTGGACCTTTATGAGATAGTAGTTCAACAGACTTTTTCTAAGCAAGAAGAAAATAATCTTTCCTGTTAAAGCGCTGTAAATGCAATATTTCATATTGCAGGTCAAGAATATTTTTGGAGGATTTTTATCATGAGAACAATAAAGCTATGTACTGGAGTAAAAATATGTATGCTATGTAACTGCTCTGCCCAAGTCAATTTTGGCCTCAGCTGCACCTGAATATTCAAGGAAGCACCCTCAAAATTAAAAAGACAAAATTGATGTATTTCTGTTGCGATCCTCTTTTCTTTTGAGTTTCCGTCTGTACTGAGTCCTCTTACTTTAATGGAACATGATCTTTGTACTTTGAATTTGTCATCCTAATATCTTAGGAAGCCAAGGTGCTCTGGGTGAAAAGTCTTTCACGTTTTCTTTGCACTTTTGTTGCTTTTAAGTTGAACATGAGCCTATTTTCTACTTTTAAGAAGCTGACCACACTCAGGCCAGAAGAAACGCTGCCTCAAAGAGATGCTGTGGTTATTAGCTTAGGAACAGTTAGCTTGTTCATCCTGACTATGCAAATTTTTAAAGGCCTGTAGGAATCTGAGTGTAATATGAGTAAGCTGTACTCTGATTTATGGCACCTTAATACAGGGATTTAGATTTTTGCATGTCTGCCATTGGGGCACCAATTTTAGTAAAGAGTTAGCAGGGGGACACAGCGTAACTTGAGCACCAAATAATTTTGCTGCCACAGATGAAGTTTAAGCCTTATAAACATGAACATTCTGTATTTAAATACAGTAAACATTCCCTCTTATGTCTGCTGTTTAATATTTAACAAAAAAAACCCAAATAGGTAGCAAGTGGCATGAACCTGCTTCTTACAGAAGATAAGACAAAGAGCATTCATGCATGATTTTCTGAGGTTCATGTGTGCACTCTAGTAATAAGATAAAATATGCTATGCTGATATGAGTGCAAAACATTAAAACCCCCAGTAAGTGATCTTTGAAGTTTCTATCAAATCTTCTCTGACATTATATTTTATTTCTAGGACTCCCTTGTATTTCTTTTCTTTGTTTGTATTCAGTAAATGACACATTGAAACACAGACAGCAAGTCCGACTTACCTATTTTGCTGCCCACATATTTATCATCCCTTCCCTCCAGTGCTTCCTACTTTGCTAAGTGGTTACCTAACAGGCTATTTGATTGCTTGAGTGTATTTCATCTTCTCTTACTCATACAGCTTGGGTCTGATTTGAAGTAATGAGTTCTTTCAATTGATTAGCATGAAATTTTTAACTGAAAATGCATCATGTCTTTCACTGTAGTGTGAAACCGAAAGTCCGGGACAACTCTGAAACATGGGTTTGTCTTTGCAGTTGCCTGGGAGCAGTATTCTAATACAGTGTGCTTGGTTTTGCTTATGCCAATCTAAATCAGGAATAACTTGGGATAGCTCTCTAGGAAGAGAAAGCTGGAAGAGAAAATACAATTGTATTCATAAAACAGTTGGAATAGAAGTACGCAAATCAGAAAACAGCAAATGGAGGTACCAGCTCCATTTCAACAAACATTATGCAATGACCTTGCATCTGTTTGTGCTTGGTTGGGCTTGGATTCTGGAAGTGCTGTAAAGCACACGCTGTGGCTCTTGTTCAGTGACACTTACTCCTCCAGTAGTATCTCAGTGGGCTATTTGGGGTGTGAGGAACCAAACAAGATGGGTAAGAATAGCATCTGCCCTTATATAAATGCCAACTGCTGCTACTTTGATTGTGTTTATCTGTATAGACAGTGTCCCCAGGCCATGTTCATCTGCTATGCTGCCAATTTCCTTTAGACACAGCCTGTCTTATCTCCTGTGAGGCAGTGTGGTACAGAGAACATCCACAGAGCTACATCCCAGAGAACTGCTGCCCTATGTGGCATCCAAGGATGTTGTTGGTGTCTCCCTCAAGGCATGGCCTTTCCTGATTGCTTGGCAACCACAGTATCACCCTCCTGCCAGCAAAGAGAGGGTTGAGGGTGAGGAGAGGCCATTGATGGCAGCACCATGTAAACAAAGGTGTGGAAATCCTGGCCAGAATAAAGGAAGAGCAAAAAATAGCCAGAAAGTCATGGTCAAACAGCAGCAAAGAAAATCAGGTTGCTAGTTCAGCACTCTGATAGCGTAGCTTCGACGCTACAAGTCTGTAGGTGTAACTAGCCTGTTGTGTTTTGCACTAGGGTTATCAGTCTCTTGTCATCCCTGCCACAAACATAATTCACACTGTGGTTTGCTCTGGAACAAACCAGCAAAGTGACTTGTTGGGGAAACCTACATGCCAGCTAGATTATCCGTGCTCAGGAATAATCCATGCTGCGCTGCACTTGTGCCAGTCTGTGCCAGATCTGCTTTGGTCACCTAAACATGGCCTGGCAGAGGCTACAACCTTCCAGACTTTCTGGGAGAAGCATGTATGTTGGAAGGACCTCACTTTTGCAGTATTCTTCATATGATCTAACCATATGTGCTAATCCCATCCCAGTTTTTTTCAATTCCACTTTCTGAAGTGAGCTAGGCAGTACCATTCTTCATTCCTGTAAGGAGCTTTGGTTAGCTAAAGTGATGGGCATAGGTTAATGGCCTGGTACAGGTCTGCAAAAATCAAAAAGACCACCTTACTTCTAAGAGGATACTGTAGTCACTGAACATCAGCATCAAAAAGACTGGCTTAACTTGTATGTGCTTTTTACTGTTTTCTTCCAGTCTTGGGTGTGAGGTAGCCTTGACTAGTGGCAGTGCAGAGAGGAGGGAATTCGTTTATTCTTCGAGTGTTGCCCAGTCAAGGAAACTTGTGGGTATACAGAAAATTCTTTTCTTCTAGTACAAAAACCCAGCTAACCAAATAGCAAATCTGATTGACTTCTCTGCTCTGACAGTGGGAGGTGTGTAGAGCCAAGCATGCTTTGAGGGTTGCTTTTGTTTCATCCACAACTTGTATCAAAGCCTGGAAGAACAGATAACATAGTTGCTGCGAGTGAGCTTGTTTGGTTATTTTTTTTGTTTTGTTGCTGGGGTTTTGTATATCTCAGACAGTTTCAGCCTTTGGGAAAGGATATTCTCATTTGGTCTGACACAAAGCACAGGATGTTGAAGGAGGCTTTCAGTAGTTAAGTGTTTGTTCTGTGTGTAATGGGTCTGGAAATAAATCACCACAGGCTGAAGTTAAGTGTTATTCATTGGTGAATAATGTTTCGGAAGTTTCTTGGTGAATATGTTTCTGTGTTTCAGAACAGCTTTATGGTGTCACTGCTTTAGCTCGTCTAAACAGTTAAGTCAGTAAGATCTCACAATAGTCAGCATAAAACTTGAGATAATAGGTATGAGTTTGAATAGTTTGGTGTGATAGTAGAAGAGAACTAAAAATGGTTTCTGGAAGGGACAATTACACAGTGAGCTCTGTACAGTGAAATTTTTAGTGACATTAGCAAAAAGTTAGTTTGTAGGATCACTGGATCACTCCTTAATTTATGGGAAGCAGTATTCCTGCTCCTCCCCATAAGGAAAAAACCGTGAGCTAAATAAAAGACACCTGTATAACAAAAGGGACACATTATTAACTTGTTTAGATTTCCTTTTTGTGCTTGTTTTGCAGGTCCTGATACATATGTACTCATTCATATTAAATTGCAACATCAGTGTCACTGTTTTAAAAGATTTGTTTTCCAATGTAAGAATTAAACTTCAAAATTTATTTTAGATGATGAAGGATAATCAGTGTGGGTTTTTTGCCTTATTTCATATCAGATTTTTAATTTTCTTCTTGGCCCTTAAATACATTGCCCCTGAGGAAAACTAGGAGTCTAGCATATGAGTTATAGTTGTTCTGTGCTAATGCCTTCATACTTAAGCTACTTTGCTTACATGAATTCTCCACTAGGTTATGTGTTCCTTTGGGTTGTAACCTGAAGTAACAAAGAGAGAGAAAACTGTAGCTTGTTACTGACTTTTGCTTGAGATGGTAGGACAAAAAGCAGCATAAACAACCTGAACTCGTGGGAGGTACGTCTTTCAGAGGACCAGGGAAAGTTTGACATATATGTGATAGGCAGTTTGACTTGCTGAATGATTGATTGTGCAGAACAGAAGGAAAAGGCTGTGAACATGCCGGTCCTTGTCAAGCATTGCATTTGAAAGGCAATGTATGTTATTGCAACCTTTGGTGACCCACAAGTTGGCAGAGCAGGAGAGGTATCTGCTGGCTGAGATCTGTGCAGCAGATTTCAAGTAGATTCTTGGTCTAATAGGAACTTTTAAACAAATCTGTTGGAGATTTTTTTTTCCTGAATTAGAGTTAGAAATATGAACTCCTGTGCATGTGTTTAAAGCAAAATAAGCAAAGTGCTTTTTTTGTAAATAAAGAAACTGTCTGAATGAGAGGGTACAATGGGAGCTACCAGTCCAAGTGGAACTACAAGAAGAATAGCTGGTTTGTTGGTTTTTTTTCTTCCTTCTCTCACCACTGCTACTTTTAAGAGAAGGAAAAGGTACATTCTTCCTTTTTTCATCCTCAAATTTGATGTACTGGGTGTTTCTATGCTTTCAGAGATTTTTAAGGCATGGGTACATCCTCTGAAGGTACATTCTGAATCACGGGCCTTTTATAAGGAAACACAAGTTTTGATTTTAATTTGGTAGCTTAGTTTAAAAGATAGTTTTCTTTAGTTTTTTGGGGGAAGTTGCTTATTTGTTTATTTTCTCAGATCTTTCAGATATCTATAGGCTTTGCTGCAAATGCTTTCCAAGTGTCTTTCTAGTCTTGTCCTCTGCAATGATACAACTTGGGGATTGAAACAACTAGTGGTTTGAGCTCCAGGAAGCAAGGGAGGATCTGACATGGGATGTGAGTCTTGTATCAGGACCTGAAATGACACCACTTCTGAAGGCAATCAGGAAGCCCTTACTAAAACTAAAGCAAGAATAAATAACAATACATCCTTCTCCTTAACCTCCCATTTTCTAACTTGGGCTGGTTGCCATTTCAGGGACAAGGAGATCCATTAAAGGGACAGAGCAGGGTACTGCAACACTGCTGGTAGCCAAGTGGCAGGTGCTTGCTTCTGCAGCCTCCCTGCAGGAGGATCAGGTTGACACCACCTGCTGCTTTAACCTCAGCACTTGGAATATCTTCTGAGGTGATTTTGTTGACACCTGTCCCACTCCTCATCTGCTGAGGCTCTCTTGTCTTCAGTCTCCTTTGGATCCCTCTCTAATAGAAGAGTGAGCTTGATAGAAGAATCACCTGTTTTCTCTAGCAGTACTTTCAAATAGAGATACACTTTCTTTGGGGCATACACCTGTGTTTAGTAAGGGTTTTGAAGGGAAGTCTGAAAATCATGTCTGTGATATCTTCAGGTGTAATAAATCTACCCAGGAGGTTGGTGGAGGTTGCTTCTGTGCTTTGGTAGGCTAAGTGAAATTATCTATAAATAAATTTGGATTTGAAGAGGTTGTTCATAAGGACAGAAAAAACAACATAGCTGCTCACTAAAAACAGCCAGTTTGTTCAGTCAGCTGCCTTTTACTTCCCTGGGCCAGCATTTGATTACTGTTGACTACTTAGATTTAAGAGTTACGTTTTCTTAAGTACACATGTAATTTTTTAGTACTAATGTTCTCATGCTTTTGTAGAAACTGCTGTCTGATTAATTTCATTGTTATGTGTATTGGATATATAAAAGGATTTAGTTAATAACATTTTAGCTTTTTATTTCTCATATGCAGTTGTACTGTAAACTCTTCTGCAGGTGTCTTTGGGGTAGTCCAGCTCTTTATCCATTAACATACTCCACAAAATAACTGCACAGGGAATTGCGGTCAGCCCCTCTTCTGTGACAGAAATGTATTCGGCAGAGAGTTATTCCATGACAAAGGAGACAGCTGTCAGTGCTGTCCTTTTCAGTATTGAGGCTCGCTGGGTCTGGTACGTAAAAGTGCAGGCATTAGAAATGCAGCGGAGGAATTGGCAGCTACCTCTAGCAGGAAGTTTTTAAGTCTTCTGTGCACTAGAATAACATGAGCTAAAATGCCTTACTCTGTGAACTGTCAACACTGTCCCTATGTGCAAAATATATAGCTTTATTCTTTACATATTTCCTTAAAATTGGTACTTTCTGTGTCCAAAACAATTTTTACAAAGCTTTCTCCTGTTGCCATTTCAGACGACACTGGCACACATCATAGCCAACAGCAGCAAAAAGAATGGCACAAGGTTTGTGACACTGTCGGCCACAAGTGCCAAGACAAATGATGTTCGAGATGTCATCAGCCAAGCCCAGAATGAAAAAAGACTCTTCAAAAGAAAAACTATCCTCTTTATTGATGAGATCCATCGTTTCAATAAATCTCAGCAGGTACTGTACTATACTGCTTTCTAAAAAAGCCTTTGTCAGCCCTACTGTAAAATTTCCCACTTTGCCTTAAGGTGATACCTTCCTTTGGGCTTTTGATTTCAGTGTTAATACTTTTAGTAGATGAATTTGGGAGAAACATAGAAATTAAATTCCTTAGCTAACTTCCAATCAACATTTAATTACTGTGATTCAATGATTTAAATAAAACACTGAGCTATACTTAAAGTTCACTTATGTGCCAGTCTGTATATGATATTTTTATGAAATTTTATTTCTGCAAAGTCATGTTAGTAATGTTTGCTGCACACATCTTCATTTCAGCCTCCAAATGGGGGGATAGCATTCTGTATTACCTTTACAAAGGTCTGGAATGTGAATGTGCCAAAGGCGGGTATTTTAATGTTGTCCACTCTACTGTGTGAGAAAAAATAAATTGTGGCATGGTACTTCAGGATAGAACTGCAGCCATCACTTGGGGCTTTTTTTCTTTTTCCTTTCCTAGGTATAAGTTTTTTTCAGTTGTGCCATGGAAATCTTGAGTTCTCTACTAGAGGTTGCAGTTTTTAAATTGAACTGTACTGTAATCTTCCTGTAGTTTTCTGAACCATCCTATAGAATTAGGTAGGGAATTGTAGCCCTAAAGGTTGATTCAAAGGATATTTAGGAGTAGCCTCACAATTCGTTATACTTGGTAAGGCAATTTCATGATTTCTTATGTTGCCACGCAATAAACCAAAGTCACACAAACTAAAAATTTGCAGATTTCTTTACCCTATTTCTTTTCAGCTGGTAGGGTCATTCTCAGTGCAATCATTTGTTATTAAGGTGTTGGGTGCATGAAATACAATCATTTCCATATTTGTGCAGATGAACTGCTTTGTCAGTGTGGTTATTTGTCATACCAAGAGGGAACCCAAATTCTCATAAGACACAAAAAAAATGTAGCCTACTCACATGGGAAGTTTCAGGTTGTCATTGATCGAGATCAGCTTTTTCTGCTTCCCTCCCATGCTCAGGACACTTTCCTTCCTCACGTCGAGTGTGGGACGGTGACCCTGATAGGAGCAACCACAGAAAACCCTTCCTTCCAAGTCAACGCCGCTCTCCTGAGCCGATGCCGGGTGATCGTCCTGGAGAAGCTCTCGGTTGAAGCAATGGAGGCAATTCTGATGAGGGCCGTCAGGTCCTTAGGGCTTCAGGTTTTGGGCCAGGGCAACCAGCACGGCACCCCTGCGACTGGCAGCAGCAGCAAGAGCTCGGAGTGAGTACTTTATGGGCTGCAGGGTGTTAACATGCACAGCCCGAGGAGCTGACTGCCTGCCAGGGAGAGAATGAAGTAGTTGGGGGGTGGGAAGAGAAACCCTAGCCACTTCTGATAGTAAAGAAAAGATGTGGCAGCATATGGCAGGGGCGGGGGTGACAGGAGAGAGAGAATTCAAAGCATTGGCTCTCTTCATCCAAAACATAATCTCACCGTCTGCATTAGGAGAGAATATTATACTTGTATCCGTAACTCCTGACTCACCCTCTCAGGATATTTAAATCTGTTCTGCTGCTGAGGATTTGCTGTGGAAGCCTGTAGCTGGGTCTTTGTCATGTCCTAATGTGTGTTACTTCTTGCTACCGACTGTGAAAGTATCATGTTACCGTTAAGTGCTGCATGGGATATCCCCTCTTAGTTTGGAAGTGCCTGCCAGAAGTTTGTTGTTTTCTGAGAATTTTTTTTTAGTAATACCAGGGAGGATGCTGCTGCTTCTGTTCTTTAGTTGCAGGGTAAGTCCTGTGCTAGGTTTTAGGATATCCTGTGAGGAGAGGAGGCTGTTGCTGTGAGAAGTTAATAGATTGTTTTAAGAGAGACTTTGTTTTTCTCTGCTCTTTGATGTCCAGACAGATAAATTCACATTAAACACTCGAGAAAGTTTTGGAAAAAACAGCATCCAGATTTGTCTACAAGAGGTGTTATCTGCCTTCTGAAACAGGAGGTTGGCAAATAAGAGTAATGCGTGATACTGTGGTACTCAAATGCAAGCTATTACACTTCCTTCATGTTGGTTCTTGGCTGCACTCCTAGTAATGTACAGTGCATTGACATGGTGGTGATTGACAGACTGTATGAAATAAATGAGAGGGAATCCACTTGAACTTTATCACAGAATGTAAGCACAAAGAATTGCCAGCATGAATGCTGAGGTCATGGCAGGTAAGGAAAGGTATTCTTTTTTTATTTTTAGGTTACCCTGCCTTATGGTTTACTCATTTGTAGCTTTTATGTGTTGTAGTAATGTGAATTTTAGAAGAGAAGGCACTACTGCTTGTCAGCATTAATTTAATGGCACAGCTGTGGTTGTGACTACACCCTGACTGGTTCAGACACTTTTCTTTCTGTACAGGATTAAAGTACAAGGCATAGTTTCAGCTGCAGTTGTTTGGGTTTGGGTTTCACTAGACTCTCCGTGTCTGTAACCGTCCGATAGCTATGGATGATTTAAAGAGCATGGTGCTTCATCAAACTGAAAGAAGTCTGGCAGGCAGACTGTCAGACTTAAACAGTTTCAGAAATCTCTCCATGAGGAGAGAGGGCCACACTTCAAAGGCAGTCATGGGAGCCAAGCATTTAAAAATATAAATGGGGTTTTGAATTGAGGAAGGTTTGTTGCAGTTGTGTGTCAGGTCTTTCTTGTCTTTCATGATGCAATCTGGTTCTGGGCCACGGTTCCTACATTCTGTTGCTGATAAGTTTGGATATTTATAAGCCATCCTGTCCCTTACTGTGGTTCTGTTTTGGCTTCCTCATTAATTCCTGCTTTTTGCTTCGGTGTTCATACCATTTCTGCTTCTTCATTTCCTCTCCCCTACTCTGCAGGAGCAGCTGTCTCATCTTTTTACCCCCTTGTATCTATGAAACAGGACTGTCGTTAGATGCAGGCAGGTAACTGTTTATACTGTCCTGAGGAATAAATGGAAATCACCAATTACAATTGGTTTGGTTGTTAATGGTGCTCATCTTTATTCCAGAGTGAGAAAAGGAGCTGTAAGGCAGCATGTCCCCAAATTGTGGGGTATACACACTTTAAAAATGCTGCAGAGATCTAGCAAGAAGGCATAAGAGACATGTACATTGAATTTTGGGTTTCATTTCCCATGTGAGTCTCCCTTTCCAAGCCACAGCAGTGTAGTATGAAGTACTGCATGTGCTGCTTGGCCTCAGTTAATCAGATGGTTTTAGTATCACATCACTTGTCTGACAGGATGACTTACCTAAAAGAGGTTTTGAAGGAGAGGACGATTCTTTGTGATCTCTCC
Source organism: Corvus kubaryi (assembly GCF_017639235.1). Lineage (NCBI taxonomy): Eukaryota > Metazoa > Chordata > Aves > Passeriformes > Corvidae > Corvus > Corvus kubaryi. The sequence continues at coordinate 9,671,884 of NW_024582057.1, forward strand.
TATTACCTTGAGGAATAAGGTGAGGGTGAATCTTCCTTGGTCTTTGCAGGCATCCCTGAGTGATTCAGTGGATTTCATCACCTGCACCCCACAAGGAAAGTGTGCTCTACCCAAATCTGTTTCCTTAAATTTTCTTGGTGGCTTTTTCTTATCTTGCTTCCACCATTGCTGCAGGTTTCTGATAAGGTTAGATCACCTGGAGTCTCTTTCACTCCACTGTGGCCTTTCCTTGCTCTAAAGCTGAAACAAGTAGCAGGGGGTGTTACCTACTTTGGTATCTTTCTATTTGTTATGTCATCATGGCTCATAAAGGTTCTTTGACAGAAATTTTTTATGTTAATTACTGGATTTATTTAGGATAAGATGTGCTTGTTGTTATATTTTCATCAGCATTACTGCTATCAAACTGTTCCTCTAAAGTCTGCAGTAAATCAAGCTGAAAGATGGAGAAACAGGAAAGGAAGAAACATACTCATGATGAAGAAAAGTAAGAAGTCAATGTTAAAGATTTTTTTATTGCTGCAATTGCTTGTGCTTTCTGCAGTTTTTGCTGGGTCAGTAATAGCACAAGCTGTTCCAGGTGTGCACTGATACATTACACTTGTACTGTGTCAGTGGTGGAAGAAACCAAATTCTTCTCTTGGCTTTTTATTTTTGTCATTCAAGTGCTGCCCTCAGAGTGGTATCTCTAATTGAAGTCAGACAGTAAACTGTATGGTTGATTAATGTGTTTGAAGTTAGATAGCACAGAAGGCACACAGCTGAGGGAAATGGAAGGAACCCCAGTTTCCTGTTGGCAAGCCCAGACATCATGCAGTTCAGCTTGTTACTGGCTGTATTACAAGTTCTGGCGCGTTTTGAATTCTCTGGTTCATAAATCACAACACTGAAGATGGAATTCCTTTGGATCTTCAGTGTTCAATACTTTTTTGAAAATTATTCCTTAATTGAAACATCCATTCAATTTCCTTGCAGGAGATGGGTTGCTGAGGTGAGAGGCAACACTGGAAGACAATGCTGTAAGGCAATGAGCAGTGCGTATCACACTGCAGTAGCTCAGTTGGAGAACTGTGTTTGCCTGTGAAAGTGTTGCAATCTGCCAAGGAGTGAATGTATTGAGAGTAATTGCATTGAGAAAGTAAGAAAGTACTGATTTATATGGGAAAGAAGCAGTGGGTACTTTATCTCATGTTTTGCTCGCTTATTTTTTAATCTTTGATCATACAGGTTCTCCTTGCTTGAGCTTCCTTATATTTATTCCCTGATACTATTTATGCTCTCTTGTCATTGGCTCAATTGCTGCAGTGCTGTATGGGTTTAACAGGTAGTTCATCATACATTTTGTGTTGGTTCTTGGCACAAACTGTCTGAAGGCTATGGAGATACAGAGGAGCTGGAAGAAGGATTTATTATCCTGTAGTGGTAGTTTTCCATTCCTTGAGCTAGTGTATCACCTTCAGCCCAGTGAGTGATGGATCCCAGTATGTCCCTTTTGGCTTGTTTATGTTTTTGTCTCCAAGTATCATCAGTTACAAGGTACCAACATTGGCCATTGGCATCCAGTGGGTATTCGGTGTTAATTTTGGAAGTTGAATAAAATATGGGATTGCCCATCTGCAAGAGTATCAGGAGCTTGGAAATAAGTCAGAAAGCATGGAAGTTATTCTGCCTTGCAGTTCTGATGGGTGCAGAAGTTGGGTAAAGTGGGAGGGAGTAGGGCAGTTGAGTTTCTGAAGACAGAATGGGCTTAAAAATGTAAAATACAGCAAGTGGTTTTTGGAAGCCAAGATGTTGAAATAATTGCCATCCTGATTTTGAAATTACATTCCTGCCTGGTAAAGTTAAATCATCAGAAAATGGAGTTTAAGGTTTTAATTGCTCAGAAAAAAAATCTGAATTCAGTTATTCTGAGTATAACATTTTATTATTTTGAAATACTGAGTGTGCATGGAGCTGAGATTATGCAACAGGGAAGCATTACGTTACTTCCAATCAGTGATTCTCATCAATGTGCTGTGCAAACTGCTTGTATGTGGAAGTTTTCTCCATTTATTCTTGTTCTTTATCACATCCTGCATGTCATGCTACTGTATGCATGGAGTGGATCAGCCCAATACATAATGCATTATTTGGATTAGAATTGCCATTATGGTTATGTTGCAACTGAAATTACACCATGGAAAGGGACAAGGCCATTTGCTTGTAACCAGATTTTTCATACATTCTTGTGAATATTTGTTTCAATTTCTGTAATATAAATTGGTTATGTTGAGCCAACAGGGCATTTAGAGTTCTGTAGTGAAACTGAAGAGACAGGAATACAACTGAGCTTTAAATTAGCAGATAAATGGCAAAAGTGCTCTGAGGCCTCAACTTTCTTTGGGACAGATTGTACTTAGTTTCTTCCGAGGCAGTACCTGCCTTTTAGTGCTCTCGATGCTTCCCCTCCACTTGCAGTCACTGCCTGCAGTTGTGGTATCAGTGTGAGGAGGTCTCAAGCACAGGGAGCCCTGACATTGCCTTTTTGTACACCACTGGTAGTAATAGTAACATATCTTTTGGTAGACGAAGTGCAGGGCTGTTGCGAAGCATTAATTATTTGTTGCACAAGAGCTTCATAAGAAATGACCTCTCACACCAAGCTCTATGTGCTAATCCCTACTGATACCTCTCACTCTTGATTTACAGTCCAGCTACTAGAAGTGGCTCAGTTAGGGCCATTACTTAGTGCCATGTTTTAACTCCATTAGCTGCTGTCTCTGAATCAGATCAGTTACACCCTCTGCCTGACAACATCTTAGATGCTACCTTGTCTACATAACTAAGGTTTGAGGGTTAAATCCTCAACAGGGTGCCTGTGAAACCTGCAGAGGTGAACTGGTTTGGATGTGCCCTAACAGTGGGGACTACAGCCCCGCAGGTGAAAACCTCGAGACAAAACTTGAGGACTTTGTTGTTCTCACAGATTTTTCATGGACCCACTAGAAGATCTCAGGGGATCCTGCTGCTGCATTTCTCAGGTCTTCCCATCTTCATAGAATCACTGGATATTCTGAGCTGGAAGGGACCCACAAGGATCATCAAGTCCAACTCTTAAGTGAGTGTCCCATACAGGGATTGAACCCCGAACCTTGATGTTATCAGCACCATGCGCCAAGCAAGTGAGCTAATCTCAGTCACTTGTTCCTTTAGACTGTGAGTTCACTGGAATTTGGCCTTTTTCATGTGTGTCTTGGGGTGACTTTATGATGCGTATCCCCCTATTGCCTGCTCTGTGCCCAGACATGAATCCTGTGCCTCTCTGTGCCTTTAAAGCTAGCTAAGGGAGAGGGGGGAGAGCTGGTGGAATTCCTTTGGCACTGTGTTCAAAACACAGGTAAGCTCACTGGTTTCTTCTGCCCAGCTGCTCTGCTTCTGCAGCAGGGAAGAGAGTTACATTCCTTTTGCTTTTAGCTAGCTTCTCATTCATTAGCTGAGGAAAGAGGTTTTCGTGGGACTTTGGTTTCTTCTTCTTCTCTTCTGGACTGTTCAGAATGCCAGACCATCAGAACCTCACTGGGAGGCCTTTCCTGCTTAGTTTCGCTATTGTCTACAGCCATACCACCCTGAACGCCAGATCTCATCTGATATCAGAAGCTAAGCAGTATCAGGCCTGGTTAGTACTTGGATGAGAGACTGCTTGGGAGTACCAGGGCCCGGAGTGGCCCATGCTGAGCTCCAGCTCCGGAGAGGAGAAAGCCACACTCACAAAGGACTCTGAAATCTGCCCAGGTTCTCTCCACTGTGAGAGGTATTTATTATTTAGCATTATTCTTTTCCCATGCCTGCGTGCACTGTGCTTGTTAAATAAATTTTTTTTTTTTCCTTTTTCACTTTCCTCCGAGGAATTTTCTTTCTGTCTTTGGAGGGGATGTTCCTCCCAGAGTGTTTCCCTTAATTTGTCTCAAACCAGGACAATGTGTTTGTATAGTTCTGGCACACGTAGAGCAGTAGATGGCAAGAAGAGTGATGGGCATGTATTGGGATACAGTTACTTTCTAGTAAAATTTTTTTTTTGTACCCCAGTGACTAAGTTGTAATACTAAAAAAAGTAGGACTCTTCTGTTTTACATTGTAAACAATCCTTTCTGTTGTTGCTCTTTAAAGAACTGATAGCACCTCCTGCTGGAGTTAGTAGTTAGTTCAAAACCTTGCACTAATTACTTTATAACTCACTATATTCTCTCACCTGCATTTGGATAGCTTCCTACCTTTCCACTGTTCTTCCACCGAGGAATATGAAGTGCTAGCAGTGAAATGCTAATGGAGTAAAACCTTGTAAAGTTCAGCTGTCTGTGTCAGAATTGGGCTCTGGCAAAAACCTAACCCTAATTTTTGTTGAATTTGATGAGTTGAGGAAAAATAAGGGGGTTAAATAGGTGAGAGCTCCTGCCCTATATTTTTCACATGCAGTTGTATTGAGCAGGCTTGGAGCAGCAGGAAGAGGGTCAGCCCCTGGCTCTGCAGGATGAGTTAAGACAAATTTAAACCCAGGTGTGTCTCAAGAAACTTTGTAAAGAAACGTCATCTCCAGCAGGATAAGCAAGGAGAGGGGTGTGATAGGGGCTAAGGGTGTGTGGTTATTCTGTTGCAGATTTCCAGTGTACATAGAGGAGAAAGCTCTGAACACACTTGCCTATCTTTGTGACGGGGATGCCAGGACTGGGCTGAACGGGCTCCAGCTGGCAGTTCAGGCCAGAGTAGCAGCGGGAAGGACCACTCCTTTGAGCGCTACCGAAGGTGGTGCTGCAGATGGCATTCTGGTAACAGAAGAGCATATAAAGGAGGGGCTGCAGCGGTCTCACATCCTGTATGACCGAGCAGGTGAGTAACTGATGCAGTTTCTGAGATGCAGTGTTCTCAAGATGTGATAGCCTTTCTAATTTCTCTTTCTTCTCCCCTTTTCCTACCAGCTGCTCTACTGAAACAGTGATTGTACTAAAGTTTGTCTTAGAAGTTACTTTTCCTCTACAATGTAGTTCAGCCAGAAATTCCTTCTAAACAGTGTTTCCTCTTAGCAACTATGAAGTGTAGATTAGCTGAAAGACCTGTTTGCTGTCCTGAAAACAGTTGCATGGTGAAATTATTTGTTATTTAAGGTTATATAGTCTTCTATGAGGGTTTCAGTGTAAAGAGGCAGAAGAATTTGATGAGGACATATTTCTTGGAGGGTTGGATATCTTCCATTACACTTCTACTCCTTTGAAAGTCTTGGAAGTGCTCACATTCACAGCAGTATGTTATGTCAAAACCTGAGCAGTTTGCTTTATTTTTAGAGTTGCTTTTTAAGGTAATGAATGCTGTAGCTTGCCTAGGGCAGGCCACATAAATCTAATTTCATTTAAGGCTTCCTAGTGTTATAACTACTCTTGCTAAATTTGTGACTTTGCAATCTTAGGCATCACAGTAGTTGGCCACTAAACCATTTTATGTTAGAGATTTAAAAATCAGTAGTGTCAGAGATTAGGTGAATCCCCTTGAATGCATATGCTAGTTCTTCAGCAATACTTGAATGACTGTGCACAGCAGTGTGAAATGATTATGCCAAGCAGTATGTGAAGAACTGATTTATTTTCTCTCTCTTTTTTGGCCACTGTTTCTGATAGGCACCATTAACTGCCGCTGTTCAAAACCTGTGATGAGGTGTTTCTTGAGATTGGTTGTAACATATGCCCGATTGGAGCCTTCTTGCTACAAAGAAGTAATGATGACTCACTGTCAGGAAAAAGGCAGCTGGGCAGATACTGATCTAATGGCAGCTGAGAAGTCAAGGGTAGGCAGGGGAAGGGAAAAGAAAACTTTCATGGGGTCTGTGGCAGGAAGAGGTCATGATTAGAAAGAAGCGGAAAATCTGACCCATTCCCTGGTGCGAGTCTCCTGCACCGTGTAGGTCCCTTGTGTGTTTGCTGTCGCCTTGTGGCCGCTGTCACACAGAACTCTTGGCTGTGTCCATTGCTCCCAGCCCTCCTACACCTTCTTGCTCTGGTAGAGATGGCACAGACTGCCTCTTCCTGAGGCTTGCATCAAGTCTGGGTAGCGTGTGTCAGGCCCTTCTCTGTTGCAGAAATCCTTGTTGTGGTTTCTTGTGGGTTTTTTCGGTCAGAGATTTTCAGAGTGGTGAGAGCAGTGAAAACTGTGTTTTTCTGGATTGTATAAATGCCAAAGAGCCTGATACAGATATTGTCACAGTAGCAACAGTTGCCCAAGTACATGCCTTTACAGAATTTCTCTCTTCTGTGGAATAGTCTGTGTTGACCACTGACTGTTGACTCCAGGTTGACCACTTTTGTCCATAGTAGAGATAGCTGTTTGTCCTTTTAATGACAAAGGACTTCCAGCTAGCAGCTACTGTATATACAAAGATTGGTTTTTTGGTAGCATGTTCTGGCTCATACATTTTGAATCACAGCTGTGGTGATGAGATCTACAATCCTCTAAAATAAAATACTTCAGCCTCATAAAGCAGAGGGTCTAATCATGATAGCAGCAACATACATTTGAGTGTAGCGTGTTCATGTAGAAAGCACCAAATAATTGATTCGTGTTCAGAGCTGTGAAAACATGAAATTTTTATTATACATAATTTTTTTTGTTCCCTTCTGCAAAATTTGCCAAATAGATGTAGTTGGCCATTCTCTTCTCTACTTTCATCAAGTAATCTAGGAAAGAAATCATTCTTCGTCCAGTTGTTAGGCTGTTGTTCTGATTTATGTGCAGACATATAAGGAAAAGGTCTTTGTGCAGATGGTTTATGCATTTTAGCTGGAAGGACAAAGAAACAAGTTTAATCAAATTTCACTTCCAGCAGCCACCTGCAGCCCTTGCAGTGTGAGAGGAAACAAAAATTATTCAGTCATATTTTATCTTTTAATTGCCGTTGTTAAAATTTTGATCCTTTTAGAAAATGATATAGCAACCAAATTCATTAAAGTTTACCTGCAGATGGACAGTGACTAGATCTTTTAAATAGAGTTGTATTGTTGCCCCTTCTTTTTACATATTGTATCACTCTGCTAACACTGATTTAAAAAGATAAATGTCAGTAGTTTCACTCTCTGTTTGGTAATATCAGTTATGATAAAGACTGGGAATGTGTTGAGCTGAATTTAATTTATTCCACAATCTGGAACACAGTTTTTCCTTTCCCTACTCTGGAGGAGAAAAGAGAAGGTGTTTCACAGCCCAGGGCTTGCTCTTGGGGCAGAGCTTAGAGCCACGTGGGCAGGGCTAAGTTGCTATTCCATACCGTGCACATCATTGCTGGGGTAGGGGAATGGCTTATTTGGAGTTGATTTCCCAGCTGGTGTTAAACCACCACATCCACACCATAATGTTTTTTTCCAGCTCAGTTTTGTTCTGCTGGATCAGAACAAGAAATCTTTTTATCCATGCTGTTGCTCTAGTCTTACTTCCAAGGCTGTCTTCCGTCCTTTATCAATGAGCAGTTGATGTTTACTTTTGGCTAAGAGAAAAAATAATGTGAGATGGGGACTGTGATTTTATTTTTGTCTGCTACCTTGTGAACAGGGATTGTTTAAGAAGCCCAAATGTTAATTATGGTCAGTGAACAAGACCTTTTCCCTGCCTTCTACCAATATGACTTTAGAAAAATCGGCATCTTAAACTAGCCTGAAAACTCCTCATGAGCACATAAAGCAATCTGTGGACATATATCAGCAAGATTCATGCATCTGTTTATGTCAGGCCCTAGAATGCCCTCTCTTCCACAAAGCCTCTTGTGTAGTATCTTGTTTCAGAAAGGTATTTGCCTTTGTGGGAACTGCATAGAGAAAATGTATTTTGATTCCAAAAGCTCTTCATAGTTTTGATTTCAAGAGGCATCGCTGATACAGAACAGCGGAGATAGATAAGCTGGTATGTCTCCATCTCTCAACTGAATTGATAAGGCCAAAATCTATATGTTGGCTAACTAGCCTGAGAGAGCTAATAAATAAAGATCTACTAAAAGTTCTAATTTTTTTTTTAAACTGCTTCTGGTATCTCAGGCTATCTATAAACTGTATTTTTTAGACAGAAATGTGAGACCTGTCTCCACTGCACATCACTGTATTTTGCTTTTAATTGAAGCTGCAAGTCTGATGTGTAAGTATTGTCACTGTGGCTCTGTCACCAACATCGGCTTTGTAAGGAAGGAAGTAAAAGGAGAAAGCTAATTCCCTCTTCAGCCTGAAGTCTGAAATTCCCTGCAGATGTATATATCTAGACCCAACCTATCTGCTGGATTCCTTCTGCCTCTCCAGCTGGTATTCCTACGTATGACACTTTACAGTAGCCCAAACAGCATATAAAAGCCTCCAGCAGAAAAATCTGGGTGAGTGCAACCTCTAGAGATATGTAAAGGCCAACTTCCTTACTTTTAAGAGACCAAGAGACGCCTCCTGCAAGAGGATGACGCGAGTTCAGCTGCTTGAGTTTATTGCTACTGACTTAAGGGTAATGATGGAGCATGGACATGCTGTTTGTGTTGGCTCGAGTGAGGGCTGCATACCAGGGCTCTTTGTGTGGAGTCCTAGCAAAAATAGCTGTCTGACTGCCTGTGCTCGCCGGCAGCTTGTCGAATTCCCCACAGAATCACACTCCAGCAGGAGAGAGATGGGGGGAATGGACTGGGAGGTGGAGGTCTTGCTGGTTACAAAAGGAGCAACTGCAGCAGCATGGCGATTTTGGTTCTCAAGCTCACGCATGCAGCCCTTTTATTTTTCAGGGCCTACAAGTGACTGGTGTGTTCTGATATGTCCCTCAGGCTGTAAATCCTTTTATCCTTAGGAAGAAGAGGAATATTAACAGATGGCTGTGCATGCAGCCAGTTGCCTTTAAAATACGTACTTAGCTGTGAGCCAAGGAATGCCAGACACCTGAAAAAATAAAAAAGGCAGATAACATGGAAGGTTTAACAACGATATTGCAGCAAAGTACTCTTACAAGTTTGATTAAAAGACATGCATAACAATCAAAACCAGCTGCATGGAGGAAAATTGTAAGCAGGGAAGGGTCTCATTCAATGTTTTAAGTGTAGCCCTAGAAGATCTGTAGAATAGCTTTGTTTCTCCTTGGAGTCCATATCTAATCGTATATTAAACTTTAATGTTAAAAAAAAATTTCCTTGTAATTCTTTCAGTCTTCCCACTTTTTATTTAGTAGTCTGGCATTTCAAGTATTGTTGTAGTAGTGCAGGTGTCCACAGTTGAACTATTAGGGGTTTGCCAGGGTTGTGCACTGCAATTCTGTTTTCTCCAAATTGTATAATGTTCCATTGTATATCCACAGCATTTCCTTTTTTCTCACCTCTATATAGCACATCAAACTCGTGTTTTACTGCACACTTTATTTTCAAGTTTTAGATGATGTGAAATTTCTTTTTTCTAAAATATCACTACTATATAGCACTGAATTTCTCTGATTCTTGTGTTGTCTTCTCAGAGCTCTGTGTGTGTCCAAAACCAATGGTCAGTTGTTTGTTTGTGCTCATACTTTACCCTTTGGCAATTAGGAGCTATTTATGTAGAATTTTCTTCCTAACTGCTTAAAATATCTGGGGTTTTCTTTGTTTTTTTCTTTTGAAGGGAAGGTCGTTAGGGTACAAAACCCAAAGTGCTTGCCTTGCAATGTTTTAAAAAAAAAACACTTCCTTTTCGTCAGCAGTTGCTCTGTTTTGCTTATGTAGTTAGGGAATGATCCACATGGGAAACCATGAAAGCACTGAAAACATTAATGGGTGCTGCAACCACATATACATAATAAGAACTTGGAAAAGCAGCTTCTGTTTACTGACATCATCTAGTGAAATACCTTCTGTTCCCTGTCATGCATTTCACTTAATTTCCTCCTAACAGCTTTACCTATCGCTTCTCCCCCATCCTAAACAGGAGAAGAACATTACAACTGCATCTCTGCCCTGCACAAGTCTATGAGAGGCTCCGATGAAAACGCCTCCCTTTACTGGCTTGCTCGAATGCTTGAGGGTGGTGAGGATCCTCTCTATGTGGCAAGGAGGCTGGTGAGGTTTGCAAGTGAAGATATAGGTCAGTATTAGTATTTCACATTGGAATATCACACTTAATGAAGATCTGCCAGGCTTCTCTGGTTTCTAAAATTTGGCTTTTGAAAAAAGAAGAAAACCCTAAACAGTTGTATGCAAAATAGGTACAAAATACTGAAATGCTCCACATGCAACAAAAACTTTGTGTATGCAGGCAGAGACCTACATGTGGTATCATTGTGATGATCGCCTATTTCAGGAGAGACAAATGTTTTTGAGGTCAGGTTTGGTGTGTATTAATATCAATTCTTTTCAGCCCTGCTGGCTGTAAGTCACCAGTAAACTTGTGCCACAGGGAGTATGTGTTTCAGGGATGTCTGATTTTCTTATGTGTCTGGCACGTGAATGCCTACCCTGAGCTGCAAACCTCAGGTTTGATAGCTGGCCCCCTAGTTGTAAGGCATCTTGATTGACTTGTCCAAAGTAGCAGATCCAGCAACACCTTTAGCTCATATGTGATGCGTGAAGAGTTAGGAGGTCTGGGGAAGCTGTGTCTGTATAGCAATATTTCCCCATTTCTTTATCAATTTCAAAAAGTAGGAAAATCGTATGTGGTCAGCTACTGCTCAGGCTGCCACTGTGTGGCAGCAGATTCAATCTGTAAATCATATCCATGACTTAGACCTTTTTTTATTTTCTGGGGAGGAGGAGTACAGAAGAAGAAAACCTTGGAGGGGTTGCATCGTATGTATGGTGTGGTACTGTACCAGAAATTCCAATATCTGAGGAAGCAACTCTGAAATGTGCATGGATACCTTACAGGAGAGGAAAAAATAAAATTTTTTAAAAAATAAAAGAGAGACATTAAGTGAAGTAAATTGACTTTAGCCTGCTTTTATCTGGTCCCTTTCTGTAGGACTGGCAGATCCTCTGGCTTTAACGCAAGCTGTTGCTGCTTATCAAGGCTGTCACTTCATTGGAATGCCAGAATGTGAGGTAAAGGCTTCATTAATTCACTGATTTGAAAGTTCTGCAATCTGTAAAACCTATCTGTAACTATAAAAAGAAGCAGATTGCAAGGACAGGGCAGACTTAGTTACTTGTTCATTCTGCATGCCCTATCTTTGACAAGAGAACATTGTAGCTGTTAAAACAGATGCTGTAGTTTAAACTAAAAGTTGCTGTGTATTTATTGTTAAAATGTGATATGTGAACACGTATCATTTTTCTCTATCCATTTTTTCTATTATAAATAAAGTAGCTATTATTTTCTAGTAGTGAAAACCATGAAGTTGTGTTGTTGTTAAATAATAGTATTCATATTATAGTAGCAGGCAGAGATCAGTTTGAAAACATAGTCCCTGCCATGTTATACAAACAGCCTGATTAGCAGACCTTTTCCCAAAGAGCTTAAAAGAAGTCATTTAACATTTTCCCTGTGCTTGTTTGCAGGTGATTCTAGCACAGTGTGTAGTGTACTTTGCCAGAGCCCCAAAGTCTATAGAGGTGTACAGGGCATATGGCAATGTCAAGGAATGCTTGAGGATGCACACGGGACCACTGCCCCCTGTTCCTCTGCACCTGAGAAACGCCCCAACAAGGCTCATGAAGAACTTGGGCTATGGAAAAGGCTACAAATACAACCCCATGTACAAGGAACCTGTGGAGCAGGACTATCTACCAGAAGAGTTGAAAGGAACAGACTTCTTCAAGGAACGAAAATCGTGACCACTGCGCTTGGAATGGATTTGATTTTATGACTCGTACATTTCTGCTGGGGTAAAAATTTCCCTTACAGTGTCAGCTGCCTGTTACTGTGGTTGAAAGGATTAAGCCACCGAGCCTTCCAGATACTTTTTTCTCCTGGTTTTATTGCTGTTGTTCTGAAGGTATTTTGTAAAGAATTGCAGTTAGGCAGTGTAGAAATGCAAAAATAAGCTTCATCCATATAGTGCTGTCACTGCTTCACGTGAAACAGAGAGAAAACAAGAGACTTGTATTTCTGGCTCTTGCTGTGAGACAAGAAATATTATTGTGCTGCTTTTTAAAATCAGTTTCTATTTCAGATTTTGAGAATGTTATTTTCCAGAAAAACAGTAAATTGTACCCGCTCTGCTAAAATACTGTAAACAAAATATAATTACAGAGTAATTTCTGCTCTTATGATGTTCTAGAGACCAATTTTGTACAACAGTTATTAAACCAATAAAGCTGTTAAAAATAATGCCTGTGCATTTGTTTAAATACTCCTATGACAGCAGTGTGGTTTTGAAAGTTTGATATCCCTTTAATTTTATTATCCCTACTTCCCAGAGCAAGTTTAATTCATTTTGTAAGTAGAATAGTCATGAAAATGGCCACTGGAGCGATACCGAGCTCTTTTCACCTCTCTCCAGCTATGATAGGACGCAGCCCTGTCTGGAACACCCCAGTTGCAGGTGGGTATTCCTTGACAGCAGAGGTATTTGGTGCTGTGTGGGGCTTAGATCAGAGGAGCTGCCACAGCTGCACATGTGGAGCTCATTGAGAGCAGTGTTCACAAGCCAGGAGGTCTCTGGGCTGAGGATGCAATGCCAAGTCCAGAAGCCAACTTTATTCAGCTTATTGCTCTTAATTTTCAAGACAGATTGCTGACCCTTGGCCTTGATCAAAAGTGTTGGATATACAGCCTCCAAAACTTTGTGATTTGTATCAGAGATTTTGTTGTGAGACTCCCTTCATATGAAGTTCTGCATGATGTAGGACTCCAGCCAAAAATCATGGTGTAACTGAAATGTTTCAGAAATCAAACCTTTTGCATGATTGTGTACTGTTAGAGGGTTTGAGTCATGTTCTTTTAAACATTTCTATGTTCTCCTACCTCAAGTATAGTTTTTGAATGCTTTGAGCAAAGTGTTCTTCTAAAGACGAGCAAGTATTTCAGCAAGCTTCATTTATGTAAATTTGCATGCTTTTCTTTTTAACACAATTCACTTTTTTGTTGTGATTTGGTTGGAACTTTCTTGTTGCATGAATTAAGGGGGTAATTAATTAGATTAGTATTTTTATCCTGATGGTCCTCTGAAATGCATTTGGAGGAATAAGGCAAGGTGTGGTCTTTTCCAGTGCTGGAGTAAATCTGAGCAGCATGTGCTCACCTTCAGAGGGCAGCACAGGTTGGCAGAGGGTTCAGAGGTGGTGTTTCATTCCTCAGCCTCTGATGGAGGCAAAAAGATCATGGCCCTCAGGTCAGATCCATCAGACAGCGCTGTCTAAGGGGCTACCAAAATATTGTAACAACAAGTAAATATTTCAAAGCCATTGTGCCTCATGGCTGTTCTCCAAGCAAAGTGTTATTTACCTTTTCGCTTCCTCCTTGTGGTAATTAGCAGCACTGGAGAGTGGCTGCTTCCTGCTCTCTCCCTGCTGCTGATGTGCATCTCTTTTATATTCCCTTAAAGAGGGTCATCTCCTCTGAAGAACTCCATGCTCCATTAAAAATCCATCAGGACCAGATGCACTCACAGATGGACATTTCACCCCGCACCATCTCCCATCCCTCCAAAACAGACCTAAGGCAAAAACATCCATTTCCTCTCAGGAAGATGTACACAGTCTCCACATAGGATTGGCAATGCTGCTTTCAACAAGCAGAAGCCAATCTCTTAGTGAAACTGCTTCAAAAGCACAAGTTAAAAGAATGAAATTAAAAATCACAAAGCACATTTCTTTGTTTTCTGGCTTTTGACTACCTGGGGTTTACCCTGAGAAGTTCACTGAAGGGCAAAAATGGTTATGAGTTGCATGCTGATATAGTGGTGTATTTATTTACCTTCGGAGTGTAGAGCTGTAAGGTAATACCAGATATTGCAGTGTCACTGGAAAATTTGGGATGAGATTTGTATCCCATCAGGTCACAGTTGCTTCTGCTGTAAGAAACACCATCAAAATCCACTATGCCTCAATCTCTTTTTCTCTTACATAAGTTGGCCCACTAAGAAACAGTGTAGATGATGAGAAAGGCCATGCCATAAACATTCCATGTTGGAGTATTCAATACTTTGAGAAGCAAATTGTACTGTATGTTGCTTCTCCCAGTAGCAACATGCCCATGTCAAAGATACGGATAGCCACAACAGAAATATCAGTTAAATAATGCCCCAAATGAGTTCCACTGCAGGGGTCTTTTAGAAAATTACCTAATGAATATTGTTTCCATCATTTAGCTTGTTTGACTCTCACAGATAAAAATTTGGATGATAGAGCTGGCAAGGAGTTGTCTGGGCTTTTATACTAAATATTTATGTGAAATCATTACTTGTATTTTGTTTTTCTTGTCTTGTTTTCCATGCACAAAGAGTTTAAACCTTCAGTTTAACCTCTGGACTGCATTTTTTTCCCTTGTCTGTGAGCATTTTCTCTCATGTTGAGAGAAAAGCCCTTAGCCAAAATGATTGCCTAGCATTTTCCATTAAATGACTTAAAAATGAAAGTGTTTGTGCAAGCTGATTGTTTGAATTCCTGTCTATCCTGAAGATACATTTTCTGGCTGCTGTGGCAAGTTCATTATCTGAATTGCCAGCAGCCACTCTGCATGTTCGGCATGTTTCCAGACAGGCTGTGCTCTCCAGGATTTTGGCTGTGGTTTTTGTCTTTTATTGTTACTAGGTAGTCTGGGATTGCATAGGCCTCTTAATGAATATGGCTAACAACATGCATTTAGATGGTCCATGAGATAATATGACAGAGCTAGTGGTTCACTATGGTTAAAAAAAAACAAACCCACCAAACAGAAACAAAACAAACCTGAAACAACCAAAATAAAATCAACCAACCAAACAAATAAATGAAAAAATCCAAACCAAAAGCACAGTTCTGATTCCAATTGTACCTTTTTATCTCAATAGGTGCAAGGCAACTGGACTGGTCTTATTTCTGTAATAAACCATAATGAACCATATGAAATCAAGACAAACATCCATCTCCAAGACTTGATCAGGTTTATATACTTTACCAGGATTTTGGTCATATGTAGACACATACCAACATTTAACAGCAAAAGTATAACTAACATGGTCTGAGTTAACTCATCTAGGTTTATCTCTAGTATAAGGTGACGTAAAACCCAGAGATAACTATCCTCCTTATCCCCTCTATGGTATGTACTTGTTAGGATGAGCAATTTCAACTGCATGAATCAGACGAAAAGCAGACAGTTGGTGGTGGGTGGTGGTGGTGGTTTTTCTGTTTAAATTACCAAAACCAAAGGGCTTTCCTGAGAAGTGTGTTGGCAGCAGTACAAAGTTTAGATTACTCATCACAGCACAGTGAGCAAATATCTCTGAGTTTTGTCTTGTTGTAAAGCCTGGTCTGCTTAGGAGAGGCCAAAACTGAGAAGGAAATCCAGCTACTGCTATCCCCTGTTCCTCTGGAAGAAACTTGCATGCTGTCTACTCAAACCAGCAGCCTGTTGCAAATTGGTTTTGAACAGAGTACTCAGGTACTCAAAGTGCTCAAGAAGTTAGCATTTCCCTCCTAGGAAGTTTAACTGCAGTCAGGCTGACTTTTTAATGTTGCATTCCTCAGGGTTAACATAAACCAAAAATTTTGTAAGCAGTATTTTTTAATGCGGTGGGTGTGGACTTATGACTGCTACCTAGCTAAGACTAAGGGTAAGCTCCTGATTTTGTGTTGAGACTTGTGATGTGACATACTCTCATCTTGTGTATCTTTAACACATTAAAATTACATTTTCTACCTTTTTCCTCAGTTAGAGCATCTTGTACTCAAAATTACCCTGCTTTGAACTCAGCGAGGCCTGTGTTCATTCAGTAGTTCTACAAACAAAATCCTTCTCACAAGGTCATTGAAGCAGCATATTATTATTTAGAAATGTGAATACAGATGGCGTGCCAGTTTTCTCTGCTGGAGTCAGCCCTCATCAGTCATTTGTTCTGACAAGAGCACAGGAAAAAAACAAGGAGTACTAAGGAAAAACACAACCATGTTATTGTGGACATAAAATATGGCAGGGGAATATTGGCCAGTAAGCTTGCTGGGTTTTTTTAAATTGTTGGATGTGAAGCTGATTTTATTGAGATTTTTATTGCCGAGACTTTGTTTTGTGCACCCTGTCTGTAGAAAACCAAACTTGTCTCAATGTAATGGTTCAGATACCAACACAATAAATACAGAGAGACATCAGTCTCCTCATAAAGCTACGCTGATTTGTACAATTATGCAAGGTTTTATCTTTCTTCTGATTTCCTGGTAATTACTGCTCTAATGGCCTTCAGTCATGTATCCTGCATGCATTGACTGAGTTTGTGCCAATAAAGATAAGGATGTAATTAAAATGGAGTTTTTGAGCCTTGCTTTGGCAAACCCCGTCTGTGGCAGCAGCACCTTTTTTTGCTAAAATGCTGAAGACAAGGCCCAGAAACCCAGAACTAACCCAACATCAAAGTGTTCCAAATTTTTACATGGGTTTTTTGCTAGTACTTTTTGTTTGCAAGGTACTGGGTTTTCAGTGTCGTGTTTTTGAAGGGGTGCATTCACATCTGCAGGCTGCAATACGCTCTCTCTCCTTTGCAAGCCTACCAGAGCCTTTGCAACTGGGCATTGCAGACCAAATGCTTGTGCCATTTCGTAAATCTGTGACTGCCCCTGTTCCCTGTGGGGGCGAGCAGCTCGGCTCACACTTCCAGGGGAAGCTGCTGGTTCATGCAATCATCTCTTCTGTTGAGCAATTTGGTTTTCAGTATTTTCACCTACTCTGAACAACTTCAGCCAGCTGGTCGCACCTGCTGCACCAGTGGTTTTCTTTGGATCTGCTCTTCAGACTGTTATTTTGGTACTCTGAAATACTAAACTGCATGCAAAAAATCGCCTTTTGGAACAAAAGTTTAAGTAGAAGACTTTTATTTCTTGCTTAAAGACAAGATTAAAATACAGTTTGCAATTATATAAATTATTGTGTCCCACTCTGAGCTGAGGTTGTACACATAAATGTTACAGTACCCAAGATAACAAGCAAATAACCTCCAAAAATAAACACAGAACACAACAGTATGTAATTACACTGGCTCCCAGGAATAAGGCTGTGGTACAGTACCAGAGATTTGAGCATAAAGAGGCAGTAGAAGTCAGCTCAGTAAATGTATAATCCTTGTAAATAAAGAAGCACATCAGATAGTTCTTGCAGATCACG
This sequence comes from Corvus kubaryi, assembly GCF_017639235.1. NCBI lineage: Eukaryota > Metazoa > Chordata > Aves > Passeriformes > Corvidae > Corvus > Corvus kubaryi. Next base: position 9,689,112 of record NW_024582057.1, read on the forward strand.
CCCAGTCATCCTCTGGGAAGCTAAAATATCTTTTGGGAATGATATAGCTTCTGGTCAGAATCTAATGTCATATTGACAGTTTCTGAACTTTCGAAAAGGCACCCAAAATCTCTAATCCCTGAAAAATGTTCATGTTTTCAGTAACTAGAATGGCACCAGTCTGTAAATTTTAAAAATCCTCTTTAAACATCTCACCTAAAGTTCTTACTCATTTTTTCCCTTCTCATTCAAAAGCTGTGTTGCAAGTTTTCTGGCTACTAACTTCAAGGGGTTACTTTTGTTTAAATAGCTTAATCCTTTCTCTATTAATAGATGTCTCTAAACAAATGTTATCTGACCTTCTATTTCACGACAGAACTGGGTAAATTCAGCTGTTCAAGACATGCCTTTTGGTGCCTAGAATGATTTTATTACAGTATTTTTGTAAAGCAAGATTTTAGGAGAGGAATAGTTTTGAAGAACAACCTAGTATATGTGCATAAGGAGTGCCTGGATTATTAAGGAGTGACTGGTATCGCAACGGGGAGCTGTCAACACAGAATAATCCATGTGAGGATGCATAAAGGGTGATCCTGTGCTTTAAGAGACATGCATTTCTTCCAAGAAAATTTATTTCTGCTCCAATATTTCTTCTGCCTACAGTCAATATTTTCCTTGTTTAATTAAAAATTATGTCAATCTCAAGAAAAAAAATAAATTACTCCTCCATTTCGCCGGGGTTGTTTTAATGGGAAAGGCAGAATCTCAGTCAAGTTACTAGGAACCCATGACAGGAGGATTAACTCAATCAGGAACAAAGCTTTCATTACCAATGCTGCAAATGCTAAGTTTTCTTTTATGGGGAAGCATATCTGCCCAAGAAAAGTATGTTTTGTGTTGGGTTGTGGCGAATAAAGAAAAGGAAAGGATGGTCAGCATTGAAATCCTCTTCTATGACCATGCAGAGCATAGCAATGCCAGCAGTGGCAGCTGCAGCTTCTGTGCCTTCCTCATTCACTTCCACAAAAGCCTTGTGGACAACTTCAGAGAGGAAGAGGTCACGTGCCCCTGACATTCCTGACAAGTCAGCCTTGCCACTGTCAAATACATCCAGCAAGCCCATAGCAGCTAAATCTGATTTAAGGTCATAGCTTTCTTCCAGCTTAAACTTTGGCAAACGCACGTGAACGTCAGCGGAATACAGATGTTCTGGACGTGTCCATTCCTGGAGCTTCTCTGAGGTAAGCTGCTTTTCCATCTAGAATTCAAAGGACAGAGATCATGACTTATCACCAGTGTAGTATTTCATTTTCAGTAACATTTATGAGGTTTTATTTATAGAACACTATTTTAAAATGGTAAAGCAGCTATACAAAAGTGAACATACCCGTATCTTTGATAGCTAAATAGAGATCAAAAAAATACTATTAAAATTAAGTGGAGTCAGTGCAGTTTTTACTTTACAAAGTAATGCAAAATAATACTTTACAAAGACATTTCCTTCTTGCTGCAGTGTACAGAAGGGAAAAACTTGCACCGACAGCAACCCAGTCTTCTTACTGTTTAATCTACTTGAATGGAATTACCTAATTAAAAACAAGTAACAAAAATCATAATCAGAGAGCTCAAAGAAGCTGGCCGTTTAATGGAAAACAGTCTCACTACTTCACAGTTAAGAAAATAAAGACTTTCAAAGCTACTGAAAGAGAAGACACATGAACACAAGCTAAAAAATCAGAACACAACTTCTCTTCCTGATGCAGTACACCCATTTTTTCTTTATTGCTCTACTAGTAGAGAGTTGTCTAAAAATACACTTGATAGATCTGGTGCTCTGAGAACATGGGTTCATCAAGGCTTTAATTTTGAAAGGCTGAACTTAAGAACATTGAACAACTGCATTAGCTTAGATGGGTCACCTTCTGCAGTCCAGTGGAGTCCTCTTCAGTGTCATCAGGTAAGAGGATGATCATACTAAGTTCTCTTCCATCGTAAGGCATCTCTAAAACACGGATCTTCTCCTCAGGGATGTACCCAAAATTAAATTTCTTTTTCTGATACATCATTTTTACTGTCCTTCTTTCATTCTGGATGGATAAAAGGCACCAAAAGTAACAGTTAAGGAAATACTCATTTGAAGAACTGATAGGAAACAATTAAGTTAAAACTGCATTTTTGTAAACACTTTTCCTCCATTATAGAACTGCTTTTTTCAGACTTCTGACTCCCTGTTTAATAAGAGTTTCTTCTGAAGAAATAACGTGTTTGTATTATTTGTCTCTCCTTTGGCTTCTATAGCACAGTCCTCACAGAAACTGAAACAGTTTCTTCAAATTGCTGTGCCCAAAAATGAAAATGTTAAGCCAACAAACACCAACTCTGTTTAGCATAAAGCAGAAGATTGCATACAGTAACTTGTAAATCTAATAACATAAACATAATATAGAACAAGAAGATGGGGCTTAATCAAAATGTCGTCATTTTAATACTGCTTACCTAGCATCACAGACACAGTTCTTAGCTGATGATCTACTGCAGACAGAAATATCACTAAGTCCTAATCTATAGGTGAGAATTGTCCCTGATACTATTCCAGTAAGTGAGACAACAAATAGCTTGCTGAATACAGAAAAATACTAAAATCCATAAAAAATAATTAAAATATTCATAAATGACTTTGTATTTCTTAATTATTTTATCTGTAAGCAAAGCTTCATGTTACTACCCATATTATCTGACCTCTCCATTACGTGTATCCTACCAAGACATATCTGTATTACCTTATTTAACCGAAATGGTGCATCAGTGGTGTCAGCTTCTTGAAATTTCTCTGCCCAGTTCGCTTTGAAATAAATAGCATTCACCAGTACCAGCTTGGTCATGCTATCAACTGAGCCTTCAGACAGCAGATCAGGGATTTTGCCTTCAGAGACAACAGAAAAAAAGTCATAACAAAATCATGTAATAAGTTGATGGCATATAAAACATACATAGAGAAATGGATACCACAGAAATACTAAAATATAAAACTAATCTCTACCTGTAATAACATGTATTTCAATACCTGCCCCTCTACTTCACCATGCTTTTTAATAGTACACACCACTATAACTGTTGATATACAGTGATTTGTTGGAAATGTAATATTGTTAGTTTAAACTTTCACGTGCAACTCATCTACTTGTCATACAAGAACTACAGAACACCCACATTAAGGAATACTGAATTTAGAAATATATATACAATATGGACCAGGACTGACTTAAACAAATTCTCCAGCTCATGAGTACAACTCCATGTTTAGGCATCTCTCCTGCACTCATGGTTTGAACAGAAAAACAAAATGGAAAACTCTCAGGACTCATGGAACTGTTTAAATGCCTTGCCTAGGTAATTTCTGGTTCTGTCCATGCATCAAATGAATATCCCAGGGCAGAATTAAGCTGTTGTAAAGACAGAAGAGAATAAAGCCCATTCCTGCTCCCAAGATACGAAACACTGCTGGTTATTAACAAAAAGGTAGTTTACCTTCAGTTTTCTCCTCGACCCACTGGTTAATTTCTTTCCTGGCTTTATCACAAGCCTGAAGGAAATCAACTGTAGCCAAATCAGCTCCATATAATTTCTGTGTATTAGTCAGGAAATCCTAGATTTTGGAATGATAAGAATAGCTTTCACTGCATGCAGGTAAGAAAACATCTAATTATGAGGTGGATAAAGTGTACGCAGATTGTCACCTGCTCTGAGGTGGGGCTCTAACAGTGTTGCGTGGGGGTTTCTGAAGTTAACAGGTTTTTTCCCCGCTCTTAGAGTAAGCCTCATAGTACACCAGCCATGTCTAGAGCTGATGGGATGCACAATATTTACCTATCATTCTCCTGAAACAGGCTCCTGTGCTCAAGCACAGCTAGGATAAAAGAAAACTCTCCAAAATAGCTGAAGGGGGGACAAAAATATCAACTTATGTGCACACAAAGTTATAATTCACTGGTGAAGAGGCATGTTGTTAAAACATATTGGATATGCCCTCCCAAATACATAACATTTTCCAAAATATTTAAGTGATGTGGTACTACTCCAATGAAAATCCTAAAAAGCTGATTGCAACAGGAACAGAAATGGCTGCAACCTAAAAAGCTGGTTGCAACAGAGTGGGATGTTATGATAGTCACTGTAAGTTAAGAACATAGACGAACAATTCTTCTCTTGAGGCCAAGCACAGCAGAAGTGAACAAGAAAAGAAAAGGGTTTGCTGTGTTATACCCTTTAGCTGAGAGGCACAGATACCCACAGCTATGGAAATGCACAGGGCAAGTATGAAATACTCTTGTCAACTGCCCAGTAATGTTTAGAAATACGCCTGGCAATAGTTCTACTTCATAAATACTCAAGTAGCTGCATTTTCCCCCCAGGTGCCACCACGTGCCATCCTGATGTGCACCACTGTACCGGCAGAAAGCTGTAGGACTTCTCTCCAAAGAGCCGGCTGGCCAGCCGCAAGAGATAGGGAGCATTGCTTCTGTTTATATCCATAGCCAGAGCCTGGAATCTTGAATGAACACCTTCAACTTTGTCAAGATGAAGTGTCTGAAATAAAAGAAATGAACTAGCTGCTGTTAATATTGCCTTAAAAGAACATAGGGTGTCTCTGCAGGGCAGGTCTCATGCAGCAGGGCAGGATCCAGTAGGTAGGCTGAAGAAAGAGAAAGGAAAAGGCTGGAAGCTGCTTAGAGACTTCTGTAAATCTCAAAGAATGAATCAAACTGTCCCTGGGTGCTACGCTGCCCCTGTCAGCCACCTGTATTGTGCTCCTGGTTTGTACACGATCACAGATGAAGCTCCTGATCACAACCCTTCTTGATCACAACTCTTCGGGGATGTACCCAAAATTTAATTTCTGATACATCATTTTCACTGTCTTTCTTTCATTCTGGAGACATAAAAGGTACCAAAAGTAACAGTCTTGTCTGCATTTCTGTGGGCCTCTCCTCTGTGGGCCACTAGACCCAAGAACTCATTCCCAGGTGAGGAATCAAAAAGACATGATGCCATGGAGACTCCTTTGCTTTCTTGGTTCCCCCTTTGGCCCAAGGGAACCTGGGGTTGTATATTTTCAGAATATACAATCTACTAACACAGGTGAGGTATTAAGAAAACTTAGAGCAAGAATCTTTTATAATTTTATGAAAATATAATTCCATAAATACATATATACTCCATAGATACTTTTTTACATATAAATATATATGTATTAAGAAAGTATTAGCTTTAAATCAAACACATTTCTGCAATTTCTCTTTACCAGTACCTCCTTTTCCAGAGGCAAGCTGGCTGGCCAAGGCTTATAGATATGACAGCAGAAGCTGCCAGACCTCATAGACAGGGAAGGCTACACCAAAGAAGGAACATTCACACTCAAACTTAACCCATGCATTTCCCAGTAGGGAAGACTGCTGTGAAGCAGTCATTGGATTCAAAGGAAAGCCTTCCCTTTCTCTCACTGGGTTTTTGCGCTCAGGCCTTGCTGACCACCTCAGTGCAAGCTGTGCTGCACAGATGAATGGCTGAGCAGGAACATCACGGAGGCAACCTTACAATAGCATCGTGATCCCGGAAACAAATTTCTCTGTGCTTGCAAATAGCTCTCGACAGTTACTAATTGCTGCCTCTTTAATTAGCACTGTGTTCATAAGTGAAGTACTATGGTACAGGAACACGTCCTGCTGAGGGTGACTGTGTTGAAAGACATTTATTTCCCCCCCCAAGTTGATTTTGCATGATTTCTGCTGTCAGTAGGTTTATCCTAGGTGGGGCTGTCAGTCTGATTACATGAAATATGTTCAAAGTCTGTTTGAACAAGTAGTGGGAAAGTAATTTTATTGAGTAAGCACAGCAACACTCAACAGTATAAAAGAGTTCCTCCTAAAGTCCAGAATACAAAGGTGAAATTGTTCATAGGCAAGCTCACACTGATGACTGCAAGGAGCAGACTCATACGCCCTTTTACAGGCGGTAGCCTGGTGAGGGTGCAAAAATAACAATGACTGAGTCCCTTCCATGACAGAGGTTTCAGGGGAAAATGGCACACTCCTATATGCACCATTTTTGCAATTTGTAAGGAGTTTTTTTTAAACTGTCCTGCTCAACCTAAGGCTATGATAAGGATAACCATGCAGGCTGAGCTCCTTCAAGATACCTGAGTGCCTGGCTGATAGTAAGAGATTGATACTTAGGTAGCATCACCATGTATCATCATAATTGTTACACTTAATATCTATAATACCATCGATTTTTTACAAAACACACAGAATTACTAACAATGAGCACACCATTGGTGATCTTGTGTTATGAAGTAATAGTTTGTCAAAATGTCTCATGAAAACTCACAAAGCCTTGCTGCTGGAAATTATGATCAATTTGAAAGGAGACTGACTAATGCAATTCGTTTTCTCCTTCAAGAATTAACAAGGGAAATTAAATGAGCAACAAAGGCCATAAAAAATACAGGCAGAGGGCTTTGGAGCAGGGTAGGCAGAGGGTGATTAACTGCAGAGTGTGAGGAAGACTCAGTGTGCATGACAGAAATCCTGTCCTGATCACATAAAAATACCCTCATTTCATCTTTCCTCTTCTAAAACACAACCATTTTAAATGTAAATAAAATATTAAATTAATGACCCTTTTATTTTACTAACCTTCAACACCTGGGCTTCTGTGTTACCTTTGGCCCCTAAAAGGACCATGGCCAGAGCAGCAGAGATACTGACAGGAGAAAAGAAGACATTTCCTGTTGGGTTGGCCTCACTAAACCTTCTGAGCAGATCAAGTGCAAATCTGCTGTTGGCAGTAGACAGGTTCTCCATGGTTATAGCTGAAAAATAAAACATTTGATAAGGACCTGGGAAACAATCTTCAAACATCTTGTCTAACCTTGTGTGACTCACACAGTAAAGACTGGATTAAACTGGATGCAGCTGCTTACAGAAACAGCAAGAATATCATTATCAGTGCACCTTATTCTTTAAAAAAAAAAAAAAAACAGTCACATTGAAAAAGCAGGGGATTTTCTCCATGGTAATTGTATATTCCAACCTTCTTTATCATACTAACTTTAAAGACATTATTTTTAAAAAAATTCCTGCCTGCAGGTCTGAAATTGGAACTATATGTGCTGGTAAGACTGCAAAAGTCCCTCAGCCTCACAGACCCAGGACCCATCAGGGTTCTCCTTCTGCAGCATTCCCTCTGCTCCTCTACCTGCATCCTGCACACAGGACATTCAAAATATCTGCTCAGGGACACTCAGACGCCTCTCAACAACCTGCCCGTCTTCATGGCACAAACCCCATGTCCCTGAGCTGTGTCAACCCCGCCAAAGACTTGGGTACTCGCTGACTTTCAGCAGCGGAGGGTACGGCTGTCCCCCGCCTGCGCCGCCGAGAGCACTGGAGCTGCCTGCCTGCCGCATCCGGGACCATCGGGACACGGGCGGGAGCCCGGGGCTCTGGGAGCTGCGGGTGACCCACCGACCGGCGAGGACACAAGCGAAGCGCAGAACAGGCAAAGCCTCAGGGCTGACACGGAGCAGCGATGCATTTTGGGGAGATGCTCAAGAGCAGGCCCTTGGAGAAGGGTGAAAGGTGCAAGGGCCGGGTCAGGCACAAAACCCCACCCAAGGGCAGTGGCGGTACCGCAGGATGCTGTGCAACCTTCCTGCTCGCCCAGCTCAGATTCCGGCTGCTCTGTGCTTGCTTGCAGCCGGACTCTTGTTTTTTTCTTCTCCGGAGCCAGCTGAGTGGAGGAGTTTACACCAAAATTTGGGTGTTTCCTGCACAGTCTTTCTACAGCAATTGCAAAATACCACTATGGGCTTCCTCCGTGCCAGACAGATAAACACCCGGCAGCTTTGCGACGTTCTTATCGAGCTATAGGCTAAAGAAAGCCCACCAACATCCCTAAAAATATCCAAACCCAAGCCCCAAGGCGTGCTTTCACTTTCGCTTACCTACACGTCACTGCGCAAGCCTTTCACCCAAACCAGCTGCTGGACAGTGCCCACCGCCGGTGCCCGAGAAGCGCCCCCCACCCCGCGCAGACCCCGCCGCTGAGGGGGCGAGGAAGAATTTCCCCTTCTGTTCCCGTTACCGCCCCTTTCCCGTAGGATGTCCCGGGGGCAGGGGCGGGGACAGCCCCGCAGAGCCCCAGCGCAGCCAAGGGCCGCTTGGCCGCCTACCTGCCAGGCAGCGGAGAGCGGGCCGGGATGGGATGGATTGGAAGGAGCCGAGCTGCGCGGTGACACCGCGCTGTCGCCCGCGGGGACCCCGCCGGGCCGGGGGGCGGGACAGGGGCGGGACACGGCCACTCCCGTCCGGGTGTCCCCGGTTTCCCGGCTGAGAGACGAGGGAGTTTAGGGAGTGGAATTAACCAACAACCCCCACCTTGAGCCAGCGGTAAGAGATCCAGGTGTTTTAGACCCTGGGACAAGGACACGCCGGCTGCCTAGGGAGGCTTGTCTCTGCCTTTCGACCCTGTGTTTCTATTTACACTCATCTTTTATAAAGTTATTTCGCTTGGTTCTTTCATTCCAAAGAAAGTAACTGCATGGAGAGTTTTCTTTGGTGTATCGCGATCTTTGTTCTCCATCAGCCCTCGGTCTGGCTCCCAGGACGTCCCCACCAATACTACCCGTATTGGTTTCAGGTGTATAGCATCAGCCCTTTAACGGGACTGTACGGCATGCATCCTGGTGACAGACGTGTTGGGTCTCACTCCTCTCCCCTGCAAATACTGCTTTTATTTGCTTCACCTGAGACAGCTGGCTTACTGTGTGCTGAATAAAGGATATGCCCATCTACCACCTTTTGGGTAATGTCTATCAAGCCTTGATTTGAAGCTGTGCAAGAATCCAAGAGGAAGCATTGCAGTTCTGCCCAAAAAAAACCCCTATTATCTAGGGAGCCCCTTGCTATAAATCCTTTCAAGGCCAACCACTAATGTATGGCAACCCAAGTAAGCACCTTGGGTTTCACTACCCAGAAAAATCTTGTGTTTAGTGATGAATTCCAAACAACCTACATAGAAGCGGGTATTACAAGAAATAATTCGGATTTCAGAAACTGGTTAAAAAATGTACTATTTATTGTGGAAAAAAGAAACAGACCACTACAGCAATTAGAGTTCTTTTATTATTCAAAAAACAGAAAGGGCAAAAAACATCCTTGTATTAGGAAAGCTGTTTCAGCTTTGTCTTTGGTATTCTACAGTTAAACAACATTCTTTGTTAAAGGACCAGAACCAGGTGACAGGTAATGAACTAAGGATCTTCTGTGGTGATGGTTCTCACCCCATAAATACCCTATAAGGACATAGGCTGCAAAAACATTTTTGCCTAAGTGCTTCTCCAGTTACTAGACAAAAAAACCACAGCTAGGTAGGATGCTCAGCAACACCTGGAACAGGCTGCCAAACACTCCTTTCAG
>NW_024582057.1:9698579-9878332 GCF_017639235.1 Corvus kubaryi
TCAGGTTGCAGTTACCAGTTTGAAATTTAGACAGTGGGATTGTTTTAATATTTTTTGAGTTGCCAGCTTCATTTTCAGAAAATGTATCATGTGATACTAAGCCCAAGCAAGGAAGCAAAAGAAAATACTTTATGCAGCCACTAATTGATCACACCAATAAATAAATCCCAGGTACCTCCCAAATACACATTAAAGAGGATCTGTCTCAAAAACCTCCACACAACAAAACCCAGGAACCTCTTCATTTCATAATGAACAAAGCTCACACTAAAAAACAATGGACACAGGTTCTGCTTACACACCCACCAGAGGAATGGCTCTGCCCTCTCAGACTACAATGACAATCACAGTTTAGCACAAGGGCATGGCACAGACTGTAAGACACATCTGTTCCTCATACGCTCCCATCAAATGCCATCCAACAACTTTATTTGGACCTACCTTTGTTATTTGGGCTTCAGTGCTACCTCTTGAACCCAGCAAAACCATGGACAAAGCAGAAGAAATACTCAGTGGCGAAAAGAACACATTCTGCCCACTTTTCTTCTCACACAGCTTTCTTAAGAGCTCCAGAGAAAAAGTGGTGTTTGCTGCACAGAGGCTTTCCATGCTCCCGAGCCTGGGACATAAAACACAGAACAAGAACGGATCAAACTTTTTTGGAATACAAAAACTTGTTTCTCTCTTTTGCACTTCCCTGCAGAAACTAGGCAACAAATGTCATGACTCGCTTGGAAAATTATCAGCTCACTGGAGACTGATTTGGTGGCACAAGCACCTGAAGTCCCACACTACATATTTGAGTTATTTTACCAGTTTAGAGTCTGCTTCTGGATTTCAATCCCATATCCACATAGTGTGATATCTTTTGAGGTAGCCAGGCACAACAGTATTTTGTTCAGGACTTACTGAAAGAAGTCTCTCTTGACTTCACACAGAAAATAATTTGCTTTTATAGGGCAACCTGAGCCAAAGTTAGACAGCAGAATGACAGAATTACCAACTCTTACCTTCTGTAAGTCTACAGACCTTCAGTGGTACCTGCAGCTTGCTTCTGTGTTTGCACGCTGGGTTTTAAACCTTCCAGCCAGGCTGGGAGAAGTCAGCAGTTATATGGCCTACAATATAAAAGAAAGAAAAAAAAATAAATTATGTCGCCAGCATGACATGTGACTGCAATTTCCTGCTTTATTACAAAGAAAAAAGATCAAAGTTCATTTTAGCTCCGTTTTATTGCCTGCAAAGCAGCAATGCACATATTCATAAGCTCAGTGCCTGTCATACTCTACATACATCTGTTATAAGTAGTGAATTTGAATCAACACCACACCTATTAAATGAGCAATAACTACTAGAACACTGAGTTAATCCCAGATAAGTATCATATGTCATCATAAGATACCTACTGATAGTTTTTACTATCTCTGTGTTTTGTTCTTCCCTTTAGGCAGGGCCTAGTGTTGACATGTTGCTACCAAATACAAAACCAACACCTAATTCATACTACTGATTCATTATCGTAGCCAGAGAGTTGAAAAGAGCAAGTTTCCACCTGCATGCTCTTCCACCCAAGAAAATTTCTTGCTAGTAGCTTTACTATAAGCAATAGGCATTTTCTCCAATTTCTCTTCTCCCATAGCTAAAAAAAAATACAAGCAAAAAACAAGCAAGCTTTGATGGAAACAATCCTCCAATTGTGTCTGAATGAGTACTTTATGCACAACATAAAGAGGAGACACATAGTGTTCACATTGGTTACAATGAAGACCAGAATTTTCCTACTGTCCCAATACCTGCAGATTGCTAGCAGTAAGGTTTTTTTGGCCTCTGGGTCAAAACACACAGGATTAGTGACACGAGCAGGCAGTTATTTCCTAGCAAGTGTCTGTACAGTTTCCACAACAGGCAAGAATTTACAGACAAAAGGATGCAACTGACACTATCTGACTGCCTGAAAATCAGAGGCATTCAACCAAATCAAAAATAATATTCAACAGCTGGGACACAAGGCTAGGAGTTACATCTGCACAGTCAACTATGCTTTCTCTGCAGCTCAGGAGGAGCAACATAAGTACAGACACCTTTCTCATCAGAGACAATACACAGTTTGGAATCCACAGTTTTGGAGTAAATCCACAGTGACCACACTTTAAGGAACCAACAACCTCATGATACAAGTACATATTTATTGGTCAATTGCATACCGCTGCAAAGCCCTCAGTGGTCAGAGGGTTTGCTGACAGCAACTCCTTCCTCACTCTGCTCTCCCCATGCTCTGCAAGTCAGCGGTGAGACACTCGTACAGAGGTTTTGGCATGCCCAGACACTGTGTGTTCCTACCACTCTGAATTTGATGCATATATTCTCAGCAGTCAACACCTGCGCTTCAGGACAGTCTTTATGGACCAAAAGGCCATATGCCGTATGTAGATCAACCAGCAGACAGCTACTGCAGGGCCTCGCCACGGGGAAACCAGAGCAGGGTGCAGCTCTCCTCCAGCCTGAGGCCCAAGAGACACTTCCCACCAAAACTACAGTGTGGATCAGTGTCAAACTGATCCAAACAAGAACACTTCCCGACGTTGTGTCAGCTGCATCAGAGGAGACTCAACTCTTTCAAACACAGCCCCAGAGGGAACTCAGGGCAATGGCCACCAGGCTGTGTCCATCTCCACAAAGAAAGCTCTGTCTGTGGCACGGACACCCCTTTTCCCACCTGCTGAACCAAAGCAGACTTCGTTGAGGGAAAATGCTTCATTTACGATTTGGAGAGTTGGGAGCGGTATTAAAACACCTGCAGGGCGAGGGGTCGCAGACAGCTCCTGGTGATGGCCCTTGGCACCGCAGCTCTCCGGGGGGGCAGACCGTGGGACACGGCCCCGCTGCTGCCCGCCTCCTGACCCCTGTGCCTCCGCAGGGGCGGGGAGATGGGGAGCAGCCTGACACTGTTCCAGCAAGCTGAGGCACAAGAAGCCAAAGGTTTGGCCCGCCCTGGAGCGAAGAGTTCCTTCTCCACCCCCGCCGCGGGCTTGGCCCAATGGCAGACGTCCCAGTCGTGCATCCCCGCGGTGCTCCCCGCGGTGCTCCCGGCGCTCCCTAAGAAGCGCTCCCGGCACACCGCCGCGGCTCCAGCTGGCTAGAAGCGGCGGTATTTAGGGAATGTCATGAAAGAGGGAAGAAAAAAAAGAAAACACGAAACACAATAAAAGCAACACCATGCAGATCTACTTCTTTTTTAAAAAAAAACGCAAAACAAGAAAACCCAAAAAAAACACAGGCACAGGCTTCCCGTAGAAAACCTTCAGGACAACGCAGCAACAGCAACGCGGCCGCCGCACTCACCCCGCCGGCCGCCGCGCTCCCTGTTCCCGGAAGCGCCGCCAAGCACAGGGAAAGAACGGGAACCCGGCCCCCCGGGACCTAGGCAGAGCCTGAGGCGCTTCACCCTTGCCCGCCGGGAACGGGGAGGTGCCGCCGCCCCTCCCCGTAAAATGGCGGCCCCGCCGCCTCAGTGAGTCTTGGCCGCTGCTCCCCTCCCCTTGCAGCTCCGCCGGTCTCGGCCCGTGTTTTTTCACCTCTGCCTCCCTCTCGTGGCAGAGCTGACGGAAAACACCCCCGGTCTGTGAGGGGCTATTAATTACTATTACTTATTTCTGAAGGTAGGATTGCTTTGAGCAAAATTGAGCTGTTGCTGTAGCAAGACACCGTACGGGCTTAATCCTTCTTCACACTCCTGAGGGTCTGGGTGAAGCAAATAGCCCTTAGAGAGATGCATTGTATTGTATTTTATTGTATTGTTTTTTATTGTATCTGTAGAGCAATATGAGGGTAATTGGGAGCTGATGAAGACTTGGGATGTGGAAGGAAAGCAAGGGGACAGCCACAGGGTGAAGGTTGGGAGAATCTGCCTCCAGTAGTAACTCAAGAGTTTAATCTAGGGCTAAAAAGCAGGAACTGGGTCTAATTGCTGAAGGCTGGAAGTACATGCTAGGGCCACATCAGGATAAGCAGCCCTCATCATGAGGGTGAGGAGAAAGACTGAGGCAAAATATATTTGTGCACAGTGCTGTGAGTGGGAGAGACAGAAACACCATAGCTTATAGTGATACCCATGATGGCCTGATCTGAATGACAGCCAGGATTGCTCTGTGGATGTGAGGCATCACACTCTCCTCATGGCACTACCATGGTTGTTCCATCACGGTAGGAAGGAGGCATTGGAGGAGCTACGCCTCAGGCACCAGGGTGTGTGGTCTGATGAAGAAAGAGTTCAAGTCCCACTCCCTGAGTTGTAGAGAGCTCCAGGTTTGGGGTTTGCCTCTGTGCTAGCAAGCAAGCAAGCATCTCGTGCTCTGCAGGGCAAGGACTCACTGACTAGGGCAAGCAAAGTCTGCCAAAGAAGAGGATGGTTTGTGATTTGTTGTGTCTGATGAAGAAGATGAAAGGGTGATCAGCTTTGAAAGTCACTGTTGGGACTTTTGATCTCATCATCAAGACACCTGTGGCAGCTGCTGCCTCAGTACCTTCTTCATTGACCTCCACAAAAGCTTTGTGAATAACTTCTGAGATGAAAAGATCCTTCTTCACTGACATCCCTGTGAAATCAGCCTGACCTGGGTCAAAAGCATTTCGTATCCCCATGCTGCTCAGAGGGGATTTAAGGTCATAATTCTCTTCCAGCTTCAACTTGGGCAGGTACAGATCGACTTCCGCTTTCATCATGTTGTCTGATTTGGTCCATTCAGACAGTTTCTCATATGTCAGCTCTCTTTCCACCTGCAATGAGTTGAGGAAGAAAACAGTTGGAATGCGAAGGACAGAGACAAGACATGCACAGACCAGTGTCTCAATGCTCATCAGGAACATGTAAAAAAAGGCCCAACTACCTGCAGTGATGAAAGTTGGAATGTGCATCATATTTACAGGGCATAATCCTACAAAGTGCTGAGTGATTTATACTGCTATTTATTTTTTTAAAGGTGGGGAGGTGTAGCCCTGAACCCTCAGAGTAGTTTATTATTTTTTCTCTGCTGTGAAGAACATTGCTTTTTTTTGCAATGTATGACTTATAACAGTAATAATAGGTGCTTGATGTGTGTGTATATGGATGAATTTTCTCTGAGTAGTGGTAAATAAATGGGATGGATGGGAACTGAGGTACAAATAAAAATATTTTCCCTGCTCTGTTTAGAATCTGAAACTGATCCTGACATGGTCATGAGTGGCTGTTGACACCTTCTGGGTCAGGATAGTCAGCACCTAGTTTGAGAAACCTCACCACAAACTATCAGCTGGAAATCCAGACTGCAAATGACATGAACATGAATTAATACAGCCCTCAGGAGAAAATAATTCTAGGGCACAGTGATTGAGATGTGATCCTTGCTTTCCCTATGCTATATTGGCAAAAGGAAAGAGGACACAAAATAGGCTAAGGCAGTTGTGTGGACAAAGGTTTTAGATGTACTATGTTTGCAATGTTATCATGTGCCCTGAATCCTAAGGTGAAAATCATGGTGTAACAGTTTCTGAAATTAAGTATGAGCATGTCTGAGCTATTCTACTGTGATTTTGGAGCTTGTTGTTCCTCACTCTTTTCATTTGTTTCTGTTACTGTTTCATAGTGTATGTGATGCAACAGTAGGTCAGCCTTACCAGCTCCAGGCCAGTAGTGTTATCACCGATGTCATCGGGTAGGAGAACGAACATGCTGAGTTCATTTTCCACATATGGCAGCTCAATGATTCTGAATTTCATGGTTGCTTCATGGAATATGAAAAATTTATCTTTCAGAAACATCATCTGTACTGGTTTAATCTTGGTCTGTGAAAAAATGCAGACATTAAAAAATTACCTTATGTATTAAAAGGATGATAAAATTTACTTGCTTCATTGGACTGAAAATAAGTACAAGACTCAGCAGCGTTTGGATACCTTGGAAAGGTCCCTTTCCTTTAGACAGTATCACGTACACCCCCTTTTCAAAGTCTTTGAGATCTTTATAAAAAATTAGCATAAACACACAAGCTAAATACCTACTAACTGAATCCCATGTAATGGATTTATAAATTTAAAATAAAGGAGTTAGCTTTGATAATCAAGTAACTCTCTTTGCAGGCCATGCTATTCACTGTGTGAATTAAACCCTCTCTGGTACCAATGCATTGGGTTTGCATGGTAGTGGAGAAGCTGCAGGGATGAGTTCTGTGAGGAGACATCAGAAGATGCCTCTTTGTCAAGCAGAGCCAATTTCAGCTTGCTCCAAGGCAGACCCGCTGCTGTCCAAATCTGAGCCAGTCAGTGACACTGGTAGGGCCTCTGTGATTACATATTTAAGAAAGGGTAAGAACTGCTGCACAAAAGCAGCTGGGAGAGCCAAGTGAGATGATGTGGGAGAAACTGCCCTGAAGACACTTACATCAGCGAGGAAGGAGGGGGAGAAGGTGCTCCAGGCCCTGGAGTTGAGATTGCCCTGCAGCCCACGGTGAAGACAATGGTGGTGCAAATAGCCACCCTACATGCTCCTACCCTGTGGAGAACCCATGCTGGAGCAGGCTCCTGGCAGGGCCTGTAATGCTGTGGAGAGCAGCCCTCTCAGCTCTCAGGAACAGGTTTTCTGGCACCACCTATGACCCTGCAGTGGGCCCACACTGGGGCAGTTCTTGGAAAACTGCAGACCATGGGAAGGACCCACATTAGATTTGAAGGACTGTATCCCGTGGATAGGATCCTACAGTTGAGCAGGAGAAAAGTGTGAGGAGGAGGGATTGGGAGAGACAGTGTGATGAGCTGACTACAAGCCCCCCTCCCAGTCCCCCTACACAGCTTTGGGGCACAAGTGGGTGAGCCACAAGTGAAGCTGTGCCTGGGAGGAAGGAAGGGGTGAGGGTAAGGCACTTTATATTTGGTTTTATTTCTCACTAACCTACTCTGACTAATTAGCAATAAATTAAATTATTTTCTTGAAGTTGAGCCTGTTCTGCCCGTGATGACAATTGGTAAATGACCTCCCTGTCCTTTTCCTGACCCATGACCTTCTCATCCTGTCCTGTTGAGAAGGGGCAAGTGATAGGGAGTTTTGGTGGGCACCCACCACAACCAACTGCTGTGATGGATCCTAAAACTGCACATGTTGGTTTCGGGTACGCAGTCACGTCAATTACTTCACATTGCCTGGCATACAAAAGGTATTTGCACCCTTAATCTATGTCAAACAAAATGTTTGCTTCCATTGACAAATAATTTTGCTTGCTTTTGACACAGTCCAAAAATATGCATGCAGTCAGCCACTGGGAACTGTCAGTGCATGATTGTTTAAATACTGTTAGCTCAATGAATAGATCATCTGAATAGACCATCCTCACACAGTCAGCTAAAGTGACCAACCCCGTGAAAACTCCCTGTGAGGTCTGATGCAACACCCAGGGTGCGTGTGGGAAGAACAGCTGAATCAGATCCCATGAACTCAGGGTCCCAAGAGCAGAAGAGTGCCCTAGGTGTGTAAACATCGCTCTCAAAAGCAACCTGGTCCCGGTTGAAAATGGTACTTAGAGAATTTCTTCTTGTCCTTAAGCTACTTCACTTAGTCTGCTTAGCTTACTTTTTTTTTATCTTAACTTTAACTGTTCTCAAGTATTTTGATACTGTGGAGTTACAAATTAAAAATCCAGTTTTCATGAATATGCGTGAATAAGACAATGCTGACTTATTCTCACAGTTGCTATGCTCACTGAGTTTGTACCACTTTCTCAGTTCTAACTACTGGTGCAGTGACATATGAAATACAGGTGAAATATTTTCTCCTCAGTAATAGACATATTGCCATAGGACAACAGGCATATAGACAAGGAATTTACCTTGCTTAGTCTGAAGGGCATCTCAGAAGTATTTTTCTCCAGAAATTTCTTTTCCCATTTTCCTTTGAAATAAATGGCATTTACTAAGACCAACACAGTGCGAGAATGGAGAGATCCTGCAGGCAGCAGACTCTGTATTTTCCCTGGAAAATCAGACAAAGAGACTGTTATTCCAGTGTGACTGCATAACTTGACAATTTTGTTTGTTGTCTTTGCCTACCTCTCAAAAATGTTTGCATTTGGGGTTTTTTTTTATTGTACATTTTTATGATGTGCCTATGGTAAAAGTGGTTTTTGAAGTATCTCTGTATCCTTTGTCCAGAGAAGTTGTGGATGCCCTGTCCCTGAAAGTGTTCAAGGCCAGACTGGATTTGAGCAGCCTGGTCTAGTGGAAGGTGTCCCTGTCCATGGCAGGGGAGCTGGAACAAGATGATCTTTAAGGTCCCTTCCAACCTAAACCATTCTATGAATTCAGTGATTTTTATATATATATATATATATTTATTGGAGTTTTGGTAGTAAATTGTGTTGGAAGTGGGTAAAGCAGTATAGCTTGCATGTTGTGTGAAGTTGGTTGCAAGCAGCTGAAGAATGCAGAAGTAAAACCCTCACTAATCACTGTGAAGCCACATAGTATTTACCTGTGCTCCCTCCAAACAGCAATGATTCAGAGGAGGCTACAGCATAAAGAATCCAGGGAAGGACCTTGTAAGGAGCAGCAGTTAGGTTGGAGAGAGGCATTCTTCAAACTATTCAGCTGTACTTTGCTCATCACCTCCCTCCCCTGAGTTTCCACCTTTTATGGATCCTTGGCTGCAAGAGCATTAAATGTGGAAATAAAAAATATTTGAAAGTGAGTCAAGAAAAAAGCCATCAGAGTGATACTTACTCTCAGTTTGATTTTCTACCCATGAATTGATCTGTGCTCTGACTTGTTCTGCAGCTCTCTTAAAGTTGACAGCTTGTGGTTTTGCATTGTAATAGCTTGTAATGAGCTGTAAGAACTTCTGAAAGACAGGATTTTAAAAAGTGTGCTTATTTAGTTAAACTTGAGTTATAAAAACGTTAGTAATAATCACTTTAACAGATTATACGATCTGATAATGCATAATTGAAGAAAATTTGTTTTATACGCAGTAACCTTTATAATAAGGTCTGATACATTCTATTCTAAATATTAAGTAAGGACTGATCAAACTTCAGTATCAAGGAAACTGATACATCACATTTTTGGTTTTGAAATCAAAAGTGGAAATCCTTAATTTTGAAATATTTATGAAACCTTTACTTTTTTTTTAATTTTTCAAAATGACATTTTAACATAATTTAAATACTTTTTTTGCCTGCTTTATGAAGTAGTGTTCAGTACAAGATGGAGGAATAGTCTCATATAAAGTTGAACAAAGTCTTTTAGTTTGCTTCAGAGGTGAGGAACCTGCCAAAAATTTGTGAGGACAGTAAAAGGAATGTTCTGGTAGAACAAATAAATGGCAGAAAAGCCAAATTAACGTTTGCATTGCTGTCTGCTGTGAAATAATTCGTGGAGATTCCCAGCAGGAAATTCGCTCGATTCTCTGTAAAGTAAAGGTGCATGAGATTATGGAGAAAATGAGCAACACATATTCAGAAGGACAAATTGCTAATTACTCAGGAAACCAAACAAACTCCAAAATCAAAGAACAGTAACCTCACTTAAAAGCACCTTCCAAGGACCTGGAAGATGATTAATGCAACGTCAGTTTTTAAAAGACTTCAAGGATACAGACAATTACCAACTCCTGAGTCGGTGTGGGGCAAATTAATAGAATAGGTGTAGTGAGTGTGTGGGTTAATATGACTTATTGGAGGAGTGTCAACAACATTTTGTAATAGGAAATGTGAAATCACTTCTGAAATCTGTTGGAGTTTTCTGAAGGTGTTAGGAAGCATATGGGTAACAAGGCTGAGCCATTACAGTCGTTTTGGATTACCAAAAGGCATTTTATAGGGCTTCTCACCAAAGGCTGAGCGTCCATGGGACTACAGAGACAGATCTCATTTGTTTAAAAGACTGGAAACCAAGAGTAGGAGGAAATATGTTCACGATGAAGGGTTATTACTACTGGAGTACCACAGGGGTATGTGCTGGGGTCTGTGCTACAGTGTTTTTTCCATAAAACCAAAGTCTAAGTGTTTACATTAAAATATATATGTTAACATCTTTATAGGTGACACAGTAAAGGATAAGATATAGGAAGTCATTGTTACTGTTTAGGAATGAGGTATTGAAGCTGTAATGGACAGGTGCATGAAAATAATCTGCCTGCTCATGGCCAAAAACACAAATAAAAATTTAAGAACTATGAAGAAAAGAGTAGGCAACAGAAAAGAAACTTCTGTAATGTCACTGTATGGTGTTCCCACTGCCTGAATTCTCAAGGCAGCTGTGGCCTCCCCAGTCTCAAAAATGCTACAGTATAAAAGATACAGACACAGGGAGTGAGGGTGACCAGAGATGTGGAGAGGTGTCCTTTAGAACAGAAATGAACCCACAGGGATGCCAGCAGGCAGCAAGCTCAAAAGGCACAGGCACTTCCTGCAGTGTGTAGCTCAGCAGTGGAAATCCTGGTGCTGAGAGTTGAAGTAGATTCAAAATACAAGTCTGCAAAGTCCTGAAACAACAGCTCATCAGGGTCTGTTAAGTAGACATGCTCTCTGGTTCAAGAAGTCCCTGAGCTGCAGATCACTTGGTGGCCACAGCAGATTCTGGAGAAGAATCACTACACCATTTTCTCATGCGCTTCCCAAACTATTGCCCACTGCTGAAAACAGATGGGCCTCTTGTCTGTCCAAGGCTAGCCCCGTATGGCTGTCCTCGTGTTCTCACTCCATCCCCAGTGCTATCATCTGGAATTTTTTTATTGTCTCTATTGATAATCACTCTTAATGTCAACATATTCCCAAGATGTTCAACTCACAGGCAGTAATGGGTAGGTCTTTTCCTCATACAGTCGGTTGGCACTCTTCAGCAAGTAAGTGCTTCTGCGTTTGTTGATGGCAGACAGGAGCTTTTTTAAGCCAGAGTGGATGTTTTCTGCTCCCTCATGCTCAGGATTCTTGGAAAGAGACACCAATTAATATGGCAATTTTTTTCTGTTGCAGGCTGTTACGTTTATTTAAATTGTTCATGTTGTTTTAATTAAAAAGTTTCAGGGAATGAAAATATTTTTTGAGTATGTTGCATGTTTGCAGCACTGTGTGTAACTAGATGCATGTGTTTCTACCTGTAGGGTAATGATTTATTTCTGCAGTGCTTTGTAGGCATTTGGGAGCATCATCTGACAGTGCTCCAAGGAAGCCGAGTCTCATTTTTGTCATTGTCAGGCCTGATTTTCAGTTTCACAAGACATTTCAGTTTCCCAAGGATCCATCAATGCAGCCTGGCAGCTTTTAAGGAGGTGTTCTATTCTCACGGACACCGGTGTCAAGGCACAGACTTACCAACTATTCAAATTTTCCCTGTTTCACATGTTTTTTTTCTGTTGCTGTTTGGATTTTGGAGAGAGCTTGTTTTGGATGTCAGTGTTGATGGGTTTAGGGAGGATGAGCTTGTTGTTGCCAGCTGTTGCTTTGCTAATGGAGGAATGAGCTGGTCCCCACCAGCTGCCTGGATGCAGTGTCCTCCCCCATGTCATGTACTGTGCCCTGCACATGAGACACTGAGAGTCTCTGCCACTGACTCAGCGTGACTTGTCTGTCATTCCTTGCTAAGATACTTGCTCACTCATGCTGAGACATGGGCTGCCAGGAAGGACCCCTAGGAAAGAATTTGGTAGCCAGAGGACACAGGATAGCAGAGGCTGAGTTTTTTAATGGGATAGGAACAGAATGGAGAGGTGATAGAGGGAAATATCTGAAGGACAAGATTAGACTCACTTTGCTACAACTTACGAAGTCAGTGAGTGGCTAAAATGAATGTGGTTGCAGTGATTCATCTTGAAGAATCATCTCACATCATCAAAGGAGAGAATGGTATAATCCTCTTCCCCTTTTTATTTGCAGTTAATCTAATTTAATTTCTTTCAGCTATCTTTTGGGTTCTATGCTGAAAAAAAACATGGCTTGCTTGAGTTAACAAGCTTTTCAGTGCTTAGAAAGTTCATTTGATGAAAAAGATCTGAGCAGTCTCTCTTGCTGGCAAGTCTCTGGGGAGCTGATGAGCAAGGATGAGTCAATATGCATTACCTTAAAGGGGAATTTTGTCTGCCTGATGTGTCCATGCATAAGAAAGGTGGAAGGGACTTTACTGGGAGTCAGGTGTGAATGCAGTAGCTGTTTTTCACTACAGGAAAAAAAAAAACCAACCCAACCAACCTGAAGGGGATAAGAAATGGAATTGTCCAAAGCATATTAGGACCAATGATTGCTTGGTATTTCCACAGCCCAGCTAAAACCAAGCGAGACAGTATTAGGGCCAATCAAAATGCTCTTAGTGTCTCAGTTCTGCTTTTGAAAGACTGAATTCACAAGTTTTACAGTAATATTACCTACTTGCTCACTTTTTCTAGATATAGTTCTTACTGAACCGAGACAGTAGATAATAGACTGAAAACAAGCAGATGTTAAAAGCCTAAAGCAGTAGTTGCATTGGCCTATCCCATTCTCAGAGATTTTTATCTCACAGTCTTTTGTTGTAATAAATACCATCTTTCTTTTCTTTGGTCTTGCTGGAGAAGGCCTTGTTGTCTCAGATGAACCTTCTTCTCTTGCAGTCTGGTTAAAATGAAGAACCTGTGATGATGATAAATGTTCAAAAAGACCCCTTGTTTGCTGGAGATTAATATGCCCAAGGGTTGTAAGCGTGTTCGTTTTTTATGGTAATTCATCAGCCACACCTAATGATAGTCTGTTGAAGTTATTGAGGACAAGATCATACTCTTGATTAACTCTCTGTAACTGTATCATTACTACATAGATTTTAGCCACATTGACTGCTTAATAATAGGTCAATATTGTGACAGGAACAGGTTCCCCAGGGAGGTGGTCCCAGTAGCAAGCCTGACAGAGTTCAAGAGGTGTTTGGGCAACACTCTCAAGCACGTGGTGTGACTCTTGTGGTGTCCTGCACAGGGCCAGGAGCTGGACTCAATGGTCCTCACCTGTACCTTCCAACTCAGTATATTCTATGATTCTATGGTATTTTCAATACTCACATATCTCCATTATTCATGGGAGAATTACCATTTTTATGGACCAACTATGTCACAAAGAAAGATTTGTGTCACTCCTGTGCGGCCAAACACATGTTCAGGAGAGCTTGCTAACTTCTGTATGCAGTATGAGAAAGCAGATATACTGCTGCCAGAACCAGCTGAGGTGTAGAAGCAGTAATATCTTGCCTGAGATATTATCTCCAGATTTCCTTTCTCTAGCATATTATAGGTCCATATTAATTTTTTTAAATAAAGGTGTCTCCCCCCTACTGTTTGAACACAATGTTAGGTTAATTATTCAGTTCAGAGGGCAGTTAAAATGAAATGTAGAGTTCCAAGCAAGACCAACAGTAGCCTCTAATGTCAATAACTTCTCGTTGGCATACCACTTGCAATGCTCTGTAAACTGTAAGCTAAAAGAAAGATGGGTGAAGAGCAGAGATCTTGGAAATAAAGTGGAAGTGGCCTGCCATAATGTTGGTACAGAGAAGAGCCCCACTCCTGCTGTCAGCGTTGCAGATCACTGTCCTCCCATGTTGTTCCTTGCTGTTCCCCATAGGTAGAATAACAGTGCAATTTCTGTAGGAACCACCTGTAAAGTGGTGCACTAATTTCAGAGCTTACCTCAGCCATCTGGGTTGCGGTGTCACCTCTTGCACCCAAGTGGACCATGGCAAGAGCGGTTGCAATACTCCAAGGAGAAAAGAAAATGTTTTGGCCTTTGGAAGTTTCATTCAGCTTTTTGTAAAGGTCCAGAGTGAAGCTGTTGGTTGACACTGAGAGAGATTCCATTGGTGCACCTGAGACAAATGAGTGTCAGACAGAGGTGGTGACTGCCTCTTCACTTCTTTTAAAACATACAAAGCTGCCAGTGGGAAATTGCCTGCACCTCTCAAATACAGTCTGATAGTATCCCTGGGTAAAATACTGCACAGAGACCAAGTACAGTCAGCTAGGAGGTTTCTTTTTAAGACCTGCATTATTTTTTCCTTGCTCATCACTTTTGGTGTCCTTGCCAGTTTTATTTGTTCTTCATCAGTTGACTACAATTTTAGCTAGAAATGTTTTCAGAGTTTAGACTTGTTTCAAAAACTTATTTGCTCTTTGCTTAATTTTCACAGAGTTATTCTTTGATTCTGAGAAAGTGAAACAGAATAATTTCTCACTGTGCTGCTTTGGGCTTTTTTCTATTTGTTTAAACTTCCTGTGCTATTGTTTTCTGCTGAAAAAAGCATGCTGAATTCATGTGATTCACTACATATATCCCAAAGTCTACTCGAGAGATACAGATTTTTACGTGTTCTTGGTGTAGGTAAACCCATATTTGGAAGCTGTAGCTGGATTTGCTAATTTCTGTCTTTCAAGAGAATTCTTGTATCTTACACGCAACCCCAAATAGTTCCTCTTTTAACCAACAACAAATTTTCTCTGGTTTCCTGCGGGTTTGTCCTGCACATTTTCCATCCTTGTTCTGCTTCTTTTCCTAAGTGTGTTTTTACAGGACAAAACCAAAGCAAACAAAAAACCACAACCCCAGGATTAAACTGATTTTCCATACATGGATCCAGAACAAAGCTGTGCATCCTATTAGCATTTTTTGGTCCATCTAATAATTTGATAAATATTAGGGCAAACTCAGAAATTTCCATTGTCTTCATCAGCATAAAGACTAATAAAACATTTGGTAAAGTTAGTGTAAGATGGCGTCAAGTAAAATTTAAACATTAGATCAACAACAGCAACTGGACATTTAAATCCATCTTCACCCACAATTTGTGTGGTTAAATCAAAAACTGCTGTCCTCAAAGTGAGCTGCTCCCATGAAGTGTCAGAGATGCCTGGAGCCCCTGGGGTCCTCAAGTTCTGTTTTCAAAGCTTCTTGGAGTTCTGCAACTCCAATGCTTTGAAGCATTCCCAGAAGTTCTTCAGAGATAAACGTCATGCAGCCTAGCTCATATCTGAGCATTTTTAGGTCCTTCAAATCACATATCTTGCTGCTGTTCCTGGATGCTGATACTCCCAGAGCATATATAGGGAACGGGGCTGAGCTGAGTATTTTTAACTGAAGGATTTCAAACTGCCATCTCCTTCTCCTGTTCCCAGGGAATATATGGGGAGCAATCAAGTATCTCTCAGGCTTGAGAGAGAGAACATACATGTGTTTCTGTGAGATTCACTGGTCTACTAACCACTTTGGTCATCTGGCAAGGAAAAAGTCTGGATGCCTGATGCAGTAATTATTTGAAAGTAATAAATTAGAGGCTTGAACTAGTACACCCAATGCTGAGCATCCAAAACACTGTGCTAGGGAGTTATGTTGTCTATTCCAGGATCAGTAGAAGGGTATTCTCTCCTACAGCTCATTCTTAGTCCTCTGACCTGGATCAACTGGTAGCCTGGTGATTAAGGCATCCTTCCTACAGATCAGGAAACTTTCTGCCCTCCTAGTCTCCGTAGGTTTTTCCCAACCTCGGTTTGCATTCTGTCACTGTGCATTGGCACAGTGTTTTCCTAAGGGCTACACTTTGTACTAAAAAATAAGTACTCCCTTCCTCTATATGACTTTTGTGCCATCATTTAACCCCCCCAGTTCCAAAGAATTTTAAACTAATTTTTAAGACTTCCAAATAAAAGCTAGTTATTTTGATAGGAATATTTACATTACCTGAAATCCTGAGAGAGAAAAGAATTAAGATCTGTCTTCAGCCAGGATCTGTGGCAGTCTGCAGGGCAGTGAGTACTTTTGGACATGCAGAAATGTTTGCACCTCCCTTTTCTTATCTACATCCTCTTCTGGTATTAAATGTGCATGTTCCCTCATTTATTCCTAGTTCTCCTCTCTATCACCTGCTTTCAGAACTTAGAGACTTCCTTAGTTCAAGGTCATTGTTAGTGGGTGTATGTCCTGGAACATGAAGGCCAGTATTCCTGTTCCCCACAGGTGTCCTCCACAACTGTGGAGTTTGGCCCACAAAAAATTTAGGAATTGCAGAAAATAATTCAACCACACTGTGTTGCCAACAGATATGTTGAAATAATTTTACAGCTTCTTTTTCTCTACACCAACTGGGGAAATTAATAGAAACTGATCTCAAAGCTATGGCTAAAAGGGAATATTGAAATAGACTGTTAATCTCATTCATCCTCTGGTTAAATTCCTGTGCGAGGGGAAGCATCAGAATACTTGTAGACCTCACTTCACATAAAGCCCTTCTTTTGTAGAAGAATATTTTTGCATTTTTGCTCTTCTGTTTCAGAAAACAGATCACAGAGGAAGTTTAAAAGGTATTTACACAGTCACCTAAGACATGTGATGAAATGAGAGTGAATGCTGGGCTCATTTGAACTGGTGGATGCTGTTTTGAAAGACTTCTGCTCCTAGAAAAGTCAGAGAAGGTGCTTTAGATACCTACAGGCCCTAGATTATACTGAGCTTATTATTCCTCTCTGATGACTGGCCGAGTTTGAATCATCCACCAAAAGCTGCAAAACTGCTTGGAAGCTCTGCTTGTAATGGCTTCTTTTACTGAAACTATCATATATGACTAGGGAGCAAAAACAGGAGAATGAGTAAAACTGGATGTCAAAGGTGTAATAAAAATTTTGTGGTCGTTATCTGTCTTCTCTGCTGCATTTAGGCTTAGTAAGGAATGGCTTCTGCCCACTAATATGACACATGCAGAGTAAACAAATTACCTGTGTGCTGTCAACCTATATGGGAAAAGCGCCGCTATAAAGTGTACAAGTTCATATTTTGAACAAGGATTTTGTTTTAGGGCTCCTATACACTTAAAATCTGACTGGTGCATATACCATACAAGGTTTCAAGAGCAATTTGTGTGCCTCTCTTTTTTTCATACCTTTTGGTTTTAAGTGTGTGCAGCTTTTGTGGCCTTGAAAGTCCATCTTATTTTCTTGCTTTGGAAATGTATTAGGCACTGTTATATTTACTTATGAGCTTAAGAAATGTTTCTGCTCTGTATCTTAATCTGCTGTTGTTTGTTTTTTAGATAAATTAATAGAAGAAAAACCCCAAGCAGTTAGTGGGACTGCAAGCTACAAAGATTGGCCAAAAATACAGGAAAATGAAGAAAGGGTACCCAAACTGTGTAGACATTCTCTGTGGTATGTACTAGCTGCTGCAAGATCCTGTTTGGTAAGAGACACTGGAGTTACAGAAGGGAGCACATTAGCCAAAGAAGTGCTCTTGGTTTTGCTGTGCCAGGTGAAAACAGTGAGAGAAAATAGTGAATTGATGCAGACAAAATGGTAGAAACAAGGTTTCACTGCATCAAAATGCCTGACCTATTGACCTCAAGTGGATTAACCTCTGACAAATGGTCATAAAAAAGTCTTTTGATAAAACCAGTAATTTTCCTCTGGCATACTGATGAAGAAATTTGGTCTTTTTTGAAGCCATCTTTCATCCCTATCTGGCTCAGCAGGGAGGTTGTATCTTTCTTCCTGTTTGATTCCCATATTCCTGTACCTGTGCTCTCTAAATTATCCACTGGAGTAGGCCTTTTGGGCATTTGTTGAAGATCAGTTCTCTTGCAGTCACTCCTAGTAATAAGCAGCAGAATCACTAAAATCAGTGTTAGACTAAGTCCAATTATGGATTTTTACTCTGCAAAAAATCCTATCCAACTATGTTCCCTAGGAAGAAAATGAGACCAAGTATCACATCTGTTGCAATAGAACTCTAAAGGACAGGACTATAAACGATATGTGGAAAGGGTGTTTCTTGTGCCTATTTCTGATGGCAAAATAAAATCTTTAAAAATATGTATGCATTTGCACTGCAGTTAAAAAGCGATGGGGGTTTATATGTCTTTTTCTTGAATACTAACAGTACACCTACACTGCAAATTTTCTTGGCTTTATTAGTGTGACCTGTGTCTACCATTTCTGCTTTCATGAAGTCCATCTACCACAGAGGTTCCAGGAATTCTTTTATGAATCAAAGATTTGTACGGGAACACAAAACCCCCATCTTTCATTGTTGGATAAATTGAAAGCATGTTTATATGCTGTGTTTTGACAGGCATGGAATCACTAAGTGACAAGCAGTCCCTGCTCACAATGTGTTTGGGTTGAGGCTTGCTTTATCAGTTTCCAGTAAGTACTTATTTCTTTAGCTTTCAAAGTACTGTGACTTTTCAAAGAGGAGTTCATAGACCTGAAGTTCCAAATTTTGATGATACAGAACAAACCCAAGGCTTCTTGAAAATAGTTATTTGGAAATGCTGTAGTGTAGCACCTATTACTTGGCTAATGCCTTATGGGATGTAGCAAAGAAGGAACCAGGCTCTTCTCAGAGGTTCCTGTGAGATGGCAAGAGGCAATGGGCACAGACTGAAAACATGAAATTCAATCTGAACATAAGAGAGGATTGAGATGGACACTTATGAGGATGGTCAAACACTGATATGGGTTGCCTGGAGAGTTTGTGTAGCCTCTGTTGGTGGAGGCAGGTATTCAAAATCCAACTGGATATGGTCCTGGGCAACCATCACTGGCTTAGCCTGTTTGTATAGTGGGTGAGACCAGATGATCTCAAGTGGCCACTTCTACCCTGACAATTCTCTGGTTCTATAAGGGGTAGCCTGACCTGAGAGCCACATGCTGGTTACCATGAAAATAATGCAGGGAGGTACAAATGAAGCAGCTCCAGTGTTGCTTGCAGTAGATGAGCTCTGCAGAGACTTACCTTTCCTTCTCTTTCACACTTCTCACCTGTATTCCAAGTCTTACACTGGATTGTATACTCTTCAAGAAAGGTGAGGCTGGGAGTGGCTTGGTACCCAACCCAGCGTGTTTGACCCTTTGCACCTCTCGCCAGCTGGCAGTCACTGTGCTGCAGTTCCTCAGAGAGCCTCAGAGGTTCTGTTTTCCCTTTTCTTGTTTTTCACAGCCTTCATTTACATGTTCTTCCACATCTAAAGAACAAACTTCTCATTAAAGCTGAATCAATAGCACACATCTGGGCTGCGCTGGGGTAGGTCCTGAGGCACTGGCAACTAAGCTGTGGGTTACAGGTAAGGGAGGGCACTGATTTTAGAAGCAGTACTTTGTACAGGGAGGAAGATGTGGATATACTTTGTTGAAGGGAGATGTAGTTCCAAACAGAATGCCTTTTGGGGAGGTGGAGTGAGTTGTAATTACAGGTGGAATTTTGTTAAGAGTAAATGCTTTTAAAGTACCTCCCTCCTGCATTCAAATCCTGTTGTCTTACGTAATGTTCTCTGACATGTAGTTGGACTACCACAATGGCTGCAAAACTTTATGCTATTCCTTATGGCCACATGGATAACACAAGTGCTGCCCTCCCAAGCCATCAGGGGGAACTGATGCTGCCAGTACAGCATGGCTTGTTCATTATTGTACATGGGCAAGAGGGATGTGTGGAAGGTTCACTTTTTTCACGTTGCTTGTTCACTGTTGAACATGGGCAAAAGGGGTATTTAGAAGGTGCTGTTTTGGGCCATAGCCTCTAGTCAGACTGCTTATTTTTAGTGTGTCATGACAGGTATGTTTAGTAAATGCCTAGGATGGCATGCAGAATAACAGTGTTTGGAGGCCTATTTGAAACCTAGTGAAAATAAGACACCAGTGTATTAAAGTTTCTCAGCTTTGTCAGCTGGGAGACTGTGGTGGTTGATTTGGAATGACAAGAATGGACACTTGCTCCAGTGGTGCAGATTGCAGGATGTTCTAAGAGAACCAAGTAATTTAATGTCTTGAATAACACAAACACAACTTCAAGTTAATTTATTTTATTAAATGCAGCTCATGGTAAAATAATAAGGATAGCGTTAATCAAAATCAAAATTTCCCTGGTGTTTCTGTCAACATCATTAATATCTTTGCTGAGATGCACTCATAAGGTACCATCAAACATTGGTCAATATTACAGGTGGCAAGGAAGCTTTGCAGATATTAACCAGGAAACAGGTATAATTAAGTAAAATTAAAAAGAGGAAGCAGATTTAAATTCTAACAGGTTTAGATTACATATCAGTAAAAGGTGGTGAGAAGGCATGTTGCTCATCATTTTCTTAGCATTTTTGCTGGTTGGAAATCTCAGCAACCTTAAACTACAGAGTTTAGAAAAATGAGGAAAAAACGCAACGTGATTAGAGGTCAGCAATTTAGTATTAAGGGTTGGACAATTTTCCCACACAGCCTTACTTTTTCTGGAAGCTGAAAGAGCAGGAGAAAATGAATGTGATGTGTTTATATACATGTGGTGAGACAAGGGATGGTAAGGGGCATTCTGAGATTATTCTGGATTTGTATTAAATTTTGTAATTTCCAACAGTCACAAATTTAAAATTAAGGTTATGAAATAGCATTGTAGTACAAATGCAGGTTTCCCAGTGGGGAAAAGAGAGCAAAAAGAGCATACAGATCTCTAGAAGTTTTTTTCTTTTGGGGACTCTTTTTCCTCTCTGGGAGAGTCAAGAGAATGAACTGCATGTCCCTTGAAGTCAGCATTTGACATAGAGCTAGATGATGGCCTGTGTGCAGAGAGCTTTGTGACTCCACCTTCCTTTTAAACAACAAAGCCAGAAGAACAGATTTGATAAAAGGGAGCAAAATTCTTCACTTTCTTCTCTGTCTAGGACTGTCTCATTAGGACAATGGAAAAGAGCAGTAGAGGGGTGTTCTTATGGTGGCTCAGGATGGTTTTTGGATGCTGCCTTCTTTGAGGGGGTTGGGGTGGAAGGAAAAGAGCAATCACTTTCAATAAATGTGGTTACATGGCTTAAGATTGCAATTTTAACACTGCAGTTCACATTGTTCCATTGAACAGTGAACCTTGGTGGCTGTCTGAGAGCAAGTAATAATTCATTCTAGAGGAGAGCAGAATCTACCAAAAAACAGGATGCTCTTGGACTTGTTGTGTCTGATGAAGAAGTAGAAAGGGTGGTCAACCTTAAATTTCAGAACATGGCTAACAGGTGGACTTGTTACTTCTATAATGACAGCAGTAGCAGCAGCTGCCTCGGTGCCCTTCTCATCAACTGCAACAAAAGTCTTGTGAAGAACTTTGGAGATTATCACTTTATCCTCAACCATTCCACTGAAATCAGCATTGATGCTGAAGGCATTGCGCATTCCCATCCCAATCAGATTACTACTGAGGTCATATCTCTCTTCCATTTTGAATTTAGGTAGGTACAGATCCACAAGAGTCTCGGTCATCTTCTTGGAATCAGTCCATTCGGACAGCTTCTCATACGTCAGTTCTCTTTCCAGCTATTGTTTAAGAAAGAAAAGGAACTTGGTGTTTGCAGGGGAAGAACAATTAATTAACTATGAATTAATCAATTTTATGGCAATGTAATGAATTAAACATTTTAAATAGCAAATTTAACATTTAGCTGAAAGCATGTAATAGAAACTGGTTTTACTGATGATCAGAGACAGGGTGTGCAACAAATATTTGAGTCTTAATGCTGCAAAGTTTTGAACAGCACCCTTTCCAAATTCATTGCAAAAGAGAGATGGGAAGGGCAATCAACAGCTGCCATCCCCCGTGGTAGTTCTTTCCTCTCTTTTACTTCAGTCCTGATGTGAATAAAATTGCTGTGTGGCATGTGGTTTGGTCCAGCTCTATAAAAACAGGTGTTAATATTATTGAACATATTTCCTTGACAGCTTTGAAACAAAGTGCTTTCACTGCTACTCTGTGTCCTGGGCACTACACCACCAGATTTCAGCTCAGATCAAATGGAGGAAAGCATGAATGGTATAGACTCCAAGAATTCAATGATCTTGGAATTGTAGTAACTACAGTAGCAGATCTCATTATTGTAGCAAATGCAGTCTCACCAAAATCTTAGTTTTTCATAGAGCAGACAAATGGCGGGAGGGAGAGGGGGAGAAAGAGTGGGAACAATATGAAAATAACCTTCCAGCCCATGGAAAAAAGGTGTCATCTCAGGAAGAACCTGTGTCTTCTTGTGGGATGGTGTCTTTCCTAAATGTGCAAGGAAGGGAGATTTAACCCTTACAGATCATGTAAGATTGGGTGTCAGTCAAGGGGCTACTGAAGAGCTGACCATCTGATGATGCAGTGTTGACTCTCTTCAGTTCCTACCAAACTAAGGGTGCTGAGCATGGAAGAACTTTCTTGGGATTAGATAAGTATTAAAGAAAATTAATTCAGCTAGTGGAGGAGGCCAAACAGCATGACAGCGTGTCCTCAGAAAGGGAGATATGATTGTCAGCCTACCCTTTTTTTTTAATGACTGAGCAGTAATACGAAATGGTTGTAGCATGCTTTCTTACCTGTTCGAGACCCGTAGTGTTGTCTTTGATGTCATCAGGAAGGAGGATGAACATACTGAGTTCGCGTTGCATATATGGCAATTCAATCATTTTGAAATTCATTGTCTCCATGATGAGAACTGGAAATGTATTTCTCATGTACATCATCTTTACAGGCTTGGTCTTGTTCTGGAAATTATTCATTTATAAGTAAGAAATCATTCCTTGAATGGAAGGATGATGATGTCTCAGTGCAGTGCAGAGAGAGGAAACCTTTATGAGCAGCTTTTAAAACAGTGATTTATCATCCATTTCCCAAAGCTTTTCTTGACTGGACAATATTGCTTATCTTGGCATCTGTCCCAAAGCTTTTGGTGGGGGCTGAACTGAGAGATTTTTCTCTTCTCCCCAAAACATGCCCAAGGAGGAAGGAGAAAGAGAGTTAGAAATGTCTGTAGGGCTTAGGGGTATGGAGCAGGCATGGGGTATGGCCTTACAACACTGGCAGAAAAACGGCTGTGGTTTAAGAGGATGAGTGTTGTGCAGTTTATCAGTTGTCTCCTCTGTCTGGTGATAAAAGGTGACCAGCTGATTGCTTGACAAAAGGTAACAGTAGTGTCAGAGCAAAAGGGCTTCTGATGAGAGGAGTTCCTGGCAAGCAGTCACCTTGTCAAGAGTATGTAACCTCCCTTAACATTTACATCCCTCCATTCAAGGAAGCAGAGCATGTGTGCGTAATAATCAGGAGGCAGAAGGTACACTTTGTGGAAGTTGCACAGAGTTCTTGTCTGTAACTGTGAATTCATTAACATCTCTTCTGCATACATGCCATTAATACTGCTTCTAGTCTCATGCAGCCATGCACCAGTTCAGGGCACCCTGTTGCAGCTGTTTCTGAGCAGGAATGGTTGTGCCCAGCCTGGCTGCACGGTGCAGAGGCCTGGTACCATCCTCACCGGTGACACGCCACGTAACTCCCATCCATGAAGCCTGGACTCTCAAAATCATGTTTTTACAATTTAGTCATTTTTAGCACTGTTTTATGAAAAGGTCATAAATGACTGTAGTGCTTTTGGAAACAATAGCTGTTATCTGGAGCTCACTAACATTTACCTGAGCACATCCTAATGCTTCAGTGAGCTGACCACTGACAGATTTTGCTGTAACCAGCTTTTCACAGTCTAGTTACCACAGGGATACCTAAAAGACTTACGAAATGGAAAGATTTCAGCAATAGCTGTTGTGATCTGGTTGTTTACAGTAAGACCAATACAGGAGGAACTTACCTTGCTCAGTCGGAAGGGTTGCACCTCTGTAGCTTCTGCCTTAAATTTCACTTCCCATTCTGCCTTGAAGTAAATGGCATTTATCAGGATCAGCTTGGTGGAGTTTGTCACATCTCGTGGACCCAGCAAATTCTTGATTTTTCCTTTTGAAACCAGAAGAGTCAGGTTTCATTCCGGCATAGCACAGTGAGGACATTTTGATCAGTTTTTCTCTCAGTTCAGCTTCTTAGTAAAAAGTCCACACCTCAGTGCCTTACTCCCTAAAATGCTCCCCTGACATAAATCAATGCATTTCTTTACAGACTCCAAAGCTGTTTACTGACCTGTCCTCCTGGCTAACTGACAGGCATTTACTCCTTCCTCCAAAAATGCCTCAACTTCATGGCAAGCAGCTAGAAGCAGAAAGCCTCGCTGGCTGGTTACACCAGGTAGAAGGAGGAACAGCTCTGCCCAGTGCAGGGTGGTACAACAAGGCAGGTATCCCCACCTGTCCTGGAGCGTGCTGGTGGGCAGAGGTGTCTCTGCCCTCTGCTCTGCCAGCAGTGCATGGGTACAGCACCAGGGCACAGTTGTGCCTGAGGAGCGGCTGCTGCAGAGCACAGCAGAGTCAATGGGAATCTCCCCAAGGAGCTCACTGAGGTCCGGATCAGGTATTTGAAGCTGCTTAAATGTGCGGCTCTTTCTCTGTTCCCCCACCACATCTCTGCTCACTGCCCACATCCACATCAGAAGGCATGACCTGGCTGCTGCAGTAGCACCTGGGGAAGCAAGGGCACCTGCCCAAAGGAAATGGCAGACTGACTTTGTGGGAGAGCAAAGATGTTGGGACTAAGCCCAGCTTACCCTCAGTTTGTTTTTCAACCCAAGCATTGATTTCCTTTCCAGACTGTTCTGGTGCTGTCTTAAAGTTAATCTTGTGTGGCTCTGCTTTGTAGTAGTTCTTACTGAGCTGTATGTATGTCTGAAAAATAACAAAAAAGTGAACAAAAAAGTTCCGTCCTAGAGAAATATACTATTTTTCTGTTCCAAAGAGAAGTTGTTCACTCTTATTCTTGGGCCTAGAGGGCTGCAGGATTCTGATTGTTACTCTCTGCTGGACTGTGGGTTAACAATTAAGAAATAACCAAAGAACAGAATTTTCCCATCTTTTGTTCCAAATTTTATCTGGAAAAGCGAGAAAGGCTCTGCACCTGCTATGGGTGTCTATTTACAATTTTATATATCGGGGGTTCCAATACTATAAGTACACTGCATGAAAAGGAATCCCTACAATACAGTCAATGGACAACGTATCCTTAAATTCTGTAAGCAGACCAACTGGTATTTTCCAGTTAAGCTTATCACTGGAGTCCAGAGCTCTGATTTGCAATATTCAAGGTCAGCTTCATACCTGTTCTATTGATGGCAAGTAATTAAAAAGCTAAGTATTCTTTGCACTTTGTTGTACTCCTCTCTGACATTTAACTTACAGGCACTAATAGGAAGGTTTTTTCCACATAAATGCGGTTGGCACTTCTCAGTGAGTAGGTGCTTCTGGGTTTGTTGATGGCAGAGAGGACCTTCTTGAAGCCAGAATGGATATCTGCAGCTTGCTTGTTCTCAGGATCCTTGGAAAAAGAAACCAAACATTCAGCAATTTCATTTTCGCATGAAACTTTCAAAACGTGCTAAGCAATGTATGTGGGAGAGGGATTTGGGTTTGTCTTTCTTAATTTTTATTTTTCCAAGTTCAGCATCACTGAAACTTGCAGGGCTCTGTTCATGACTGGTTTAACTGACTTGACATATAACAAACCTTCCAGACTATCCCAGTGACTCGTCCTGTCACACTTCTGAATCTGAGTGAAAGGAACTGGACTTCAACCTATTCTGAAGTATGGTTGGGGTTTGTACTTTAAAGTAGGTACTTTAAAGATACTTTAAAGAGGGGTGCAGACAATAAATACTGGACTCCTAAAGAGCTATCTGGACATTTTGATTCTGGAGGTTCTTTATCATGGAGTTTCAGTACTAATGGATACCAATTTTCTTCTCTTTGGTCTCCCCCGAGAAGGCCTGGCCACAGAAGAAGAGGCTTCAGCTCCTGCTCCCTGGGTGAAATGAAGAACCTGCAAGCAGAGTTTCCAAAGGTAAGAAATAGGCATGAAGGACCTTGTGAGACTTAAAGCTGAATGGGGATCAAATGGTTGTCATGTTTCACTCCTTGTGATAACTCACTATGCTCCCTGCTGCTTAGGTGACTAATAAAAGGGATGCTGAAAGTGTAGTGATGATAAATCCCATGGAATAACAATGAGTAGCACCATCCCCCTCCCAGACCACAAACACAGTGCTCCTGTCTGCATGCTGCAAGGTAGAACTCCCTCCGTGTTTCTCCCAACAACAGGAAAGTGTTTGTGCAAATCCAAATGGTTCTCCCCACGATAATAGTACAAAAGCAACCTACCTCTGCCATCTGAGTTGCTGTAGTCCCTTTTGCTCCCAGGTATGTCAGAGCCAGAGCAGCTGATATGCTCCAAGGGGAAAAGAAAATGTTTTTTCCCTTGTTGGTCTCATTCAGCTTGTTGAAAAGATCAACTGTAAACTTGCCAACTGATGTTGAGACCACTTCCATTTTTGCAACCTGGAAGGAGGTAAAAGGCAGAATTGTACTATTTGAATATTTATAATTTTGTACACAGTACACATTAATGAGAAATGTTCCATATGCAACACAATCCATTTACAACCACTAAAACTAATAGCATAGTTTTATGTTTCTCTTCCACATAGATACTGTTTGTCACCTGTTAGAAACAGCAATGTCTTCTAGGTTTTTCGTCCTCTTTTATACAGCTGCAGTTTTCTTTGTATTTCTTTCTGCCTTTGATTTTCAAAGATGTGCAGACTTGTAACCTCTGTATTTCTTTTATTTTTTTGTCCTTAACTAATGATTTATCAAAGCTATGGGAATTCATATGCATTTTTAGTACATTGGTTCACAACATGCTCGAGTTTCCCACTACTACATTTTGGATCTGTATAGAATTGACAGCTGATACTGTGAAAGGATTTAGGCATAATTTTTAGGCTCATTTGCTTTTTCTGGCCAGCCACCTATTCTGAGTAGTTTCATGATCAACAAATCTGTTGTTTCCATTTAGACTGATGCAGTTTTATTCATTGTGTACACCTACCACCTCTTCTGTATGTTCCAGGAATTTTGTTTTCCCCAGAAACTGCCAGATGCCTTGGGGTTATGAGTACTCCGGACTTTAAGATACCCAGTAATACCTGTCTCATGTAATTTACTACTCAAGAGACCAGAAATGCTTATATTATTGTTGCTGCTGCTGTTGTTGTTGTTGCTAATTTTTGTATCTGTGGAATGGAGCAACAGAAATTGTGGGGCAATCTCTGTAGTCTGCAGGTATTTATCAAGTGTTTGGTTTTCAAACAACTACATTCTTTCTGGCAGTCACTGCACCCTCAGGACCAAATCTGTACCACAGAGTGATTTTCTTTCATTGGAGAACACAACCAAGAGACCATCAGGATGGGAATTTCTGTTTTCAACTAGTGAATACTCCTCTGAGTCTCTGATGATGAGCAGTGCTGTGCCTTCACCTCAAGTACAGAATTCCTTTATCAAAATGAAGATTTTAATTGTAATGCAGTCACTGTCCTAAGAAAACTTTCCTGCCTGTGAATAATTCTGCCCCAAATTAGCAGTTTTCCTTAGGCTCACAGATTTATATTCTCTAATGGTTGACATTTAGAAAAACACAAGGCAAGATTACTGCATTATAACATTGATATAGTAAAGTCATTTACCCACACAGTCATGCATGGCACAGGTTGCTTTCTAAAAACATCATAAATTTTACTGAAATTAATTTAAATATTTACCTTTAATCCTGTGAGAGAGAAGACTTAGGTCTTGTCCTCAGGTTCTGTGTTTGTGCATTAAGCAATTTTTAAATTAAGAAATATAGTACTGCTTGCCCCTCCCTTTCCTTTTTATCCACGTGCAGGTTGCTTCCACCTACCCAAAGTTCCTTTCTACAACATCCCCAAAAGGTCTTACGTAATTTTGGCCTCTTTGTTGTCCTGGTCACTTTTCATGTTTAGACATTCCAAAAGGACAATGGAATTAAAATCAGGTCTGTTTTTGCACCACAATAGCCTACTGACAGGATAGCAAAGCAAGTTGCCCATTCCAAAGGTTTTCTGGTGTTGTGGAGATAACTGCTCTGTTGTTTAAAATAAGTGACTACTAAAAAGTTTATACAATAGTTGGTTTTGGCTTCTGGATTTAAGCAGATATTGAGGGTCTGATTCTCCTCTCTGTGACTCCTGGGTTTCAAATGCAGTACCTCAGCACAAAACACCAAACCTAGTGATTGAATTGGACATGGGAGTCCAGCTTCAGATTGAAGATCATTAGGAGCACAGACAGAGGCAAAGTGATGAAGGAGGGTAAAGGATGGACACCCCACTGGTTGTGTTGGTGAAGAAATCTCATTGCAGCTATGCCTGGGAATCATTTGAGACAAATACTGCAAAACCCTGAGTTACTGCACAGTAAGGAGGAGGGCAAGAGCTGAAACAACCCTATTTGAAGGGCCCGAACAAGGACAGAGAGAAAAAGTACAGTGGAGGCAAACATGGCACAGGAGTTGTCACTCTACAATCCCATAAGAGAGGCAGTGATGAAAGAAGAAAGTGGTGGCAACAACTGTAAGACCCTGGAGGGCAGGGAAAGGTGAAGGAAGGGAAGGAAACTCTACTGTGTGCTAAACATTTTGCTGCAAGCCTGATTACAGAAACAGAGTGGGTTAAGAATTCTAAAAAATGGCAGAAATCAATGTTGTGCAAGGCAGTGAAGAAATTACAGAAATTAAACAAGTGCTAGTTTCAGTATGGTGAATAAGTCCTCAAGAAATCTGGATAGGAGATAAGTCAACTGAATGGTTAGGTGGTGGGAAAGCCCAAGCCAGGAGACTCCCAAGTCCCAAAGATATATGCTGTGAGCAAGCTAGCTGCCTTTGCTAGTTAAGATGCAAGTATGCCATGCAGGATTAGAAAGGGAGATGGCAAGGCAGAGTGGCTTTTGACAAGAGAGAAAAAAAAAAATCACACTTATTAGTTGAAAGGGGCATCCAGAGATCAACCTTGTGCTTGGAGCAGGGCCATGAGTAGATGAGGTTAGCCATAGCCCTTCCAATGATGTAAATTCCACAATCTCTCTGAGCAACCTTCTGCAGTGTACTGCTGCTCAACATGGGAAAGAGTTGTTCTCTAATGTACCACTCACCTTTCACTGTTGTGGCCATTGCCACTCAGTAATGATCTGGCACTGCCAAAAGGACTTCAAGTGGGTCATCTTTGCAATCATGCTTAAAATAGTGAAGGAGAGAGAAAAGGTGACTCACATTTCCATGGACTTTAAAGGCCTGAGTGAGTTTGTGTGCTTGTTGTCGTGGTTTTGTGCCTCCTTGGCCTTTCAGGTGTGGCCTTTCTTTCTTTATTCCCAAGGCATATCAGGAAGTGCTTAAGAGGCTTGTCCATGGGGACATGCAGCTCTTCCATGAGGTGAAGGAGAGCATGGAACTGGACATGAATGCACAGGGATCCAGTGTTATGTTTCAAGACTGAGACAGGCAGAAGGCAATCCTCTTGGGACTCTATAGGGATAGCACTTGCTTCATGACACTTTTCCTATGTTCCTTCCCGTTTGGAAAGTCAGAGCCAGAAGGGACCCTGGAAGCAGCTGACCACTTGAAAGAAAAGAGAAAGGACTGAGTGACAGTCAGCAGTCTCTTCTCTGCCAGGAAAAGGGAGTCCTGCTGTTTCAAGAAGATGTTTTTCTAGTAAGATGCTGTTGTTGCGTGCAAGTCCATTAAGAAACTTGGTCCTTTGCTCTCTGTTGTGAATTCAGATAGTCAGGATCATTCCCTGCAAACATGCATGAGTGATCAGGACACTCTCTTAGGAGAAGGAGCTGTGGCAGGAGTAAGTATGACCTGGGACATTCACGTTTGTCTTCCAGAAAGCACTTAGGGCTTTAGTATTACTTATATTAGTATTAGACTTGATTCTCCCATTTGATCTTGCCTCAAACCAGTAAAGTAAGTGGCAAAGTAAAATGAGGGCAAAGCAGTGCAGTGCTAGGCTGGAAACAGTGTAGTATGGGTGAAAGGTTACAAAGGAGAAAGTTCCCTCCAGTTCTATAGTGTTGTTACATATTTTTCAATTTTTGTGGGACAGAGATTAGAAAGTACATGTGTTGGCCCCTTTTAGAGAGAAAAAGAAGCACCAATATCAGGAACACAGAGGATTTTGCAGGTTTATTTCATTACCAGCTCTGCCAGGCTGCAAAGTTGGTAAAAAGCTGACAAGAATGTGGGTGAGGTAGCCTTCCTGGGGAGCATCAGCATGAGCTGAAACAATCGAGAGGCAGCAACAAGAGCAGGGAGATTTTCCTGTTTCTTTGCTTCTTAGGTACCAAAACAAGTATATTTAAAATGATCAGTGCAGTCTGTTCTGAATTGTGGATGCTCTGGTTCAGAAAGTGCTGAAAAGACACAGTAATGTTGTTCTTTACACAGTTGGGTACTTGCAGTGTAGTGCTAGCATTTTGGGGTTCTTTGGCTAGGAAAATGACCCAGAGGCATGAATTTGAGGTTATTTTTAATAAATACTCTCTTCTAACATTGAGAGATTTGTCAACAGTACAGGAAAATTAAGAAGTGCACAGACTATTGAGATGCTCCTTGTGGTGTGTATTTAGTTCATTGTTGTTGTTGCAATAACCTGTTTAGTAATCGAGTTTCTACGGGGAAGAAAACCTTCCCAAGAAGAGGATAGTCTTGGTCTTGTTGTGCCTGATAAAGAAGAGGAAAGGGTGATCTGCCACAAAGATAACAGTAGCACCAAGACTTCGTGATGCCAGTGTTGCTGAACTGGCAGCTGCTGCCTCTGTGCCTTCTTCATTGACTTCCAGGTAACACTTGTGAAAAACTTGTGACAAAAACAGATCACCAGTCTTGGACATTGCTGTGAAATCAGCTTGACCTTCTGTGAAGGCATCTTGTATGCCCATCCTGCTCAAAGTAGATTTGAGGTCATATTTCTCTTCTAACGTGAACCTGGGCAGATAAACTTCCATGTTCATTTTCTCCATTAGTTCTGGATTGGTCCATGCAGACAAGTTTTCAAAGGTCAATTCTCTTTCTAGC
This sequence comes from Corvus kubaryi, assembly GCF_017639235.1. NCBI lineage: Eukaryota > Metazoa > Chordata > Aves > Passeriformes > Corvidae > Corvus > Corvus kubaryi. Next base: position 9,729,410 of record NW_024582057.1, read on the forward strand.
TGCAGTTAGTAAAAAGAAAATTAGAAAATTAAAAAATGTTCAAAAACCTGTGCCCCAAGGGCTATTTCTTCTCTTTTCTTAAATGCAGAACTTTCCAAGAGCTTGTAAGAGTACAAGAAAAACAGTAATGAAACAGTTTGGAGATCTTTTTGACTAAAGGAGAATGTTTTTCTATTGTATATCAATGCAGTATTTGAACTGTTCCCAGTAACTGTCAGGGAATATAGCAGAGCTACAATAGTCTAGTTGGTTCTCTGGTCCCAGGGCTGTTTTCCCCACATTTTAGAATTTACTGAAAAGAGCTTCCCCCCCAAAGACACACACCTTATAAATGACAATTTCTTAAGGGTTTGTTATCCAAAGGCAGAATCAGGCACTTTTTACAGAAGGTGGCAGTGTCCACCTAGGTCTGAACATAACAGAGGCTGCCCAATTTTTGGTGGGGTTTTTTTGGAATGAAATCACATCTGTCCAAATTGGTGCAGACAGTGGATCTCAGCAGTGCTGGTTTTCTGTCCTCCTTTTTGTTTGGCTGGAAAAGGAGCAATCTTATGGGGTTTGGGTTACCTGTTTCCGGGACTGATCAACATTAGAAACCACAGACATGCTAGCTTCCAAGACTAAGAAATATATTCTGAGCTCCAAGAGCTTCAAGCTCACAGTAGTAAACCAGATTTGGGATTTGTGTTACCTTGAGCCTGATCCTTCCATTACCTACCTCCTCCTTGGTATTTTACCTCACACATGCATAAAGTAAGTAAATAATGTCACTCTTACTTTTTTGCATGATTCTCAGGTTTTTTACCTTTTGTAAGCCAGCGATGTCACTCGGTAGCAGGATAAACATGCTGAGGTCATTGTTGACGTATGGAAGCTCAAGAACATCAGCCTGAACTGATTCTATGTAGTTTAAGTTAAACTTATCTCTCAGGTACATCATGGGCACTGGTTTAGTTGTATGCTGCAACAAATCAAATCAAATGTTTTACATTTGTACTCTGAACAGTAAAAGGACTGAGTTAAAGTAGCACAGTGCATGTTTATTGTAAATACAATAAGTCCTCTACAAACTGCCCAATGTGTCTGAGACATCCTTATGGGCAGGACACAGAACACAGGATCTTCAGAGGACCCCTGGTTTTCTGGAAAAGAACTGGGAGGCATGGCATGCTGTCTGAGCTGTCTCAGATGACACCAATTATAGGAAACTCTATGCCACTCTGATTTGTTGAATGGTTAAAAGTGAAAATGTAAAAAACTAACCCATTCAGTTTTGTTCACCTCTTTGTTTTTCCTGCCTTCAGAGAATGGAAGCTTGTTTGAAGTCAGCTTCTGACAACTTACTTGTGGCTCAGGGCCAGGTATGTGTGTGCAGTCTTAGTGCTGAAGGTGTGGTGAAGAAAGTACAGTGTATGCTTTAAATGAAATAACTATCATGCCACATGGATTTAAAGGGTGACAGGATTTCTACCACCTGACTCCCCCCGCCCCCCCCCCATCTTTTTCAGGTTTTTCCACCTGCAGTGTAGGAAATAGGGCAGTATATTGCCATACCATGTTTATTCTGAAAGGTCTCTGCCTGGTAGCTTCAGCTTCAAACTTTGTTGCCCAGTTTCCTTTGAAGTAGAGTGCATTTATCAGGACTAGCCTCGTGAGTGAATCTACAGATCCAGGAGGCAGCAGATTTTGGATTTTACCTAGAGAAAACAGAGGGACATTCACACATCTGTGCAGTTTCATTGTTTCAGTCTAAGTGCTGGCACAGTTTTTGGGGATATAAACCATGGAAATTTTAAGTGCTGCCATAGCACCCATCTGTCTTGAGATTCCTCGCAAATATGTAGTTACTGGGGTAATCTTGATTTACACAAAGAAGAATAAGCCATATTCCTCATACATTGAGATGGAGGACACTAATTTCAGTAAGAGTTTGTCAGTAGATGAGTAATTTAGAAAAGTCTGATTTACCTTTCTGAGGTGAATTGTTTACCTGCCATGCGTCCCATGGGTACAGAGAAGCTAAAATGGCTTCTTTTTGATTTGGAGAGGAGAGGCTGGAACTTACCTTCAGTCTGTTGTTCCACACTGGAATTGATGTCTCTCCTGATTTCATCTGCTGCTCCCACAAAGTCGACTGACTGTGGCTCTGCACTGTAATATCTCTTGGCTAACAGTAAGTATTCCTGCAGTGCAAGAGAGACACCTGACTTAGGTTTGTTGCCTGCCAATATGAGTACTACTACAGCAAGAGATAAAAATTATGTGGACACAAGCACAGTGTTTTCTCAAAGGAACAAAGTATTTTTTAATGGAAACACTCAATTTAAACATTCTCATCTAACTACATATAAAAATCACTGTGAGATTAGGTACACATCCAAAAAAACTAAAATTTTATGCCCAAAGTCTAAGGAAAAGTATCCTAGAAAGTATTCACATTAAGGATAATAGCATAATTTGCAAATGTAGTGAAAATATTTAAAAGTATATGGCTTATGTTGCCATAGGTAGATCATGAAGATTAAATGACACTGCATAATCTGAATAAAAGTCTTACCTTACTGAAAGGCAATGATTTTTCTCCATATAACTGGCTGACACTTTTAAGCAGGTAATTTTTAGTGGGTTGGTTGATTTCAAAGCTGAGTGCTTTAAATCCAGTATGGATATTGTCTGATTTGCCAACTTCTGTCTTGAAGAAAGAGAAAAAAAAAAAAAAAGAGGACATTTTTCATCTGTTGTATAAAAATCTCAGTTTTTTCCTTCACACAAATCCAAATAAATTATTTCTCTTCAGGTGATCTGTTACCTTTATTACAACAGAAGAAGTGCTCTAAACTGGACAGCTATTAAAAGAATCATTTTAAAGTATTAGAATTTGCAGATGCGGCATAGACACTGTGGGCATCTTGGAATGCAAGTGTTAAGAGCCTGAACTATGTAAAATATTTGAGGGTTTGTAAGTGGAGATTGTGAAACTTTGGATATTCAGAAAATGAGAGTCAGAGAGTAATTCTTACACAATGCACAAAGATTTGGCTCTATTGCTCCCTTAATTTATGAAAGTCTGAAGTGTTACATGGAAGGTTTGCCTCTGAATTTCTTAATCTCTCTCTTAGTATTTTGTGGTTCATTTTTTTTTAATGTTTCAGTAATTGCAGTAAATTCTTTATATTGAAGTGACAGGATTAAATGGATGTGGGCTCAGACTCTCCAATGAGCTCAAGGAAGAAGCTCTGAATTAGTAAACTAAAAGTCTGTGCCTGTGCTGTATTCACGTCACAGTTATATCAGAATCAGAGGCACGAACAGACCCTTAAATCTTCAGAGTGTTAGAACCCATAGCACTCTGTAATTCTTACAGTTCGGGCAAGCGTTACTCATGAGGAGCAATCCCTCTCCTGTTCATGCAGTGCAAATGAGATGTTGACATAAAACCTAAAATAAATCTTCCCAACATGGGATTTGGCTGTGGGATGCAGATCCATTCATCAAAACTAGCAGCAGTTGGGGTTTTGTGGGCAGACTGCAGGGAAGCAGCTCACCCCCCTAAAGAATAAGGATGATTGAAAAGAGCAGGCAGAAGAGTTTGACATCACCATGTTTGAATTGTCAGTGAGGAAAACTATCAACTCAGAGGAATTCCATTTGCTTTTCTGTATTTTTCTGCTATGTTAGATTATGTATACGTTGGGACAAGACGCCTGCCAGTATGGCAAAGATTTAGCTCAGGAATGTAATGATTCCCATTTCTCTAAGATTTATTGTGGGCAACTGGTCTACTTTGGGAAATTCCAAGGCATAGATTTATGTTGTTAACTTCTTGATTGAAATGGAGACTAATTTCTGAAACATATCATGCATAGGTCACCAGGAAAAGTTAATGTTCTGGTTTTTGTTGTCATGATGCTGTAATCAAATATATGGAAGAGCAACTCTTTTCTTGGCATTAGGTTTCTGAGGTAAGAACTGTGCTAGCTTTTGTATAGTAATAGTCTGAGAAAGAAATCTATCCTCAGAGCTAAAAGAAATAGATCAAGAGATCAATTGAGCATCAAATGTTAAATTTTGCAAATCTGAGGTTAGATTGTGCAATTCTGTGTAAAAGGGAGAAGCACGTAATAAGTGTTGCATTAGGTGAAGGTATCACAGAATGCTGCACCAATTAATTGTGTACACGAAATCTGAGAAAGACAAACATAAGCAAATGTAAATGTGGAAGGAAAACACAAGCAGGAGAAGATGTGACCATGCCCATAGCTTGATCACCAGCTTGGGTGACATACCTTCTGGAAACATGCACGTCGATTTGATAGACTCTCTTCTGTTCTGGAGTAGACATGCATTCTTATGGTTGTGGTGACATTTTTGGCTCCTTCAGCTTTGTTAAAGTGAAGTACCTGTAGTAGGAAAAGAAATAATAAATGTAACAATAAAAAATTTGCTATTTCAGTGACATTTTTCAGTGACGTTTTTCAGTGATGTCATGGGGACTGGTAATGAGGAGAGTCTGGCTCAGATTTTGTTCTTGTGTCCAGTCCTTACTGAATATGAAATCTTTGGTTAGGTCCTGATGCCCATGTGTACAAAATGGCTTCTGCAAACTAAGCTGAGGGCTGCAGGGAAAAACTCTTATGTACGTGGCCTTCATTGAGGAGTCTGCCTGCTTTAAGTTATGCTCTGGGATGACCAGTTAATACCTGGAAAGAGCCAATCACCTCCGGATGGAGTCTACCAAAGCAGAAATCTAAATGGAGCTCTGCTATGTGTCAGAAAGCCTGAAAAATTGTGCAGGCAGTTCCATGCCTTAAATCCCTTTCTCTGGGCTTGTTCACTACCCAGGCAACAGAGGGGTGCAACCAACCTTGGAACAGTTTTCAGAAGAGCTGTGCCCTTTGTTTTGTTTTGTTTTCCCTTCATCCTAACAGAAGATCACTCCTTTTCTACCCTACTGGGTCTCTTTTGTCCTGTAAATCAGGAGTTAGGTCACTGCCTTAGCATGTGGGACAACTTCTGCCTTAGCAGATGCAAACTCACAAACCTCCCCTCCTACAACAGGAGCCAGGTACCTTCATTAGGTGTTTGGTAACCATGCATTGGGGCTGTTCTCACTGTCCCCTGACAACACCACGAGCTTTGAACAAGTGTGACATGACAATTTCAGTCAGTAATTTTGCCTGTAAAATACATACCCCAAAGAAAGGGTTGTAGTCTCAATGTGGTTTTTCTCTAATCTTGTAGATGTGGATTTATGTTTAGCAAAGCGTAAAATTTAAAATAACTTTAGGGGAGAGTCCTCAAAACTCTATACATAATATGGCTTTCCTCTGTTCCATCACAGCAAATTTCTGGCATGGAGGACATTAGTCCAAGAGATCAACTCTTTCAGACAGCTACTTTTTGAAGCCTAGACTCACCTTTGCCATCTGATCTGCAGTGTTACCTTTGGCTCCCAAATAAACAGTAGCCAGGGCAGATGAAATACTCCAAGGAGAGAACAATATATTCTTGTCACCATCTTCCTGACATTGCTGTTTGAAAAAGTCGAGAGCAAAGCTTGTGTTTGCTTTATTCAATGCATCCATTGTCCTGAAGTGGCACAGAAAGGGAGAAAATATGCTATTAATGAAACAATAACTATGATTGCTATTTGTTTAGAAGTTCCTCTTCACTGTTGGAACTTTTTTGTGATTTAAAGACTTTCTAAAACTGCCTATATGAAGAATGAGGAGCGTTAACTATTATAAAGTCACATAAAGTTTAGCATGTCCTGTTTCACTGATGGCACTAGCTATCATTTTTAGGGATGAACCAGCCTCTAGCTGTGTTTCATATTTGTTCACCAGGAAATTTATTGCACTGCCCTTTACAGCATCTTGGAGTGACAGTTGATAGCATTATTCAGCAAAGCCGGCTGTAGCGACTATTGAGAAACTGTCTCTTATGAAAAATGTTATGCTTCAATTTGTTCAAGAGCCTTTTGATGCTCATCTCTGTAGTGAACCAAGACTCTGGTAACAATAGCAGTCAAAGTATTCCTTTAAGTCAAGACAAAACACTCCTTCCTCTACTTGAGCAAGCACTGCCCCAACTATTGCATGCTAAGCATGCTGAATTACCTTTCTGACTTTTAAAAATGTTCTGAAACCCTGTCTTACAGCACCAGCCCAGATCCTAGCTTCCCAGTTCTTCTGCAATACAAGCTTTCCATATTCAACAGACCACAAGGGCTGCTATTTATCATTTGCCTTGAAGGTTTAGCTGAGGGTTCTAGTCAGGGACTAAGAGTATTTCAGTTGGTATAGGATGGCCTTAGAATAAAAGATAGTTTTTGACCCTAGTAACTTGCAAACCAGGAGCTAAACTGATAATTCTAGGGACTAAAGAGTACAAGAACAAATTAGCTGACTTAAGAAACACAGCGGTTCTTAGTCTGCTATGATATATATGCTAGTCAGTGAGCTCTAGAAATTACAGAACTCTGAACAATAAGTTGCTCTTCCTGTATGTTTTTAAGACCTTCATCTTCTAGACTGTGCCTGTGTAATCTTAGTTAATTACTTTTCCAAGCATTAGTTGTTTCCAGTTCAAATACCTGCTTCCTTTTTTCCTATGCATTTGTCAACAAAGCAACAACAGTCAAGAACAAGTGAAATAAATAGTGTCCAGAAATCATTACAGTACCTTATTTTGTGCAGGGAGAAACACTGCTGCTCTGGGTGTCTCCAAGGTTTCTGCAGCTCACATGAAGGGTAGGATGAATTTATAGTGTGCCTGGCCTGTTCTGCAAAGGTTCTTATGACTCATAATTCTGCAATGTAATATGCCCTGGAGGCCACATCCCTGTGGAAGAACTGAATCACCTCAGAATAAGATGTGAAATGATGGTAAGAATGATACCATACAAGAGCTTTACAAAACTGACTGCTTAAGTATTTCTGTAAACACTTTTGTGGCAACAGGCTAGTAACAACTTGAATCCACACTACTTTGAACAATCTTTCTTTTGTGGTTTGGAGAGTTTAAAAAAAGGCAGTCGCTGACCTACTTCTTTTATGGTTTTTCTAACAGAATTTATCTCTTAGAAACAGACAGAAAAAAAGGAAAGTGACTTCTTGTGTGTGAGTTTTTTCTATTGCCCGCTTCCTTCTGAGAAAGAATTTGTCATTCCTGGTGGGTTTCTGTTTTAGAAAAATGGGGTTTGTTAATCTTGAAGGATTCTAAGACTGTACAGCCAGGGAAACTGTAACTGTGAGATGGGAAGGTTTAGAGACAGGCACCAGACCCTTGCTTGTATTAACAGTGGGCAAAATCACTTGAACTTCGTGTAGGTCTTAGATTAGATTTCATTTCTGTTTCCCCACCCAGTCTGGAAGCTGTTTGACCCATGTAGCACATCAGAGATCTATTCTTTATTTTCCATTCCAGAAATGAATATTCTGTCAAATCCTCTTTTTCTTCTTTCCTGGACTACTAAAATACATCTTTCCCTGGTTTTCCTTGCAATCATGCTGTCCCTGCTTCTGTAGCCCTTCCTGTATCTGTCCATCCCCACTCTGACCCCTAACTGAAACACCCTGTAAAATCCTGCCTTGCCCTTTATTTAATTTTTTCTCTCTACGCTGTTGATACCTCTGCCCTGAAAACCTGAATAGGAATTTGATACCTCCCCAACACTGAGCAGAACTCACTCACAAGGTCTGTTTCCTCCACATAAACTCCATTTGGAGAGCTTTCTTCTCACCTGCTGTCTGTGAGCATACATTTAACATGGACTTATGTTGCAGGGCAGAGGTTTTCATGAAGGATCTCATGATGAGGAATGAACCATGGAAATGCCTGCAAAATTTGGTGCGGGGTGTAGGAGGGTACAGCTGCAAAGGATCCCTTGACAATAGTGAAACTTCTATATCAATGTAACTTGGGAATTGAAAGCTTTGCTGAAGTTGTTTTCCTACCTGTGAGGAGCCACATTACTTTAATTGGATGGTGTTTTCCTGCCCCTCAGGTATTTTGAAATGGTAGCTATGCAAAAGGGGCATGTTTCAGTGTGAGTTGTAATTAGATGTATATATTGTTTTCCAGAGAGCAGCATAGTGTAGGAGAGATATTCACTGCAGAACTAATTGCTCCCATTGCACCTGGGAAAGCTGTAATCTGTTTACATTGGCCTTAAATGGTTTCCAAAGCATAAATGATTTGAGCAATCCTTGTAAATTTAGCCCTGTTGTTGAAGAGTGATAGATACCCTGAAAAGACTTCATCCCTTAGAGCAATTGCTGTGGATTTTCTGGTTATAAAGCGGGGGTGAACTTAATTTGCTAGCTAGTGCTACTGCTTGCTGCCTTACAAGAGGTGACTGGGGTGTTCTGTTTACACAGAAATTCTGGGTTAGGCTGAATGAGAGGTTTGTTCTTTTGCACAAGGTTTCACAGCTACCTTTTTAGAACACTGAGTAACTAAAATTATACTCATCTCAGAAGACAAAATATGCTTTATCAATGTGATGGATTGATAATATTTTCTAATATCCCTTTAAATTAGCATCACTGGAGGACACAGCTCATTGGATGGTGCTACTGCTGACTCAGTAGCAGTGGTACTCTCACTCCCACTCCTTACCAAGTCAACACAGTAGCACACTAGAAGACTTATATTTGTGTTAATAGTGTTCTTCCTGTGGGAAGTAAACCTGTGGTCCCTTTCACTGCAGTCATTCATGTTTCCATTTGGTTAGGACAAATATTGGCAGGATACCAGTGCCCTGGCCAAATCTCAGCTATATAAAGGCATTTTGTGTTCCTCCAGTTTCAGTGTAACTTTGCACACGTCATTTTGACTTTCCTACACAGTGTGTTGCTCTGTTCATTAGTGCCTGGGTTCAGGAGTAGATGATGTGTTTGATGTCTGAACAGAACATTATAAAGTGCCCTATGAAAGTTCTTAAGGGTCTTGAGAAAAAGACTTGCTGTCACAGAAAAATGGTAGCTTCTGCTCTGACACAGTATTTTTAGGGTACAACTTTCCATGGCTGGTATTCATGCTCATTGGTAGATTATTTTAGCTGTCCACTCTGTATAGCTCTTGGAAATCTTATTTAATTCAGAACTAACGTGTTCTATATTTCAGGTAGATCAGAAGAAAATGTGGTGTTTGAAGGAAAGCTCTTCAGTTTCCCTGACATCCTCAAGTGTTTTTTACAAGTAAAAGCACTGTTTATTTACTTGGCAGGGAAGAATTTCTGATTCAGCCAGCAGAGCACTCTATTCAAGTTTTTGACTCAGCCAGAGCAGGCCAGTAGATTTTAAACATGAAAGGAATTTAAATGTCCCCAAAGTTTTAAAAGGATTTTAGGATATACAAGGAGCAGGGGGAGGAGAAGGGTTTTGAAATCTGAGAATATTTTAATCTCTTTGTAGGTGTGATTTTTTTTTTTTTTTAATCTCTCTGTGATTTAAATTCAAAAACTAAGGAGGATGGGGGCATAGAAAATGAGACAATAGTAAGAGTGATAAGCGCTCTATTCTGCATTGGCGTGGCCTCACCTTGAATACCGTGTGCGATTTGGGAACCACAGTATAAAAAAGACATTGAGCTATTGGAGAGTGTCCAAAGGAGGGCCATGAGGGTGGTGAGGGGACTGGAGGCAAATCCGTATGAGGAGCGACTGAGGTCGCTTGGTCTGTTCAGCCTGAAGAGGAGACTGAGGGGAGACCTCATTGTGATCTTCAACATCCTCACAAGGGGAAGTGGAGGTGCAAGTACTGATCTCTTCACTCTCATGACCAGTGACAGGACTTGAGGAAACAGCATGGAGCTGACTCAAGGAAGATTTAGGCTGGATATCAGGAAAAGGTTCTTCACCCAGAGGGTGGTTGGGCACTGGAACAGGATCCCCAGGGAAGTGGTCACAGCACCAAGCCTGTCTGAGTTCAAAGAGCATTTGAACAACACTCTCAGGGCACATGATGTGACTCTTGGAGTGTCCTGTTCAGGGCCAGGAGTTGGACTCAATGATCCTGATGGGTCTCTTCCACCTCGGCATATTCTATGACTAGAAACATAACATTTTCTGTGCTAAGGAGGGCTCTTTTCTGGGTGATGCCTCTGTCATAGTGTAATTGAGAGTATGGCATGAATTTTTCCTAACATTGTCAACTGAAAAACCTATATGCATTACCTAGACTGAGTATAACAGATTTTGGGTTGTGCTGTAAAGGAATTTTATGTATGATGATAAGTTTGAATCAACCAGAAATCTCAAACAGGTTTTAAGTTTAAGAGATATTAATTATTTGAGTATCCTTCTTGCCTTTAAAGTTTTGGTTGATAATACACGTGTCTTTATTTTGAAACTGAGTAGATAGAGATCTGTTGCGCACCTCCTACAAGTAAATTTGCAAGCCTTCCCTTGCCAAGCAATCCTTGCTGACATACTCTAACACTATGTAAAACCTTATGAGTTTCCAAAGGGTGTGGTGAGGTTCCTATATAAATATTATTGAGGCATTTTTTTCCACACCTGGAGAAGCAAAGGTGTGGTAAAATTTGACAGTCCCAGCAGAATTCCTCATACTTTAGTATTACTTCTATATGCTTTAGCTTAGACACTGTAATTAATAAAGGTAGTATTTGTCCTGAGAAATTCTGCTCTGGTAAGAAGCTCAACACTTCTAAGAAAGGATTGATCTCCATATCTGAAAAGGGACAGTTTATCTGTGAATGAATATGCATACTGTTTCCATATGTCCAAGGGTGCAGTTTTCCTTTGAATGACTCAGATGGGGAGCATTTTAAAAGTATCGAAGGTCACAGATGACATCAAAAATATGAAGAGTGGCCTGAATTTCTCAGTCATGATACACAGTGCTGCATTATGAGTAATGACGTATATGCGGCTTGTATGCACTTCAGCTGAAACCTGTCATTTTTCCAAAGAAATCTCTCAAAGGGTGGAACTGTATGTCAGCTGCACAGCTACTGAATCACAAAGCTGATCCCTTCTTCCTCTTCCAGTGCTATAGTGAAGGATGTGCCACATTACGGGATGAAGAATGTGAATATCAAGTCAACTATCTTCAAAACACATTTCTAAACAAGAGCCCATCTGAAAACAGAGCCTTGTGCTGATGTGCCAGAGCTGGATAGACCAGAAAGACTGTCTTTTAAGAAAGTCATTTAAACATTTGCTCTATTTTTCATTCAGCTTGATTGCAAATATTCTTGCTTTGTGGAATGACCAGGAGTTTCCCAAGAAACCAAGGCAGTTGGTGATTTCAGGAGTTTCAGCAGGAGAATTTCCCCAATACTCACTTAAGGAGGTGTACAGGAAATCTTAGCTATTCTCTGATCTGCTTGGCACTTGCTGCCCCTTCATAGTTGCATGCTTTTTAGGCTAACCTTGGAACTGATCTGAACTACCTGATTAAGTGCACATACAGCAACAGTAATGCTTTGTCCTGGAAGAGGGTAACCCCAAAAATGAGGGCTTGGAATGGAATTTCCCCTTTAGACTGACAAGGACCTTGGCTGAGCTGGAGTGTCATGAGCATCACTTGAACATGACTTATCAATGACTTTGCCATTGCATCTTTCCATCTCTCACATTCCCTGCCTGTAGCACAAAGGATCTGAGTCTCTTGAGACCCGACATCCTCTTGCATGGTTCAAGTTAATAAGCTTTTCATAGCCAAGTAGAAATTAATGACTTGGTAGATGACAAGACAAGATCATCTCATATTCATTTCTGCTCTCAGGTAAAATAAGATGGAAGGTTTTCATTTTGTTCCTCAAACTTTTGTGAGACCTGCAAAAGTGTGAACTTGCAGGGTATTGCACTGAGGACTTTCTTTTAAACTATCCTGATGATCATCTGCTCTTTACGAAACCATTTCCAAACTCTTTTGATTCAGCTGTAAGGAGATCTTAATAGCTCCATTATCTTTTTGACCAATATCTATGGCTTTTAGCTCTTTGAAAGCCAAAAGCAGAACTATCTCTGTGTAGTTTAAACCTAGTGCAGTAGTCCCTTTCAGCTGCTTCAGACTTTTCTTTCTTCTTGGTCTATCTTCCTTCCTTTTCTAGACCTTCGGCTTTATCTTCCTTAATAACCTTTATCCTTTTTATTACGCCTTGCTCCTGTGGTTGCTAATTTCTTTACTGGGAACATAGACAGACCGACACACAGGTCAAGGCTGATTTGAATTCAGTGGAACAGAGGCAACATCAGGCTAAGGAAAGTTACCAGAGGACATCTAAGGAAAGGCAGAGCAACTGCTCTCTGTTTGTGGCTGGAGGAATGGGCTCTCCCCCACCTCCTGCAGATGCAGCCGAGATGCATCTTGGCCTCTCTAGCTGACACAGCATAATTTCATAGCAGATGGTCCCTCCAGGCAGTAGGAGGGGTAAACTGTCCTCCCACTTTCTTCCTTGCCCTGACATTTCTCCTCTTAGAATCATGTCTTGACTCCAGCCCTGCCCTTTTCCCTCACTGCCCACAGGACTAGAGATTGCTAAAGGGCAAGGAGGAACAAGGAGGGCATGGTGAGGGTGGGGATAGTCAGCGCCTTGGGGAAAGATAGTTAATGAACTATATCAAAGGGAGATGAGGCAGAAGGAAAGAGAAAAGAGGGAAGAGGAAAAGAGGAACTGCTCCTGCACACAGCCTTGTGAAGTTCAATGGCTCCTCCTCTGCCCCCTTTAATCTGTAATTCCCTTCCTTACAAAAACAACTGGCACCTCACTATTCTCCCACTCCACATTAGCTTCTTATCAGAGCCATTAAACTGGAATTTTACCTCTGTGACTAAGAAGTCAGCCTTCCTTGTAAGGATATGCTCACCTCCAGGAAACTGTTCCTGTTCTCTAAAGGTGCCACTAATAGAAATTCTTTGTTTCCCTGATGTGGGATGCTATTGCTAGCATTTAGAAAAAGTAAGTGATAAATGAATTAAAGAAATAAGAGCACGAAATTAGTTTGGAATACTTTTTTTCCTAAGACTAGCATGCAATTTGAGAGTGTTTGTTCCTTTCACAAGACAGTTGGACTATATGGTATTAAACTCTTTTTCTTGTGATGTTTAATACTGTAACAGTGAGGAAAGAGAGGCCAGGTGCAAACAATATCCCAATAATATTCCCATATAATAAAATGTAGATAAAGTATAAATTATGCTTCTGGACTAAAAATGTGTAGCATGAAGCTATTATCTCCCTTTTGTTCCTTAGCCTTTTTAACCATCCTAGGAATTTGTTGTTCACGTGGTGACCAAACACTCCTTGGGATTTTCAGAGGAATTCTGTATTGGCTCCAAGAGGTTTAAAAGTAAGGGAAAACAGTGAGAGCTTTGTGGACTGGGCATGGGAGAATCAAAATGAAGGGACTGGTGGGGCTCATTCTCACGTGTGACCAACTCTCATTTGGTGAGAGAAAGCTGAGCTGGCTAGATCGTCTACACTGCTTCTACATTAGTAATATTTGTATTGATATTTAAAATGAAATTAGTCCTAACATTGTGGATTCTCCAAATTTAAAGATATGCAACATTTGGCTGGGAAGGGCCCTGATGTGTTTTTGAAGTTAAGACCAGGTGACTGTCAGCTGCCCATTCCAACACAAGTTACTCTCTAACTCTGTGAACTTCAGGAGACCAACTTTTGCAAATAACGGACTTTGTTCAACCCAGCAATATTACTTGCATTTTTATGTATTAGAACAATTAGTCCTGGAATAAACAGTAATTCTGTCATGTCTATGGAATTACCTTCCTATTGTAAGACCGCAAGAAAGCAAGCAAGTGTGGTCTTGTATTGGCACAACTCAGTAATCCTTTGCATTAATTTTCTCTTTCCATGCTTGAAATTACAAATGTATGTGGGGTGTGGTGGTAGAGCAATAAAAGACTTTAATGACAGATCCTAAATCTGTGAGTGTGAGCCTTCTTCCATACTTGTGCTGAAGGACATTCTGTGGGTAAACAAGAGCATAATGCACCTGTAATTCATGAGGCAGCAGAAAGCTGAAGTCTCTAAGACATGGTGCTATTTTGCTTCTTTGGGGATGGAGAGAAGAAGCTGTAGCCTCATTTCTTGGCACAAAGGAGAGGACTTGTTCCATGCTGAGTGGTGGAGGTCTGATATCTGGCACACAGCTTGGGGCTAGATCCAGGCTTCTTCCTTTAGGTGCCTGTACTTTGGGTGCCTGTTATTACAGAAGCTACAGTACCTGAGGTGTGGAAGGCTGTTGAAATTTTTAGCATTCAAACAAATGTTTCTCTACCAGGGATCTGAGGACTTCAGCATCCATTCCTTAATGGGGGTATGATTTGCCAAATTCCAAAATGGTTTCTGAAAACAGGACTGGGAATACATGGGGTTTTTTCTTTTAAGGAAATGACTGCTGAGGACAAGAATATGACTGCTCATTGCTGTGCTGGCAGCTGAAGTCAACAGAAATCGGGAGGTAGCACTGAAAATATCTGTCTATGTACAGGAGCAGATGTACTTCTTCATTTCTTCTGTTTGTGAAGAAGTATGTTTTAATTGATAAAAACTAAAACAACCTGGAAATAATGCAGAAATAATGCAGAAGAATAGAACAAATCTGCTGTAATTTAAGTGTCCTTAAGAATTTAGGTGCCCTATTTCCATGACCAGATCAACAGAAACTCTAGGACAATACTAAACACGTTGTTAGCTCTCTTGCAATAAATTTCCCCATTTGTTATCTCTTGATCAGCAATCAACTAAGATAAAGGAAAGTGAAGGAACATATTTGAACTATTTACACACCCGTGAAGGTGGTGTCATGTTATCTTTGTTCTTTTGCAAGACCGTGTTTGCTACCAGCAAGTTGTGTCCCACCAAAGTATGTGTTATTTTGGAGGATGGAGCAGGAGAAGCCAGAACAAGTAGAACAAGCAAATATTGTGTGGTGGAACTGAAAAAGCATTCCACCACAGTCCTCCCAGCACTGGTGCTATGCTGTACCTACTGGAATCAGGAAAGAGCATAGCCTTCTTGCAGCAACTGCACTCCCCAAAATCTTTCTGTTTTACTTTCCTGGTACTTCTTTGTGACAGTTCCTCACAGTTCTGTTTCCTTTCTCTCTTCAGTGACAAAGAGATGAATAACTAAATCCAGAGAAAAACTGTAACTCGCCGTAGACATCCCATCTCCTAGCATGATTATTCTCTTTAGCTTCTGAATAAAAGCCCATACAGCTTTGTAAGCACACCATAAGGATAAGTAAAAACCACCTTCACATTTCCCTTTCTCCTGTGTTCTCTGCAGCAGTGCTGTATCTCAGTGACATGTAGATTCTGCACATATCCAGCTGCCTTCCACACTGCTTATCAACTCCTGTTTCAGAGAAACTGGATGAATCATGGTTTGTGCAGGAATTGTTGTATCTGACTAGTTTGAATGGCATGAATAAGAGAGTAAGGGTCATGCTGGCCCCTTCCTGGAAGAAAATTGGTCTCAATATTGCATCTTTACCCAGAATTAAGACAGACTCTCATTTCTCACTTCTCTGAAATCATTGCACCAACTCAAATAGAAGAATCACAGAAACATAGAGTATTTCAAGTTGGAAGGGACCCATAAGGATCACTGAGTCCAACTCCCTGCTCCTCACAGAACTATCTATAAATAAACCATATGCCTAAGAGCATTGTCCAGATACTCCATGAACTCTGACAGACATGGCACAATGACCACATCCCTGGGAAAGCCTGTTCCAGCGACCAACCCTCTGGATGAAGAAACTTTTCCTAATGTGATCGTTCCTCACAGCTGATACAGCTTCTTTCCATTTCTTCATGCTCTTGCTGGTCACTAGACAGAGGAGAACAGCACCTCGCCCTCCACTGCCCCACTGAGGAAGTTGTAGGCTGTGATGAGGTCACCCCTCAACCTTCTCTTCTCCAAGAAGAGCAAGCCAAGTGACCTCAGACACTCCTTGTAAGTTTTGCCCTTGAGAGTTTTCACCATTTTGGTCACCCTCCTCTGTATACACTCCAGCAGTGTGATGTTCTTCTTATATTGTAGAGCCCAAAACTGCCCCCAGGCCTCAAGGTGAGGCTGCCCCAGTGCAGAGCAGAGTGAGACAATCCCCTCCCTTGCCTGGCTGGCGATGCTGTGCCTGATGCCCCCCAGGACACAGTTGGCCCCACTGGCTGCCAGGGCACTGCTGACTCATGTCCAGCTTGCCATCTGCCCAAAGCCCCAGATTTGTACATATAACCAGGATTACCCTGTCCTAGGTGTACTTAAAATACTCCAAATGAAATGCATTTGCTTAAATAAATTTTTATTACGATTAAAGGAGCAAAAGTGTACATCCACAAGACCCATTTATGCAGGGATATATGGAGAAAATTTGAATAGCAACCTGCCATGTTTGGTCATGATGATTGTGCCACAAAGACTTAAGAAGAAATATGAATTATAAAATTCCTAAAATGCATCTTTAGAAAGTGAGGAAGAGCATTGCAGTATCAGGAGTAGAAAGAAAACTCAATTGCTTTGTCAGAGTAGGTATGGTTGGTGGTAGTTTAGAGTTTAATCTAGGAAATTTTGAGTGACTTATTCCAGAGGAGTCACCATAAAATTTGTCCATAGGGAAACCTGGCTTAGTTAGAAGACCTCATTTTTTTTCAAAAAAAAAGGTGTTGTGTTTTTTCAGTGTGATGATTTGGCACTATTGTTGTTAAATTGCACCAGGAGCATCTCTGTTAATGCCCATGCTTACTTTAAGTCAGAATTTTAATCCCTGAACATCCATGAGTAAATAATAATACTCTGCAGAAAGGAAAGGCAAAGGCTGTTTTCATGGCATAATTTCTCTGCCTTAACCTTTTTTTTGTTTTAAATAAAGCCTTCTGGCTTTAGAAAATATGGATGAAAGATAAAGTCTGTGTTTCTTTTTAGACTTGATACTGCAGCACTTTAGGTCTTGCTGTGAGGGACAGAAACTCTTTCAGCTTTCCTCTCTTTAAGGGGAAAAGCATCTGCCAAAGAACAAGATGCTGTCACTTGGGTTGTGCTTGATCAAGAAGAGGAAAGGGTGGTCAGCCCTAATCTCTTCAGAGACACTTGTGCCATCCACCCCAGCTTCTGATGAGCCTACTCCCTTACTGCCTGCTTCATAGATTTCCACAGATGCTTCATGGAACGCTGCAGACACCTTCAGGCTCTCTGCTGAAGAGATGCCAGAGAGATTGGCTGATGAGCTGAACAGGTCAGTGATACCCAAGGATTTTAAGACAGATGTAAGGTTATATTTTTCCTCAATCTTCATGCGGGGGAGATAAACTCTAATCTTCCTCTCTTCCATCTTACTAGAACTGGTCCACTCCTTGAGATTTTCAAAGGTGATTGCGGTCTCAAGCTGCAAGGAAACAAACAAATTAGATCTTTGGGATGAGAGCACAACCTCTTTTGTAGCAATGCAGTACCATTAAACTGACTGCTCTTGCCATGGTGTATTTTCAGGATATATACAGATTCATGTGTCTAGAAGAGGAAAGCAAACCATGACTCTCTCTTCTCTGTCCTGCTTCCTATTTCTTTAATAGGCTTACTGCAAATTAATAGTCTTAGTTAGATGGCTACTCAGCAAATTTCACCAAAGATCTTGCCTATTTATCTTCTTTTCTTTAGAACTATATTCCAAAATCATTCTGTGCTTATGAATTGTAAGCTCTATCTACATTTAAGACCTCCAAGTAAGGAAATGTTAATGGTAACCAATTACCAATACCTGCAGTATCTAGAGGCATTTGAACCCAGCTAAATTTCATCAGTAATAAGTGAGCTGTCAGCTACTACTGAAGAAATCTAGCTGTGTTCAAATGACTCTTTGTTTTTATAATTTAGGTTCTTTAAGTTAGTGTGCAATCATTTCAATGAATGCTGATTTATAACATAACTGTTCCTATTCAAACTGCATTCCGGCCAATGACAATATCCCATGCCCATATTCTGTCCATATCAATAATAACATGTCATGTAAGTTTTACTTTCTGACATTGCTTTAACCATTCCAGTACCCCTCCTATTCAATTTTTAGATAGTTTAATTTTTGAAGGTATGAAGGAAGCATGTTGAAGGCTGTCAAACTATTCAATAATTACAAATACTCGAGCTAATATGAACTTCTCAGGAAGCTCCTCAGGATGCAGGAATTGAGATATAAAAGCTGTGGGGGTCAAGCTGCTGGAGTAGCAGCTTCTTATCTGAGAAGAATCTGTTCTGCAGTGACAAAAATTTTACCCACTAAAGCAGTTGCTTAGCAATCTATCCTCAGCACAAACTTTTGCAGGACCACTGAGACAGCTGCATGCCTCTATGCAACAATCCCATGTTGCCAATATTCAGGTCTGTGCTGGTGATGTGCTTTAAGATAACTTTGTTGTGAAGAGCTTTTCAGCACCTAAATTTCACCATGTTTGTAGTTTTCTGAAACCCAGCTGCCAGGGCCATACCTGCTCCAGCCCAGAGATGTCATCAGGCAACAGCACCCACAGGCTCAGCCGCCCACTGGCATATGGAAGCTCCAGGATCCTACATTTCTCAGAAGGGATCTCTGCCACTTTAAATGTACCAATCTGAGACATCATCTGCACAGGTTTGCTTTCTTGCTGCAAAACCGAAGAAAACAATACAGTTCTCACAAAGATTGTTCCTAGAGTGTAGAAATGCCTACTTACGGTTAAAGCTGATAATTGCTCTTTTTCAGGAAGATTGTACAACAACTTGTCTACTCCCTTCATAAATTCTAGAAGGTGACACCTTTAAAGTGTTGTACGCCCACATACCTCAGTAATTCTGAAAGGAATTGTCTGGGTGTCTTCTTCCTTAAATGCTTTCTCCCACAATCCTTTGAAGTAAATGGCACTGACCAGGACCATGTCAGTTTGTGAACTCACGGAGCTTGGTTGAAGGATATTTTTGATTGTCCCTTCAAGAATGCATAGGAAGAAAGAACATGTATAATGTATCTGTGTATAACACATCTGACTTGGCAATTACAACATTAAATGGAGGGTACAGGACTTGTGGGAAGGAGGGTGTAGCAGGGACATTATTCTGGTTTTGTAGCTGTTATCTTGTAGTTCCAAGGTTGATTTTCTTACTGCCGTTGACAATGGCTGTAGTTTCTCTCCCTATAAAGAATTATAGTGAGAGATAAAAGAGCCAGAGATTTACTTGTTACAAAGTGAGTGTATTTTGTGACAACAGGAAGAACCATTGGAACCTTTTATCCCAGGATGGTCTCCCAACCAAACATTTAATACTTTTTGCTTCAAACAAAAGTTGAAACATTGGTGTCAAACAATTTATCAATGTGTACAAAGCATATCTTAGTACTGTCCCTTTTATCAGGAATGGAAGTATTACATTTCTACAAAGCCTCTACAGATAGAGAGAGTCCTCTAACAGGAGTGTGTCTGAGGAAAAAAAAATTGTTATATGCTAGTTCTGTATCTGGAAACTTATCTATTATCCAGGAGAAGGAGCAGAGGGAAAGGCTTTGGTTTTTCAGCACCTGACTTAAGTGTTCTCATATGTTGTTCAAACATGGTGGCAGAAGGGAAAATACCTATGCTGATAGTTGGCTTCCTCTTACCATTTGTCTGACTTTCAACCCAGGAATTTATGAGCTCTCTGGATTTTTCTGCAGCTGTTTGAAAGCTGATAGATTCCAAACCTCCTTTATACAGTTCCTTCACACATTGTATGTATTCCTGCAAAGAAAGAGCATGCTATTTTCAGATCAGAATGTCAAAGCATTTTGCAAATGCAAAAGGCAAGAGTGAAATTAACAGATATGAGCAATATGCTTATTAAGGCTAATCAGTAAACCATAAGCTAGTTTATAAGCATCTTAAGGTTTCACATGCACAATTTCAAGCAATTTTTAACATTTTAATCAATGTTTTCCCGAACTGAGTTTGATCCAAAACCAACATTCACTTCAGTTAAGTATGGGGTTTTTTTCATTTTGCCCAATTTAAAATTTTAATTTTTGCAATGGTATTTTCCTTTAATTTCAAATTAAATGTTCCTTTCAATGGAAAACCTTGCAATATTTTTGAGAACCTGAAGTTATTTTTCAGGTTTGTTTTGCAAGGTGAGAAAAGAGTTGATCTCTTGCCAACAAAAATTACCTTTATTAATTATACCTTTACCTGATTGGATCTTTATTGTACTTTGCACAAACATCTTTTTGGCTAGTCACATTTTCTCTCAAGGCTCCCAAGGTTTAGGGCTGTGATAGAGAGAATCATTCCATGTGGAAGAAAATTTCTTTAGCAGAACCTGGACTTTTTACAGTGCTTTTTGCATTACAGAAAATTACAGCTTTGACATTCAGATCACATCTTAGAGCAACTTACCGGCAGGATTGGGTATTTCTCTTCAGCATAAAGTCTACGGGCGATGCTGATCGAATAATTGTCACTTGGTTTGGTGATTTGGGTGAAGATGTCCTTAAGTGAAGTGTGGATGCTCACCGATGTGCCGCACTGATTGACATGAATACAAATAAAAAGATAGATGATTTATCCTGGTTTTAATAATGAGGAGGTATTACATCCTATATGAAAAGAGTAGAGTAGTTCAGATGCTTCTTCTTATAAAACTGTTCATCCTATGCTGATGTAGTAATTTTGTAATATATACAATTAGGTGATGGTTTTCTACTGTAATTTCCTCACACCTTTTGGGGGCGGGGGGGCTTTTAATTACCTGCCACGGTAATCTAGCTCCAGCAGATCACGTAGGCTTTCCTTTGTTCCCAACCAGTCCTGTTTAACCAGTAGCACCCAGCTACTTTGCCTAATCATACAAATATCTACAATTTCCCCCTATTGGCCCAATATTATGGTGATGGGTTTCATTTTATGCTTGCTCTGAATCCTCTTTTACCTTCCTCCCCTGTCCATTCTTATGAATGAAGTGTTTCCCAAATGCTGGATGAGGAGTGCTAGCTGCACATTGGAGTAGGATTGGAACTGCTAAGAGACTACTTTATCTGATAGTTTTTGCTCCCAGGAGAAGCTGACATAGAGAGGGAGATGAAATTATTTCTGTACCTGAGATTCAGTGCTCTCTCCAAATCCTGGGATTTTATCAAAGTGGATAGCCTGTAATTAAGAGTAACAGTAGTTGAAATAACTGGTATGACAACAGAAAGGTTATGCAACTGAGATTAACACATAATGTTTGAAGCAAACCTATCAACTAACAGAGAAGCTGCATGACTCAAAAAGTGCAATCTGTCTGTACCATCTCTGAATAGCCATGCCTACTGTTGCCTGCTTAGATGATCCTTTTTTCTATTGAACATCTAGGATTCAGCTCCACTGTGTGCTACCAATAATACCAACTTTCTTATAGGCAACAAGCCAGCCACTCTCTTTCAAGATAGTGAGAGCTGTAAGAAACACATGAAACACTTTGCAGTCTGGGAATATGTTTTGGCTCTTTCCCTAGAGATTTTGTCTGCTTTCCTTATATAAACAAAGGATCACTCAAATGTGTTTTCATCTTTGAGAATTCTACTGCTAACAATGATAAAATTTAAATCCAGTTTCAAGATTTCAGGCTGATGCATTTGTTTAACACTATGGGAGTTTGAGGTGGCCACAGCTTTTGTGTCACCATGTGTGACACCACACATTTTTTAGCCTCCGAGCAACATTATCCTGAGCAGCAGGAGGGTTTAAATCCTTAAATGTAGTCTCACCTTTTCTATCTGAGCCTTGGTGTTATCTTTGGCACCTATGTAGACCATGGACAGGGTTGAAATGATGAGCAGAGGGGAGTAGCAGACATTCTCCTGGACACTCTGGCTTCTCAGCTCCCTGAATATGTCACAACAAACTTCCGTGCTCACTGGACCGATGGAGCCCATTGTGCAACAGCAGTGCCTGGAGCAAAGAGCAGAAATACAAT
Source organism: Corvus kubaryi (assembly GCF_017639235.1). Lineage (NCBI taxonomy): Eukaryota > Metazoa > Chordata > Aves > Passeriformes > Corvidae > Corvus > Corvus kubaryi. The sequence continues at coordinate 9,751,373 of NW_024582057.1, forward strand.
AACAATGTAATGGTGGGAATACCATGCACACACAGCACACACAGCACACACACTTTAATAGGAGTTTTCAGGCAATAAAATATAAACAAGTAGTTTGGAAATCATTCTGTGTTAACATGTCCTTTGCTATGTCACCTCTCTTGCATGTTAGAAACTCTGTTTTCACAAATCTGTTTCCTTCTGCATTTCTATACATTTACCTTTTTTGTAACTGTTCCTCAGAGGTCTGGAATCTGTGTGTGATTTCTGTTTACCTTTTCAAAGCAGTCAAACAACAATTGTCTGTACTTATTTTCACTCACTGAGAGCTAGAATTCCTAAGTACTTCATAGTAGCTTGATGAAAACAAGTAAATATTATCTCTTTGATATACTTGCAAAGCTGGAAATTTAAGTGCAAATTATACTTGCTCTAGGTTTGGACAGATACAGGTAAAAGCAGAGGGTGGCCATTTTTATTTTTTAAAAGTAAGTAGATGTAGTAAAGTATCTATTTGTTGCACAGTACTTACTGTCAGTAGATCTTCAAAGGCCCATAGCTTTACACTTGTTTTAGTAATGGAAGCATCTATAGGCAATACGATTCATCTAAAGTCACCTAGTCTAGGAGCAAGACTGATGCACAAAATTCATGTTTCATTGTATTGTGCTTTCAGATATAGCTTGCTTTGCTTAATTATGCTTTATTTTCTCAGATTATAACCTGTCTGATAAATTAAATTGCTGTTTTTCAAAATCCAGCCCCCTAGGTAGGAGCTAAATGCTGGGCTCTCAAGTTTCTCTTTGTAGTGTTAAGCTCCACCAAAGTGTTTTGTGACTGTCCTCTTCGATATACACATACAGACATACACTTATTTCTCTCACTTTCCCAACTTTATAAGTTGTTTAAAAACTGTACATCTGTCCACCCATGCACCTTTCCATATTGTCTTGTGTTCACCAACCGTATTTTTCAGGAATGCAACTCTTAGAGAAATTTCACACTATAATAAACTTAGCAAATTCACTTAACGCTACAGTTCTGCTCTCGATGCACTCTTTTGAACCAGAGGTCAAGCAAGAAAACTTATTACTTGTCTGTCAAAATCAATCTTAAAAGATACTGAACGGGAGGATAAGATGCTCTGAAATAAAATCATGTTTTGAGCACAAAATAATATTTTAACCACAAAGAATAACTTAAAAATCTCCCCAAAGCCACAAATATTCAGATTTTCCACATAATAAAATAGTGTAGAATGCATATACACAGGTAATATTTGTAGAGAATATCACGTAAATATTCTGTCCTGAAAAATATCAAACAAAAACCAATAACTTATCTCTTTTTAAGTTTAGTCAGAAACAAGAAATAATAGAGTGAAAAGGTAAATTTTCCTAGAGAAATGCTTACCTTCAAGCCTCAGCACCAAAGACAATACAGCTTTCCAGCTGTATGTGGGTATACTGGCTGAGCCCTGGGGAATTTATACAGTCCGAGTTGTGACCCACCCATTGTTGCCCTTCAGAAGTTTGACTTTTGACACCATAAAAATAAATTAATGGTATTAGGTCACTTTTTTGCTTCAATGGGTTCGTGTTCGATGAAAGGGACAACAAATATTAGTTTTTTATTCTGTATTACAGTGCTTTTCACCAGTACATCAGGGCCATTGGGCTGGAGAAAAGGCCAGGAAATAATGCCTCATTTGCAAGTAGATAGGGGGATGGCAGTAAAAACAAAAAATGTGAAAACCTTAGTGATGTCACACATAATTAGCAGTTATTAGTCAATATGTCAGTAATTAATCAGTTTACTATTATGGTTGTAGTAATAGACCAGAACTCTCTTTCAGATGATCCTTTTTGAATGTACAAAATGCGGCCATGCTAGACAGAATAGAAGGGAGAACAGGACCTAGCCTTTTATTCTACTAACAAAACTGGGGAAATAAAAAAGGGTGCATGTGACAAAAACAATTGAGATGAAAGTCAAAAAAGAAACATTTTCTTTGTATGAGTGTGGTTTTATAGCGAAGTGTTTTATTCTCAGGGGTTAACAGCAGACCATAATTAGACAAAGTAAAAAACAGTCAGTTCCAAATGTATTTGTGTATGCACTTGCATTGTATCTCTCAGATCTTCCATGAGTAACTCAATGGCCTGACAGATGATGGAGGAACGGTGAAATCCAGCTAGAGGAGTGTTCATGGTCTGTGGGACAATCATAATATACAATAGCAAATATATTTCAGTTATAAAAGCATTTCACTTACAAAAGCTATTGTTCTGTATTGAAACAATAGAATGGACAAACAGTTACGAAACCATTCTGACCTCTGCAAAGCACTGTGTGATTTCTAAAACGGGGGGGGGGGAAATGGGGGAAGAGAGGAGGGAGATCCCAAAGTCTGTACAACATAATTCTTCAGAATATATGGGACATAACTGTGATCTCTGATATGAAGAGTAGGCTCCTGTACTGCTGCCAAAAGTTTAGGCAGTCCAGTGTTCTTTGCCTCAGTCTGCTTTCTCTTGTGAAAATAAATGTGCCACATAAATCTACATTCCCCTTGATGAATTGTTCCCTGTCAGTGTGTAGCTCAGGACATGAGGTGGTAACACAGACATCAGGACAGGCAGAAGTGCTTTCTAGTGCTAGGCAGCCAGAAGAAAACCTGACATATTAAATAGTGGGAGGTGTGCCTCGACCTCAAGTCACAGGGTATGTATCACACGTTGCTTTCCTTTTAAGCTTTGTGCCCACAAAATAATGATTATCAGTTATCCTTCTAAGCTGATGATGAAAAAGATGAAGAGAACGTGCCAAAGTGGGCATATGGCAGCGATGCTGAACTAGGAGGAGCTGTGGACTCCCTCAAGGGTCTCAAAAAGAGATGTGGATAGACTGGAGAGCTCAGCAGTCACCATATGTATTTAATTTAACAAAAGTAACTGCAAGATTCTCCATCTGTGATGGGCTGATCCTCATTGCAAGTGCAGCTTGGAGAATGAGAGGTTAAGAACAGCCCTCCATAGAGAGATCTGTGGGTTTGGGTAGATGGCAAGTTGAATATGAGTCAACAGTGTGTCCTGGTAGCCAAAAGGGCCAACCACATACTGGGGTGCATCAGGCACAGCATCACCAGATAGTTGAGGGAGGTGATTGACCCTGGAGGGGATCTTTAATGTCCCTTGAAACCCAAACCATTCTATGATTCTATGATTTTCCCACTCTGCTCTGCACTGATGTGGCCTCACCTCGAGTGTGGTGACAAAGATGGTGAAAGGCCTTAAGGACAAAACTTACAAGGATCGTCTGAGGTGATTTGGCTTGTTCAGCTTGGAGAAGAGAAGGCTGAGAGGTGATCTCATCTCAGCCTACAACTTCCTCGATGGGGGCAGTGGAGGGGGAGGTGTTGATCTCCTCTCTCTGATGACCTGTGATGGGACCCGAGGAAATGGAATGAAGCTGCATCAAGGGAAGCTTAGACTGGACACTGGGAAAATGTTCTTCATCCAGAGGGTGGTCAGTCACACCCTGAAACAGGCTCCTTAGGGAAGTGGTCACAGCACCCAGCATGTCAGAGTTCAGTGAGTGTCTGGACAATGTTCTTAGTCATATGGTTTATTTATAGGAAGTCCTGCAAGGAGCAGAGAGCTGAACTCAATGTCCTTATAGTTTCCTTCCAATGTGACATACTCTGATTCTTCAAACCTGTGTCTTCACCAAATAAGCTGTTTTCTCACATTGTTTATAGTGCATCTCAGATTTATGCCACTATTTTCACTCTTTATCCCTTTTTTGTTCAGGACCACTTTGTGTTCATCAGGGTTTAGTTCTACCACACTGGTCTTCCACTGCTGCATGTAAGAGCTGGTCAGGGTATTTAACTCAGTGAAATCTGCTTTTCAAATGTCCTTCAAGACTCTGTGCTACACAACCGTGATTCCCATTCCCTTAGTCTGGTCTGCCATACATGAATTACAGAAGTGTCCAGACCTGTATCACAAGTCCAGCTCATGACATATACCCTGTATTTTAGGACCTACAAACAGATTCAGGAAGAAGCTGCACTTTTATCAGTAATCATTTTTTTCACATCATCACACTGAAAGAATAGAATAAAAATTACCCCAGTGGTTTTTTATACCTGGTGAATTTGACTTCTGTATAGTGTCCTGGTTCCAGACCTGCAGAACAGCGTTGTTTGCATTTAATGCAGAGTTTTGTTCCATAAGTTACACAAAAATCGTGTTTTCTCTCCCAAGAATTGGAGTTTCAGATTCAGAACACACCCACAATAAGCAAATGTGTGGAGGATAATAAGCTCTGCTGTGATAATGTATGATAAAGGCAAGCAGTGCTCTTTCTGAGGGGTCTGGTGTGGTTTTCTGTGCTCAGACCAGGAGTTAATGCAAAGCCAGTTTTAAGCAACAGAATATACCCAAGAGCAAATGAAAAACTGCATCAGAGCAGACTATCAGCATAGCATCAACACTAAAAGGTCTTGTACAGTCTGCTTGACATGGGGTCTAGAGAGAGTAAGCAAACCTTCCTGCACCTGGAAGACTACTTGGGACAGCTGGCAATGAATTGTCCTGTCCAGCACAGCTGTGCAAAGCAGTATGAACAGTTCAGTCACACATCCTTATTTGACAATGCTTGTCCCAAGAAAGAGGGCAGCTACAGCTCCGCTGCCCTTTCCTCTTCCAGGCATTTCATTGTGGAGCTGTCCCTAAACCAACAGACTTGTTCCCTGCTGTTGGAATCGCCGTGAAAAGAGGATGCAGTCACTCATGCTGAGTGGGAGCTACCTACAGGTTCCTCCCTTCTGATTGCACACACAGGTCATCCTGCAGCCCAAGGCAATGTGCAGGACAGCACAGGATGGGGAGCCAACCTACACACTCGGCAAGTTCAGGCCTGTGCCTTCTCTTGTCAGGTACTATGTGGGTCGCTAACACCCTGGTGTACAATTGTATTTGACTTCAAATCCCTGCAGAAGGCTTCCAAGCAAAGCCTCCTGAGAACATTTTGAGACATGCGAAGGAATAAAAAATGATGGGGAAAGCCAGCACAGATTTACCAAGGACAAATCTCTCCTAACCAACATTATTGGCCTCTAGGATGGGCAGCTTGTTCTATAAACAAAGGGAGTGCAGAGGATATTGTACACCTGACTTCAGTAGGACCTTCAGGATGATCTCCTAGAATATCCTTGTAGTCACATTGGAGAGCTATAGTCTGAATAAGCAGGCAATATTTTGGGTGGAAAGTTGGCTGTACTGCCAGAAGCAGCAGGAGCAGGGCTGCTCCATGAGGACAGTGAGCTGAGCCAAGAGTCAGCCCCCAGGGAGGGCAGTGCCCTCACTGTTAGATGCCACAGCACAATATCTGACCACAGGGAAATGGAACCAAATGTCACAGTGTCCATCAACAGCCATGGACACAGCTGTGAGAAGAACCAGGGTCATGGTGCATCTACAGAGCCTAGGGTTAGGGAGCAATGAGAGTTTGCTCCCTGTGGAATGGGAGGCTCACTGAGCAGGTCCCAGCAAGCACCTGAGCAAGAGAAAAGGACAGACCCTGAAAGGGTGACAGGTCCAACCAAGCCTTCAGAACATGAGCCAATATAGTGACAGGGCATGTCCAAAATCGAGCTGGGAAGTCTCTCCACAAGTGAGGGCTGCAATCAGATCCAGTGACTACCAGGCAGGTCAATGGTGACAGAGTAGGCTCAAGTTCAAGCCAGGAAATCAGTGCACAAGTTGGTCTCAAGAAGTCTCACGGCCAGGCAGGAACAGGAGAACAGCCCCTGATGTGGTGCCACTGGGGCAGGGGCTGATGGCCCCTTGGGGGTTCATATGAGGTCCTGGGCTCTGGGCAGGTGGGACAGGTCCCATGGAAGATCAGGGCCACTGAGGGCTTCTAGTGCCTTCAGGGCTCAGACCAGCAGCCTCCCCTCTGAGGACAGTGTGCTCTTGCTCCATAGGGAGACCTGCACTTGGCAGGGACTCACTTTAGAGGGACACACTGGCTGAGGGCTGTTAGTGGGCTGTCTCAGGGGACGTAGAGACAGGAACAGTGGATAGGAAACGGACACGGCACAAGAGGTAGGGAACTGAGTGAGGTGGTCAGGCCACCCCAACAGGCCCCAGAGGCTGTCAGGAGAAAGCCAGGAAGGATGGTCTGGCTGGGTGGAAGACGGTTCACTCAGGAGCCTGGCCCTGAGTAATGAGTGAGTGCTTTGTGGAGATCAGGAAGGTTTGTGAGGACAAGGCCCTGTGTGACTGGAGACCCAGGCTCCTCAGTGCTTGGCAAAGAGCTCAGGGAGGACTGAGCTCACTGTCAGGGGGCGGCAAGGGCCAGCTTTTCCCAAGGAGGACCGAACCAGGAGTCAAGGGGGATGCCACAGCTGGCAGTGCAGGAGCCTCACCAGCCAGGGCTCAGCAGCTGAGCAGAGCAGGCCCAGAGATCACGGGCACTCCAGATCATAAGGCAATGTCATGGCTATGAGGCAGGTGCAAAGAAAACATTGACTACAAAGCCAATTCATACAGGAGAGGTAGGTCTGGGTCCAGTGATCACAGGGCAGGGCCAAGGTCACTCTAGGAGTCCTTGGCCAGGAGTGGGCACAGCTGTGTTTGATCTGCAGACTCACACACCTCTGATGTAATACAGAGGGGAACTGAAAGTCCAGCACATAGCTTAGAGCTCCTGCAGTCACAGGTGTGGGGGAGGCTCCAGGTATGGCTGAGCAGGACTATTAAAAATTCATTAGTGCACTCAGAGCTCTGTCATACACTTATGAGCAAAAGAGATGGGCCTGGAGTTGAGGCTTGGGTCTGAGGTCTGTCAGGAGGCAGAACCGGAGACAGGAACTTACAGTGTACTTCAGTGCTATGTCTAGGCTGAAACAGGCTTCTGTCATGGGCAACAGCCTTGACCTGGGGAGTTTCACCTAATTTCTTGCTGATTAACATAAAATTTTTGTTGTTGATTTGAGTATTGACAAAACCAATGTAACAAGCTATGCTTACTAGTTTCGGCTTCCTTGTTACACTCAGTGCTCCCCAGTCCCTCTGATGAAGCAGGAGATAATGGAAGAGGTCAGGGTTGGTGTATGACTCTATTTCTGGCAGCTGTTGCTGCTCACTTTTATCCTGTTCTTTAGTCTGCTTCAGGGGCTGTAGTTCCACAGGGATGTCCTTGCTTTAGCATAAGTGACCAGCAGGCTGCAGTCCCTCTGGCGTGTCACTGCCCCAGCCTGAGCTGCCTGTGGCTGCAGTGCCCCAGAGGTGACTCCCAAGAGTGTGCCTTCAGCTGTGCTCTTAGTAACATCCCCTTCTTAATAATATCCACGTCTTCTCTCTTTTGTTTCTCCAAACACATCTGTCCCATTTCTCTGTCCACTCTTCCTTAATTACACTCGAGCAGAGGTGCTGTATGCTCTCCTCTAACTGGAGATTTGGCATACAGTGAGTTTTTGTCATTCATTACAGGGTCTGCTGCAACTGGCCAAGGACAGTTCATGTCCTCCTTTCTCAAATGGTGCCAGTGCCCAATACAGGCTCCAGACCCATTTGCAGAGGGTGTTGGGGAAATCTTCTGCCGAAGATGGTTGTGCTCTCAGGGTCCTAACACTGGCTGTTGTCAGTCCTGGAACTCAAATAGCTGGTAGTATTTTCTGTATATTTATTTCGTCTCAATGGATTTCTCTTCCCTGGTTTTGTTCAGTCTCCCTTTAAAATCATGAAAAATTTTATCATCTCCAGCATTCTTTGATCATGAGTTCCATCATTCAGCTGTTTGTTGTCAGCTACCTCTTGTCAGCTACCTCTATGTGTTGATGTTCTTTTAACTGCTTTCTACTAACCTCTTTTAATACCATTAAGTTCCTGTGTTAGAAGATATACCAAATAGCCAACCTCTGTCGTTGCCTCTGTAACACTCAGGACTTCAGAAACCTCTGTTCTGGAGAACATTCATCCCTCCCCTACAAGTTTGACTACATGGGCTCAGGCACATCTGAAGCTGCTGCCAAGCCTTGAATTAGAGCACTGTTTGTGTCAAATCTGTCCTCCACGGGGGTCTAAATCCTCCTCATTCAAGAGAAGAATTTAAACTGAGTCTCTTGATTGTGAGTCTCTTGTCCTTGCTGTGCTGCATGTCTGTGCCTGGCCATGAACCTCACTGAGATGGACACTGTAACTCACCATTCCAAGTGTTCATTTTGGACACTAGAAATTATTAGAAAAAACTCACTAGAAAGGAAATTATTAAACTGTATTTTATTGGAAATGACATGAGAGGGGAAAAGGAGATAGCATAGACAAATTCATGTCCCTTCCAGTGGTCAGATCCCCAAGCAGTGCAGCATTGGATGGATCTTTATTCAGGGAGCAGCACACTGTGCATATCCCATGCATGCAGAGGTTCCCTGGTGGTGTGATCTTTACACTTTTATAGGTAGGTTCTGTTTATCATTTCTACTGATGAATGAAAGTACACTTATACAGAAAAATGCTGCTTCACTTCAAGATAAAGACAAGGATACGCCGGTAGCATCATCTGTGAGGTTCTCCATTATGATTAGCAGGTGAAGCTTAGCCCACAGCCACATGGTATGTTCAGCACTGTATAGTGCTGAACTTCTGCCTGGATACCGAGAAGTATGTGCAGCATAACTTAGCACAAAACTGCACACACTGATCAGCCTGATCCGATCCATTTTTATGTGGGCACTAACTCCTCGATGTACAATAACGTTCTGGTCAGGAACACTACAGACTCTGATTTATGGATTTAACCTGTAGGCTTGATATTTGACCTACCTCATCACCACAGGTTTGTTTGGGAATCACTGGACTGTAGCAGCAGTGTAGGGAACTGCAGCATTCGATATCTTATGGAGAAAGCCCCTGCCTTTCTGATTTTTTGTCACCTCCTGCCCTGGATCCCCTTTCCTTGCCAAGCAGCCCCACCCTTGCTGCTCTTTGACAATCCCCTCTCTGCTGTCCCTTTTCCATATTGATAAATCTTAGCTCACTAGCCACAAGAAACAGAAAGCCCTGCTCTGTGTCAAAGCCTTTCTAGCAGACATGTAGCTTTCAGTTTGATTCAGCATGCTGTGCTTTCTCAAATACCATTTGGGAACCCAGGACAGCTTTGCCATGGAGTCCAGGAGGTTCTCTGCACTTCCTCTAGTGACTGTGGTTACAGCATAATGCCTGCTAAATCTTGTGCCTTCAACCATGGGTTTGGTTTGCTTACGAGAAGGTAGGCCTCTCTCGGAAGTCATAGATGCAGAGGGATGTGGAATGGTCTTAGAAAATTATATTCCCCAAAGGGCAGGGAAGATAAGTCTTCTCCAACCCTTTCCCAAATGACATGAGAAGGAAAGGCACACTTAGTTCACACAGCATTTCAAATGCTGTCCTGTGCACGTATCTGTTTTTGCTCCACAGACCCCTGGCAGTACAGTAAATCCAGAACAACATGGCACATCGTGAAAATGGAGCGTAGCAAACGGACAGGTGGCAGTTTATTGACATACCAACTTCAGTGATGCTGCCAGGGAATAAAAAGAACTATAGGACAATACCTAGACTTTGTGGGAGCTTTGTGGGATCTGGGATTCATGTTATTGAACTCTTGCTGGACTTCAGAGCTGGGAAACAGCAGGCAGTGTTTGCTCTCCACACAGCTGCTCTTCCTTCATCCTTTTGTAACACCCTCCATGCTGCTCTTTCCAGAATTGCTTCCCATGGGAGCTGCAGCAGCCACACAAACCCTGGCAGTGCCTTTGCAGCAGTTCCTGCTGGCCCAGACCAGCAATGCACAAGCACAGTACTGGGCTCAGCCATTGATACAGGGATCTTTTTCAGCCTTGCTGAATCTGCACTTTTACCTCTCATTTTAGCCTCTTTGGAGGATGTTTTCTCTTTCATAAACCAAATAGCTCTATCCCTACTCCAGTGCTTGACTGAGGTATTTTTTTATCCAGGACAGAGACATCCTAAAATGCCTCTAATCTTTCACCAAATAATATTTCTGTCCTTTTCTTCAAAAATTACTGGGTTCCAGGCACGGTGCCATTGGTCTACATTTTCAGTATATTGATCATAATCATCTTCTTACCCAAAAATTAAGAACAAAATTGAAATTTACATTAAGCTCCCAAACCTAGTTTTCAACAGATGTCTGTCTGTCAGAAGACTTGAGACATCATTTTGTATCCCTAGTGACACCTAACGGCCCCATGTAAAATGAGCCAAATAGCTCTGTTTCACAGTGAGGACGCTCGATGGGCCTCTCTCATGTGTAGTTTTAGGAAACCAAATACCATTTCATTCATTTTATTTCATTACCATTGATTTTCTCAATTTCTTTTCTTTAAAATAATCATCAAACAAAGGAACAATTAAACAAGAGAATAGTTATTTTTATATTCATGTTATATCATATAATAAATACTAATTTTATTTTCATTGTACCTAGAAAGTGCAAAGTGACAGATATGCTTGTTTCAGTTTAATAACAGATTTATAATTGTTTACAAACTTTCACCTTCTGCTCCTTAGAACAGTATTTAGTCAATCCTGCCTTTTTCTTTTTTGTTTTAGTTGTAGCAAAACTCTGTTTACTGTTTTAGACTATAAGGGAAGCAGAACATGATATGCACAGTAAATTGAAATTGCGTATATATATAGAAATACTTCTTTGCTTGAATACTTGTGTTAACCATACCTGATCCCTTGTAACTCTCTTGGGAAGACCAGTATTTGCCGTTCTCCCATAGGCCTCATAGCAGCCAAGAAGATGTGTTTCCCTGTAGTCAGCATCATCATTTCAAGTAATATTTAATACTTACTTTGAAAATGTTTGAGACAGCTCCAAATAATGCCAAGTGTCTCCCTTTTTTAAACACTTTTTAAGTACTGTGATTTGCAGTTCTGCACACATATGCCAGTAGAAGGAAGACTGCTTAAGTCAGTGATTAACACTGCTAGGTCTTTCCATTGGATAACCTGCAACCTGAAGAACCTTCCCCCTAAAGACTGTGAAATAACAAATAATATCTCTAGGGGATTATGTTACCAAAAGGAAGTAACAAAGATTTCCTCACACGTTTCTTGTGAGTATTAGACAGCTGAAGCTGTCCACCTTTTAAGAAAAAGACTTTTCTCACGTTCTTGAAGTTGTATCTCTTAGGCATCACCTCAATATATTTACTGACGGCAATAAGAGGAAATCTTTTAAAACTATTTGGAAATACAATAGCAGATTTAAAAAAACTGAGTTATTTGGTATGTCATATGGAGATAAGCTCAAGGTAGAAATAGGAGCTGTAGGGCTTACTTTGCTTAAACTCAGAATTTTAGAAAAAAAAAAGAGAAGTTCTTTAATGACTTCATATATGGGTACATTCTGGTTTTGAAAATAGGATCTAAATCCTAGTCTTCTAAATCCTTCTAAATCCTTCTAAATCCTAGACCCCTTCTGTCAATAATCATGACCCACTATATCATGTATTTTGATTGTGTGGTGCAGTAACCCAGAACAGGTAGGGACATGTTTAGTTTGCAATGCTTTTATTAGAATAAATAGAAGGACCAACAATTGACATTCACAAAATCAATGACATGTCATGGGAATGAAGATGGGAAATTGTATCAGTCAGGAAGGTGTTGTGTTTGGAGATGATGATTTAAGAGGAAACGGTAAACTTTCTGTATGCCCCCTCAGAACAAGAGACCTTAGCCTTACAGTATGTGCAGCAAAAAGAAGCACAAATGCATTACTCAAAGAAGAATGATTTGCTGAAATTAAGAATTTCATCTTCAAGTTGTCCAGGCATCAATTCAAGGATGGTAGCATAACAGGTTCAACAAATGAACAGGATTATTCTGCAAGCTGTGTTTATTTCAGAGAACTCCTATAGAAAAACCAGACTCTCAATATCAGTGTCAGAATTTCTCACAAAAATCGAAACACTGGTCCTGAATCTTAAGTTATTCAATCACAATGGAAGATACTTCTAAGCTTCTTCTTGAAATTCTCATTTATTCCTGGATATAAGTCCTGAGTACAACTTGTGTAAGCAGAAATATCTGCACCCAAAGATCTGAAAAGTCACATACTTCTTCAGGAATATCTCCCTAGATATTGAAGGCTTTCTACTTAGAGACTGTGAAGAGATAAGATTATACTACAATACTAGAGTAAAGGGGGTCTGTTTCTGAGGGGAACATAAGCATTATTTCCAGCCCTTTTCTCTTTACGGAGAACAATATCTACCAAAGAAAAGGATCATGTCGCTAGGATTGTGTTTGATCAAGAAAAGGAATGGGTGGTCAGCCCTAAACTCTTCAAACTCCGAAGAGTGTTGGATGTCTCCAGTCACAACCTCTGAGCCACCTGCCTCAGTGCCCTCTTCAGTGACTTCCAGGTACGCTTCATGGATGGCCTCAGATATCCTCAGGCTCTCTGCTGAAGAGATGCCAGAGAGATTGGCCGAGGGGCTGAACAGGTCGGTCATACCCAAGGATGTTAAGACAGATGTGAGGTTATATTTCTCTTCAATCTTCATGCGTGGGAGGTACACTTTCACTCTCTTCTTTTCCATCACCTTGGAACTGGTCCACTCCCTGAGTCTTTCGTAACTGATTTTGTTCTCAAGCTGCAAAGAGAGATAGGGAATGAAATGTCTGAGACAAAAGTTCTATGGCCTTAAAAGCTGTGTTTACCACCTGTTACAGTTGTTTTCCATTTACTTTGTGTCCATAATAGAACTGATACATATACTTAAATGCATTTGTTTATCCTGTATGCTTCCTCCTGACTACAGAGAGTATCTCAACTGTCTTGAGGAAGTTCCTCAAACCTTTTTCTTCTGGAAATTTCTTCATCAGATCAAATCTTTTTTTTGTAAAAATACAGTTTTGAAAACATCAAAAAATATGGGCCCTAGAACTGTTTCCCTTGGAAGATATTTTATTGATCCCTTTCCTCAACTTTATTCCTTTCTAATGTTACTTTTCTCATTTTCCTTTTAGTCAGCTCTTGGAATGCTTTCTTCATCACTTTCCTTTTTTATTTCCCCTAGGATAATTTTTTTTTTCTTTAGTAAACATTTGAAATTGCTCAGAGTGGTAAAAATCTTGCTACCTCGTCTAATACCTGATGGATACTGGTGCATATAGCAACATCCTCTTCTGCAGGGCTGCAGCAGCCCTACACTGCTTTACCTTCATCTTATAAAACTGAGTTCAGGACTCTCCTAAGAGGCTCTGCCTGAGCACCTGGAAGCACCTGGGCAGATTTTGTGCTCCCCTGCCTGCCCAGCACAGCCATGGTGTGGGCAGCTGGGATGTCAATGGTCAGCAAAAGGTCTGACAGCAGCCAAGCTCCACTGAAGTCATAAATCTTCTGCTTGCCCTGCCAGGGCCATACCTGCTCCAGGCCAGAGATGTCATCAGGCAGCAGCACCAACAGGCTCAGCTCTCCACTGGCATATGGAAGCTCCAGGATCTTAATTTTCTCTTCAGCCACTCTTGCCACTTTGAAGGTGCCGTTCTGACACATCATTTGCACGGGTCTGCTCTCTTGCTGCAAAATCAGAAATGTGAGATGATGTCATGTGGGAGCAATTCTTTCCTTTGGTCAGACAAATGTACAAGGCCTGTGAAAGGACAGGACTCAATCTTCAATCACGTTGCCTTTGGAGAAGACCTGTGTCTCCATTTTCCTCTCTTGCCTACTTGTGTGCCCTGGAAGCCTGGTCAGACACAGATCTTGCGAACACTACTTGGGTTTAGGCCCAGGCACTGACAATGAGGGACTCAGCTAATCACCCAACCTGTGACATGTATTTGTAACACCCAGACTGCTGCCTGTGTGAGCCAACAGCTGCCCTGGCCAGAAGCGTGTCTGTGCCCTCCTACCTCTGTCACATTGAAAGGCTCTTCCCGAGTGTGTTCTTCTTTAAATGCAGTTTTCCATATCCCTTTAAAGTAAATGGCATTCACAAAGACCAGTGCAGTATCCAGACCAACAGAGTCTGACACAAGGAAGTCTTGGATCCGTCCTTCAAGAAAGAGACAGGGCAGAGAGGGGTAAGATACAGCTCCTCTGGTGTGCACAAATATCTGCGATGTGGGGGTGAGGGTGGGGGTTCCTGCTTTGTGGAGTTTTGTTTTCATAGCAATAAGCAACCTGCTCTTGCTTGACCCACCTTTTCTAGAGATTATGAGGAGAGGGAGACAAGGATATAGTTTATGGTAGGTGAGGGAAAATACCTGCTACCCATTTTTTAGTCCTTACCATTTGTCTCTTTTTCCACCCAGGAATTAATGAGCTGTCTTGCTTCCTCTGCAGCTGTTTTGAAGTCAGCTTCTTCCAGTTCTGCTTTGTAGAATTTCTTTGCACACTTTATGTATTCCTATAAGAAGAAGGGTTACAGTTGTCAGACTGATGAGAACTTGGAATTATATGGATGTGTAACACAAGATTATGAAATAAAGCAGAATGGTTTAAAGAACAGCGACGTCCTGGGTTTGAACGTGTCAGACACTGAAGATGTCAGCCACAGCTATCTTCCCGTAACTGAATCTTAAAGCTGTACAAGAAAGACTGCTTCACATATATAGGTCTGGCACTTTTTGATGACACAGGGTTCTAAGTTAAAATTTTGATATATTTTCTTTGTTTTACTAGAACAGTTTCAGTTTAACACGTTTCTAAGGACAGACAATGTTTGTCTCCTTCCCTTCCTCACTTTATTTTGAATACTGTGTTCTCACATTCTTAGATTTCAAAAGCAAAGCTTCCTTTCACTGGGAAGATTTCGTATTTGGCTTTGAAAAAATCCAAATTTGACAATTGCAGTCTCCATTATTTCAAGTAATAAAATGTATTAAATTTCCCTTAAAAGTTATATTTTTCATTAAAAGCCATTTTTCTAGTAAATTAACAGCAATCTTGATTACTCCCCGTGATTTGTAACATAGGTATATTTTATGCCATTATACCTTTTGCCTTCACTTAACAGTCACAGAAAGGTCCAAACTCATTCTGTACCAGTTCTCCTCATGGCCCACAACCACCTCTTCACCAACAGAGTGGGCTACTGTTGGTGGTGCATCTCTAGGGCAGAGTCATAGGGGATTGACAGGAAATCTCATGGAAGTCAGTTCACAATGTAACTCACCTGAAGAATAGGGTATGTTTTGTCAATATAGAGCCTGTCAGCAATCCTGAGTGAGTAAGTAGCATTTTGCCTCCTGATGTCTGAGAGAAGGTCCTTGAATGATTTGTGGATGTACTCAACAGTGCCACACTGAGGTGATGACATGGAAAAAGAAGACAGATTGCATAAGGAAATAAGATCCCAAAGTATTGTTCCTTTCAGTTAAGAGTCATGCTACAGGGCAGTCTTCCTCCACACACTGTCACCTTTGGGACAGCTGGTGCTGTGGTGGTGGTGGTGCATTGAACTGGCACGTTCATCCTTGTCAAGACAAGCCCCCTGAAATGTGCTTTTTATAAGATTTGTGGTGTTCCTGTCACTGAGACTTCTGGAGTCTTCTCTGCTCAGCATCTTCCTGCCCAGCTGAAAATCAAACTGCTGTACCCTGGCTCAGGGTGCTGAGCCCTGCTCACAGTCCATCCCCCAGCAGCACTTGCCCGGGAAGGCACCCTGGTGCCCAAAGCATTCTCCCCATGCCATTACTTATTCTGCTGAAAAAAAAAAAGCAACCTGCTGTCTTCCTGTTTGTTAAAAAACAGGTGAATTACGCCCTCCTTCCCTCTCTCCACAGATCCTCTCGGTTTGAAGTCATTACCATAGTTTTTGTCAGGGTCTGAAACTGCCAGAAGGAGAGGCAGAACAGTTCTACTTTTGCTCTGAGGAGAAAATAAGACAAAAAGGAAGATTAAGTTATTTCTCTACCTGGGAGTCAGTAATGTCTCCATCTCCTGTAACATTATCAAAGTGAAGAACCTGCAAGAGACAATATCAGTGGTAGAAATGAGAAGCATGACCAAAAAATAATGTGAATTCAAGATTTACACACATTGCTTGAGATAAAATTGTTGACTCAGGAAAAAAAAATTATGCTAACTGAGGAAATAGATACAGGTGAGCTTGCAACTGGTCTATGCCCTCTGTGATCTGCTTGGAAACTGTAAATACCACTCTTCGCTTAGATGACTTTTTTTCTAGTGAATGTCTAGAAATTAATTGAATTACATTTTATGTATTGCTAAAAATACTTTGTCTTCCTGTGTTTCTGGGATTTATCTTCTTTATATATTAAAAAAAGAAAATCTGCTTACATTATTTGGAACCTGTCAGAATTTAAAAATCATAAAATAAAATTGCCTGACTGGTAATCTATTTTGCTATGGTCCCTGAGGTTTTTGTTTTTTATGTTTAAGTCAACTGCCTGTTATATTGAAAAGATACACTTATTTGTTATTATTTTCTATATATAACTCTGGATTCAGTTCTCCATTTTGTGACTTTGGCTTAGTTCTTGTGCATTAAAACAGGTGAGAACCTCATCAGTGGATAATATTTTTCAGGGATTTTACAAGTAGCAGAAATAGAGGTCACTTTACACCCACGTAAATAACTTACCTTCTCCATCTGGGATTGAGTCTTACCCCTTGCTCCCATATACACCAGGGCCAGGGTTGAAAGCATGCTCAGGGAGGAAAAGAGCACATTGTCATTGCTGCGGTGAAATTTCACCTCTTTAAATACATCAAAACAAAATTCTGCATTTGCTGCACTGATGGAGCCCATCGTGAAATCCCTGGTGTCTGAAGGAAAAAGAAAGAGTCTGACTTACTGTGCTGAAATAGGTCAATTGTAATGCAAAAAAGTCAGTGCACATGGACCCTAAACTTAGTGCACAGGGTATTTTCAGCAAACAGAATCCAGTGGTGTGGATTTAAAAGGCGGACATGCTTTTGGATTCATGAGCAATCAAAGTGCTGGACATCTGCCATCTGTGCTTAGGCTGGTGAAAGAAAACACATGCTATAAAATACAGTACTTCAAAGTCTAATGAAACAGTATAGTGTTTATACCACTTATAACTTAAGGTCTTGCAGATCTTCAAGCAATTTTTTTCCCTCTGTAGCTGTTAGGGAACAAAATCCAGGGTACTCTGTCATATGTATCATAGTACCTATGGAATCGACATATTAATGTGACAATCATCTCTTAATGTGGGATAATTTGAACAACAATGCATCTAACTGTTCCCCTGATAGAATGGATGCTCATTCTCTCTCTAAATTGAACTGCTTATATAGGTAATATGAGGTAGATTTTTTATTATTAACCTATTCTGCTTACTACTATACTTTAGGCTTTAAGCTCCATTTATGTTCTTGGTGAAGAAACAGATTCATGAAGCAAATGCTTGGGAGTTTTGTTGTTGTTGTTTATTTTTGAAGACGTAACTATTAAAGATAACACAGAGCTGTAGAATGATGAGGTCATTTGAACATTCTGCACTCCTTGATTTCATTCAGAGAATATCTTACATAACCCCTGGAATTTAAACAAATTCAATTTTGTCTTTTAATACTAAATGAAAAATTAAAGCGATAGAGGAAGAAGGAAGAAAGTCTGTTGTAACTTATCACCAGCTGTTCAGTGTGGAAGAGTTAGTAAACAAAACTATAGTTCATAAAGACAAATACTTTGGCTTTATGCATGGCAGACTGTGAAATAGTAAAATAATACAGAAGACACATGCAAAGCTATGATGCCTGAAGTGGCCACCTAAAAACAGAGACTAGACAAGAATAAGGGAATAAAGGTAGGTATTTCTTTGAAGGGCCTTCAAACAAACACCCTGGAGAGTCCAGAGGCTACTGCCAAGATGGACCCGGAGTCACGAGTTCTTCACACTTTTATAAGTTTGGTTCATTTGCATATCAGGGTTAATTCTCCAATTAAAACTTCAGTTAATGATGTAGCTACCTAAAGTTTGCCCTCCTCTTACACATTTTGGGCCTAGGACAATCTGGGTGTCCTTGGAGAGCAAACCTAGAGTGGCTTGTTACGTCTAACTAGCATGAGAGAACAGCAGCTAACAGGCCACAAGAAACTTCAGAGTTACACACTAGGCAGTACAGGATTTGAAAAATATAAAAGGTTAAAACCTAAGGCATCATCCCCCCCCTTAGAGACTTGACAAGGCCTCTACCTTGTCGAGGTAAGGTTTCTGCAGAAGGATTCCTTTGTTAATTGGTTTCTTCAACTGATATTGAAGGCCATAAACATGAGGTTACATCAATACAATTTCAAGTAACGTAAAAGATAATTGTTTTTTACCTTGCAGATTGGAACTTAAATCATAATTGAAATAAATTCTTACCTTATCAGATTCACCTGGGAAGGTATAGCACAGCTTCTCAGCTGTACTTGGGGCAGACTTGACGAACCCCTTGAAATATATCTTGTGTTATTTTGTGGCACGCCCCGTGCTGCTTGTTCTGTGTTAATCCAATAAAGTGATGGATGGAGCCCAATGTCAGACATGCACTTTTACTTGGAAAGAGTCCATTCTTTGAAACAAAAAAAAAAAAGCCTGAATGAAAGGTTTTTAGCCTAAAGTTTCCTACAAGGAAGATTTATTCATCACAGCACATGACACCTTGCAGAAAAGACAAGAGCACATTGAAATGACTGAAGAAAAAATAATGATAAAATCTATTCATTGGAACTTGAATAGTAAGTACCATTTGGTTATGGCAGCAAATATTGTAACATAACTTGTGAAAACGAAATTTTAAAAAATGGTGAGGAATTCAGTATTGCAGAATATCTGTAAGGAATTTTGTGCTATTTTCCTTAATGCTCTTCTGTCTTGAGTAGTGACAGGCCAGGTCCATCTCAGAGCCATCATTCTGTGAACTCGCAAATTTTGGTAAAATCAGCATATGCTGGACTGTATTTATTGCAACTTTTCTCCCATTGTTGGCTGGACTACCAGTAGTCCCATTGTCTTTCTTCCCACCAGAATCCCTAGCTCTTCCTAAGAAATGGAGAAAATTTGCTACCAAGGAACGTATGAAAAAGCATATCCTTTCAATCTTTGTTGGCAAATTTAATAAAATCGAAGTCGATTTTTCTGCAAGAAATTATATGTATTTGCCTGGTATCCTTTGCTGTTTTGTAAGAGACCTCAGACACGGTGTTTCACAAAGCAGTTTTTCATTCCAGAGTAATCTACAGAGCAATCTGTGTCTTTCAGACATAGTCACAGTCTGTGCAGCACATCAGTGGAACAAAACCCTCAGTGAGCATATTTTGGGAATACAAATTAATTTCAAAAGCAATTTCAGAGCATCTATATAGAGAAGAATTACAGAGCTAAATAAAAATGTGTTGGGGGAAGAGAGGTTGAGAAAATAAAAAAGACAATTTTTAATTCAGGCATCAGGATATTTAGATCCAAGACAGATGCTACCAGGAAAGGATTTGAAGTCGCCACTTTAATTTTGAAGGGTAGTTTAAGGTGTGCTGTTCTTTTCCACAGGTCACAGCACCACATGCTAAGTTCAAAATGTGCCTTTTGTACATACAGAGACCATTCTTACAAGACCATTCTTACTATTCTTACATTCTTCCACAGGCAACTTCATGGCACATCAGCTGAACAAACCAGCTGAAGAAACATTCATGGTCTGCAAGACAGTCATAATATACAATAGCAAGCAGAAACCAGTTGCATAATTCATTTGAAATAAAAGAATGGACAGACAATAAAAGAAACTGCTTTGACCTCTTAAATGCCATGTAATTTAAAAACAGAAATCCAAAGTCAATACACAAAATGGCTCTGAAATTGTCTAGAACAAATTATGCCTCAGGAGAGTAGGGTTGGACTTTTTAACCCTTTTAGTTGTCTGTGCAAGAGGAAAGCCTCTGAATCATCCCTACTTTTCTCCCTAATACAGTCCTTCACAGTCCCATTCAGCTGAAGTTGCTCATGCAATAGGAACTGTGAAGAGCTTGGTCTGGACTGGTGCACTTAAATCACACTGGTACTTCACACAGCACAGTGTGTGGTCCAGGCCAGTCTGACACAACTTTTATTAGGCTGGAACAGTGCTTTTGAGGAAAGATCTTTAGACTTTGACCTGCTTGGGTGGCTCATCACTGCAGAGAGAATCACTGCAAAGAGAATGAGCTATTCTCTCATAGGAGCAGTGTGTAAACTGGTCACCACTGTTGTGAATCCCATTTAGCTGAAAAAGGTCCTACCTTGCTGGAGGACAACAGGTCAAATGGGTGCGTGTGCCGGTGTATGGTGAACCTTTAACCACACAGCTGGAGTGCTCCCTAGACTGCAATCTGTTCCTGCAGCTGCTACTCCTTCTGCCTTTCCATCTGAAGACTGCCTTGTTTCTGTTGAAACAGGCTTCTACACTCATGGCCATGGTCCATTGCAGTATACTTGACAGCTCAGAAGGCAAAGGAGAAGCCAGTATGTTTTACCCTGCCACTTGTAACATTCAAATATGCCTTGAATCTTTTCCCTTGACAACCAAACTGTCTGGTGGTGTGCTTCAACTCACCATATGTGAGCCACCTTAACACCTGTGCACCATCTACCTGAATCACATTTCTATCATCATAGACAGCCTGTAAATTGGTAGCTACAAAGATGTCCCATGAGTTGGTACAGTTGTTTTGTCACAGCCAACTCACAGCATTAATGTTGTTAGTAAAATATTTCTGAGTTGAATATATTCATTAACGAAAGAAATGTTTTGGTTCTACAGGAGAGAAGAGGCAGTCCACTGCTCGAGAAGCATGTCAATGCACAACCCAGGTTACCAGTTTTGTTAGCATTTTTATTATTTATTGGTCAAATGTATGATTAGCGTAAAGCAAGTTGCAGAAGCAACTAAATCATTCCACAAGTAAAAATCTTGATTATGATCAGCTATCAGCACAGAATTGTAAGAATATAAGAGGTGGTGCCTAGACAACGGGGTCACTGTGGACCTGTCATGGAGTCTAGTGAGGTTAAGCAAACCTTCCTGCAGTTGAAATGCTTCCTCGGATAAAAGATAATGGAATGCCCTGTCCAGCACAGCTGTGTAATGCAGCACAAACACAAAATGATGTGTTTATCCACATACCCTTGTTTGACAATGCTTGTCCCAAGAAAGAGGTCAGCTAAGGCTCTGCTGCCCTTTCCTCTGCCAGGCATTTCATTGTGGTGCTGTTCCTAAACCAACAGACTCTTGGACACTTGAACCTTTACAAAAGGATACGAAGTCCAGGTCAGCTCACTGACCAAAGCTTCTCATCCAATCACAACATCCCATGCAGAGCTCAAGATTTCGTTCGCATCCATGCTGCTGTTCTTTTGTCAGTGGGAAGGAGCATGTTGATTGTTTCATGTTTGTCTTGCTCAGAGTGAGTGCCAGTGATTGTTCAGTTAGCTGCCATTGCAGACCTTGGCGCTGCAGCTATCAATGATGGTTCCTCTCTCAGCTGTCCTGTAGGACTGTGTTCTTCCCTCAGTCTGAAGAAAATTTAGTGGTCTTGTGCAAGCTCCTTCAGACCGGAGCTCTTAGCCCACCTGATGTCTTTCATTGGCAGCCCCATGCCATCCTGAAGTGTTGGGCATCTTTGCTTGCCTTGGTCACTCACAGGCTGTGACAGGGCTGTGCATACCTCAGTGTTGGCAGAGTAAATTTCTCCAGTGAAGGCAACTTCAGAAGGATCCTGTGAGGGATTTGATCACAAGTGGATCACCCTTACTGCATCTGCTTAGCAGTGCACAGAACAACCAGGGTCTGCAGCTATACAGGTTCTGGACCAGCACACACAGCTGTCCCTTTATCAGTCACCACAGCTCATGTGAAGTCCCTTATTCATCCCTCAAGTCCATGGAATCAGCCAGCAGCCAGGGTGAGGCTGTGGATGGCCTTACTCACTGGCTCCTAAGGGGGCAGCAGGGTAACTGGGTCCTTCCACCCAGCATACACATAGGGCACGACGGGTGGCCACTGGCACTGGCACAGCAGTTAACTGGCTGGGCTGCGTGGGAGCTTGGTTACCAGCATCCCTCCCCACAGAGAAGCCTGCTTGTGGCAGCCTGTGACTAACATTGCCCAGTTATTTTACCTCCCATCACTCACTGGAAGTCTGCCCAGCATGTCCTTTATCTCAGCACATGATCCTGGGAAAAATAGCATTTTTCTTTTGCACAGAATAGGATAAATAGGATAAATCTCTTGGTTTGTTTCAACACAGACATCCTTCCACAAAGCCTTCCTCTCCTCTGAATAGTAGCTTACTGAGATTCTTGACATTATTCCTGCAGGGAAAGACTGCTGCAGAAAAGGAGAAATGTCACTGCACAAGGGTCCATGCCATCATGTTGGCTTTGCAAAAAAGAACTGGGAGTCCTGGCAGACACCAAGTTGACCGTGAGTCAGCAATGTGTCCTTGTAGCAAAGAAAGTCAAGAGCACAAGGGGATGCCGTAGAAAAGCATTGCCAGCCAGTAAAGGGAGGTTTTCCTGCCTGTCTGCTGAACACTGGTAGGACCGCAGGTGGAATGCTCTGTCTAGCTCTGGGCTTTCCAGTACTAAAGAGATGCGGATGTACTGGAGCAGGGCCAGAGAAGAACCACAAAGATAATGAAGGGATTGAGGTAACTGTCATGAGAGGAGAAGCTCAGAGACATGGCACTTGTTACCGCGGAGAGGAGAAAGTGCAGGGGGATCTTATCCACATGCATAACCTTCTGGATGGGAGGGTAAAAAGAAGATGGAGCTAGACTTTCTCCTGAGAACAGGCAAGAAGGAAGGGACACAACCTGAAATAGAAGAAATTACATTTAAACATAAGAAAATACACTTTCTTATGGATAGGGAGGTAAATCCAGGTTGCCCAAAAAAGGCTGTGGAGTTTCCATCCTTGAAAATATTCAAAACACAGAAGGATATGGTCCCAAGCAATCTTCTGTATCTGCTGTGCATTGATTGGAAGGGGTAGCTTGGAATAGAAAATCAGCAGAGGTCGCTTCCAATCTCAGCTGTTCTGTGCTTGTATGTTATATTCAGAGGAAGGTCTCAAGGGAGATGGAGAGAGCAGGGTTATTGCACATTAATGTGCAAAGAAAGTACTGTGGTGTGGATGAGGCACTTGGGATGGGAGTGTATGGCACATTTCACAGGCGGCTACTGTTTCCATGCTGTATGAAGAGAAACGTTGCCGCACAGTGGCAGACCCTTAGATTATCTCTTTGTGCTTTCTGGAGGGGTGCAATTTGTACCACCAGATGCAGAAGATTTCAGATTTTGTCTTGTTACCTGCTAAGCCTTATTTCTGGTACTGCTCAGCAGTCTGTAAGAGAAAAAGGGTCTCAGTTCTTCAGAAAACCCACTGGAAGACTGTGACAAAAATGCCAGTAGCAACAAGGAGGTTTTCAAGGCATATTTATTTTTTCCTTTTTTCATGCAAAAAATGTGGAGCATTTCAATATTATTAAAAGCAAGTATTAAAGCAAGTTACAGGTTTCGTACAGTATTTCTGAATTTGCATTTTTTCCTGCCTCCTGTCTTTTCTTTTGGGAAAGGGGAAGCTTTGTACTTGCCTCTGAGTGTCATGGCCCCTTTGCTTTTTTCCCATTCCTTCATTTTGACCATTGCTGTTGTTCAGGAAACGACACTGGTCACCGAGGCATATCTTTGTACTTTAAGCACTATCCAGTTTAATAATTATAGAAAGGAAAGTTTTCAAATATAACCATTTTGAAGTCTTCTTATTGTTGAAGTGTACAGGCTTTTAAATTTAACAGAATGGATCAACTGCTTCTGGCTACAAGAGATGCAGAAAGTGATTAAACTGCTTATGGCAAGCCTTGAGATGTTGAAATTTTGCATCTCTTGGAACAGTTTAGACCACTGCTTTAATTCCTAAAGAAAAAGAATTAGAGAGTACTTGGTGAAATAGCTGTCTTTACCACTGAAAAACAACTGCGTCTGTATCACAAACACCCTGATGATATTCAAATAATGTGGATGTCAGACAGGTAACACCAGCCTCTTTCCTCTACAGATCTGCTTTTATCATGCCACACTACATATATTAATATGGAAATAGAATCATAGAATCATGGAATGTCCTGAGTTGGAAGGGATCCAACAGGATCATTGGAGTTCATCTTCTCGTCCTGCACACGACAGCCCCAAGAATCACACCATGTACCCGAAATCATTGTCCAAACACTTCTTGAACTCTGTCAGGGTGGTGCTATGACCACTTCCCTGGGAAGCCTGTTCCAGTGCCCAAACATGCTCTGTGTGAAGAACCTTTGCCTAGCATCTAGCCTAAGCCTACCCTGATACAAATTCCTGATATTCCCTCAGGTCCTGTTACTAGCCACCAGAGAGGAGATGAGTTCCTGGTCCTTTGCTTCCCCATGTGAGGAAGCTGTAGACTGCAATGAGATCTCCCCTCAATCTCTTCTTCTCCAGGCTGAACAAACCAAGATCTCAGCTGCTCCTTGTATTTCTTCCCCTCAAGGCCCTTTAGCATCCTCACAGCCCCCCTTTGGATGTTCCCCAATAGCCTATTGTCTTTTTTATATTGTGGCACCCAAAACTGCCCCCAGCACTCGAGGTGAGGCCGCCCCAGTGCAGAGCACAGTGGGACAATCCCCTCCCTTGCCCAGCTGGCGATGCTGTGCCTGATGCCCCTCAGGACAGGGCTGCCCCTCCTGGCTGCCAGGGCACTGCTGACCCATGTTCAGCTTGCCATCAACCAGGACATCCAGGTCCCTTCCTGTGGGGCTTCTCTGTAGTGTCTTGTTCCCCAGTTTATACATATATCCAGGGTTTCCCTGTCCCTTATAATTGGAATAGCTGATACTAACAACAGAACTCTCAAAACTCTCAGTGGGGAAATGCTTGGCCTAAGAGTTGTCCATCTACTTATTCTTTCTTAAGCCCTTGGAGCCATATGATTTTTCAGATGATTTCATCATCTTAAATGGAAGAGTTGCTGGAATAATTTTTGCTTGAAATATTTATCTGACTAATCATCAGTTCATCTTTAATGCCCACTGGAACTGTATTGAAAAAAAAATAAAAACAAGTTAATATTCCATTGGGCTATTTCTTGGTAATCTGTACTACAGAAAGGAATCAAACTCTAGATATGTGCATTCATTTATTTCATAAATGTGTAGGAAACTTCATATCTACATACTTTATTCATTCTAAAAACAGGAGGATTTGGTACTAAATCCCTTTCTGCTCACAACAGTTACCAATGTAACAATATTTTTAAGGGTTTGTCATCCAGAAAATTAGGAAAATTCACATAATTTCATGACAAGCATTTTTAACTTTCTTTTATTATTTTAAGAAAAAAATCAATTATATGCATCAAAATAAGTAATATGTGATTAGAATGAAAACAGGTCGTAATATTGTGCCAAAGATCCATATTTGGAGATGCTAGTGGACACAGAGGAAAAAAAGAGAATATTAGAATTCTCATGTATTTCTTGAAAACAGGAGATGTATTCTTGACTATCATGGGAATAGAGAAGACCAGCTACATTCATGGAATAATAATGTATTTGAGTTTTTAACATCTGAAAGCTTTCCAGGAACAAATTGAAATTTACTTGCTAAGCAAGATCAACAGAGACAGAAATTATTTCAAAAGCTGTGTTTTTTCACAAAACTCACGCGGAGATCAGATTCTTTAACACCACTTACAGGATTTTTCACAAAAACCAAAATGCTTTCAAATTTGAAGTGACTTACAGTGTTTTAAACAAGAATTCAGACAACTCTTTTGCCTGGCAGTTCTGAGTCTTGGATCATCTGGATCACCCAGATATCCATGTTTCAGGTTTTGAATCTATACTCTGTGACAAGGCACAACTGCACCTAGAGAAAGTTAGATGTCCTTGCACATTCCGCAGTGGAAGGGAAACTCTCCATGACTTTGGAGAACCACTGAAAGAAATTCAGTATTCAGGTGAGAGGACAGCTGTGGTGATGGTGGATATGTGCACCATTTCCCAACAGTTAAGTAAAAAAAAAATTTATGTGGGCACCAAATAATACCCTGCATAGCAGAATCTTGTCCACAAGCATCTCCTCCAGACTGGGGATCTAAAAGCTGGTGTTTCAGGAGCAACATGGGTTTGCTAGCAGGATAGAACCAAGGAGTGGGTTGAGCATAGCCCATGGCTTTCCATGTAATGGCATACCAAAGACTTGGAGGCATGTCTGCAACTAGTTCTTCAAGTGAAACCCATTCATTTGACCCCTGCCTGGCTTGTGAGTGCCTCTATTCTCTGTGGGCTCAGTCTTTGCTGGGCTCAATCAACACTGAAACCAGTCTGAGAAGGGAAAGGAGCAAACACGCTGCTATTTCCTCACCTTCAGGTGCGTCTTTGCTATGGAAGCTTCAGGAAAGGTCATGACTTAGAGTAGCATTTCCACTTGGAGAAAATAGTGAGGATATGAGATTATACTAGAATACTAAAGGGGGTAGGCAAGCATTATTTCCAGCCCTTTTCTCTTTACGGAGAACAATATCTACCGAAGAAGAGGATCATGTTGCTTGGATTGTGTTTGATCAAGAAAAGGAATGGGTGGTCAGCCCTAAACTCTTCAAACTCCGAAGAGTGTTGGATGTCTTCTGTGTCATCTGCTGACCCAGCCTCCTCAGTGCCCTCTTCAGTGCCCTCTTCAGTGACTTCCATGTACGCTTCATGGATGGCCTCAGATATCCTCAGGCTCTCTGCTGAAGAGATGCCAGAGAGATTGGCCGAGGGGCTGAACAGGTCGGTCATACCCAAGGATGTTAAGACAGATGTGAGGTTATATTTCTCTTCAATCTTCATGCGTGGGAGGTACACTTTCACTCTCTTCTTTTCCATCACCTTGGAACTGGTCCACTCTGTAAGTTTTTCAAAGCTGATTTTGTTCTCAAGCTGCAAAGAGAGGCAGGGAATTAAATGCCTGGGATGCAAATCCAACTTCTTCGTACCATTCATTTCTATCAAGGCTATGATAAAAGTAAAACCCCAACCAGAATGGTTCCTGAAGCGCTTCCTATTGACATCCTTCTTGCAGTTTATTAATTGCCTCTATAGTACTGCCTGTCACTCTCCTTTTATTCAGTTCTTTACCAACTTGATACATCCCCTTTTGTCCAACTAATCTTGTGTCTCATTAGGTACAACCCAACAGTTTCACAGCCTAGTAAATTAGTCAGCTTGTGAAAGAGATTGCAAAAAAAAGGACATGAAAATTTACCTACAGTTTATAGTACCTAACAAATGCAAACTCTTCTACATATTTAATAACTCTACTTTATAATTTTAAAATATTGCTGAAATAAGAGTAATTGTTCATATACTGTAGACTGCATTAACTTTTCCCTTACTTGAGTACAGATAGATAGTTTTGTAACACTGCCCATTTACTCATCCTCTTCTGCAGGGCTGCAGCAGCCCTACACTGCTTTACCTTCATCTTATAAAACTGAGTTCAGGACTCTCCTAAGAGGCTCTGCCTGAGCACCTGGAAGCACCTGGGCAGATTTTGTGCTCCCCTGCCTGCCCAGCACAGCCATGGTGTGGGCAGCTGGGATGTCAATGGTCAGCAAAAGGTCTGACAGCAGCCAAGCTCCACTGAAGTCATAAATCTTCTGCTTGCCCTGCCAGGGCCATACCTGCTCCAGGCCAGAGATGTCATCAGGCAGCAGCACCAACAGGCTCAGCTCTCCACTGGCATATGGAAGCTCCAGGATCTTAATTTTCTCTTCAGCCACTCTTGCCACTTTGAAGGTGCCGTTCTGACACATCATTTGCACGGGTCTGCTCTCTTGCTGCAAAATCAGAAATGTGAGATGATGTCATGTGGGAGCAATTCTTTCCTTTGGTCAGACAAATGTACAAGGCCTGTGAAAGGACAGGACTCAATCACACTGCCTTTGGAGAAGACCTGTGACTCCATTTTTGTCTCACCTGCTGGTGTGCTCTGTCAGACACAGCTTTTGTAAATCTGACAGCGAGGGACCCAGGTAAATCACCCAGCCGATGACAACAGAATTGTAAATACCACAAATACACAGCTGGCCAGAAGTGTGTCTGTGCCCTCCTACCTCTGTCACATTGAAGTGCACTTCTCGAGTGTCTTCTTCCTTAAATGCAGTTTTCCATATCCCTTTGAAGTAAATGGCATTCACAAGGACCAGCGCAGTGTGGAGATTAACAGAGCTTGGTTCAAGGAAATCCTGGATCTGTCCTGTAAGAGAGAAGCAGGGCACAGAGTGGTAAGTTTCATAGCAGTAGTCTTGTGTTTCAGAAGTCAATCAATAAACTGCTCCTTCACTTGGTTTTTCCTTCTCCAAAAGTCTGCACATGGAATTAAGGTTCATGAGGATGATTTAATAATACACAGAAAGACTGTCATCTGGCCAGACATTTCTGCAAGAGGACAGGTAGGTTCAAGAGTTTTATAGATCCCTAGGAATATTTCTAACCAATGCTTGGAAAAAAAAAAAGATTTATACAGATAAGAAGGAAAGGGAGAGGGAAGGACCAACACAGATTTTCTCTTTCTCACTGTGTTTCTTTCTCACAGTTCACTCTCGTTTCCCCCCCCCCAACACCCCCCCCCACACACACACAATAAATACACACCAGATTCTGAAACATTTATTTCCCACCATCAGCTTAGTGTGCATTACTTTCTCCCCTGGAAGTCCACTTCTTATCTTCCAGCACATCCTTGTAAATTATGCCAATATTCTAGAGAAGCTGGGACTAACCTTGCATGAGTTAAGCTCTCCAGACAAAAAAATTGTGCATATAAAGTGTGCATATTATGTGTGCATATAGTGGCACCTCTGCCCTTCCTTGCCAGATGGATTTAAAGCACTCTGTCACTGCCACACAGGTGCAATAGAGTTATACCTTTCCACAGAAAATATCCACTAATGGGGACAGGAGGAGGAAATTTCTCCACTAATGTTTAGTCTTCTCAGAGATTGCTAAAATACAGTTGTCAGAGGGAAGTATATTTCATAATCTTGTCTGACTTACCATTTGTCTGATTTTTCACCCAGGAATTAATGCGCTGTCTGGCTTGATTAGATGCTGTTTTGAAGTTGACCATTTCTAGACCAGATTTGTACAGTTTCTTCACACATTTTAAGTAGATCTGTAAAGACACCAATTGTAGCCACCAAACTAGTAATTTTTTTAAAACAGTATGAAAGTGAAATAAAATATGGCTAATAGGATTTTTATAGTGATGTCATGGTTAAGGTGTTCTCATTGCTTATTTCCTGAATGAATCTGCAAAAAGTGAGCCAGAAAAATTATTGTGTTTTATGACAATTTCAGAACTGACATCTTTACTATGTGACCAGCTAAGAGCATATATTACAGAAGTTTAAGTATTTTCAGGAAGAAAGTCTAATCCAAACCCACTGTTTTCAGGTTCATTTCAGACTGTCTTATTATCTTTAAGTCCACTTCCTTTTTTTGAAGCATTTTTCCTTATTTTTAAAGGTAAGAAGTTCCTTCGATTAGAATATTTGTATCTTTTGTTTTGGAAATGTGAAAGAAAGATTTTGACACTTTCAAAATTTGTTTTTGGCATTTTCTTTGCTTGAAAACTCACCTCAAAGTCAAATTATTTTCTGGAAAAAAATCAAGCAACCAAGTAAAATGAAATGCATTGGGGGAGCAAGTGGGGAATGCTAAATTACATTACTAATAATTTTGTTTATTACTCCATTCATTTTTTAATAGGGCCATATTTTTGCCTCAAATTGCTTTCCATTTAGACTGTTGCCAGGGCCATGGCAAAGGCAAAAGCCATGCAAATCCACACCAGTAGGGACCATTGGATTAACTGATCACCTGCTCTGGCCAGTCCTCCTGGATTACAGAATTATACAGGGTTTAGCAAAAGATCACTTACCGGTAGGATTTGACTCGTCCTTTCAGCATAAAGTCTGTTGGCAATGTGGAGTGAATAATTGGCTTTGGGTGCAGTGATATCAGAGAGGATTTCTTTAAACAGTAGGTGGATATTGACAGACTTGCCACACTGAGTTGTTGATAAGAAGACAGAAAAGCACAGCTCTTAGGTTATTTTATAAGAGGATTTTTTAATCAGGTACAAATAACATGGGAAAACACACAGTGTTTGAACATTTGCAAATGAACATGTAATACAGTCTGAGAGTTCCGTGGGAGGGATGTTCAGCATAAGCAACTAATGATGTAGAATTCATTCACAGGCTAGTGGCAACAAGCAAAAAACTTCACTGATGAATCTGAAATCACGTAGCTCAGGAATGAGGTGGAAAAAAGAAAAATGCAGGTGTTAATTAGTGCAACTGGTGACTTGTCATAGATACACAGCCTCTAATTCCCAGCTGCTGCTTGCATTTCCATGACAGTTTTTTGCAGAAGCTGCAGATGGAAGAAGAGAGCTAGATGGCAAGGGAGTCAGGAAGTGTCTTGAAACAGTGAAAAAATGAATCACCTGTCTCAAGTCCCAAGAACGGTATTCCAGGTGACACAGGCTAAAAGCATGTAAGGAAATTGCACAATGATAAACAGTAGCTGGGACTTTATTTTTTGAGAATAATTGTGTTGAACTGCTCCTTTCTAAATGCTTAATGAGCCCCTAAATGCTCTAGCTTTAGATACTACCTTTATCAAAAAAAAAAGTCTCATCTTTTTTTAAGTCCCTCCTTGTGTTTTGGATCCCAAGTGAATGGGGACAGACCAGGCTCCAGGGCTTTTGTTACCTTTACAGAGGCAGCAGATGGGCAAAAGCATACAGGTGGTATCCCAGTACCTTGGGACCCCTCATGGTTCTCTTGGGGTAGAGGTGGGAACTGGAGTCTGGAAAAGTCCCTGTAGCTTTGTAAGAGTGTGGTTACTTTCCATCCTTTGAGGATTCTGGGCTCTTTTCTACTGTAGCATCTTCCTGTCCCACTTTGGGGTCTCAGCTGCAAGTCTGCCTACTGTACCCTGGCTTCAGGTACTGAGACCCTTTCAAGTACCCCACCAGCATCTGCAGGAGTGGAGTTCATTTACATAAAAGTGCATCCTGGTGCCCAAAGCATCCTGTCACTTACAATATGTGCAGCCTTCTTTTTCTGGTGGTGTTTTGGGGTTTTTGTTTGTTTGTTTTTGTTGTTGGTTTTTTGCTTGGCATTTGTTTTGTTGCTGTTTTTCTTTGGGATTTGGTAGTTTGTTGTACTTTTTTTTAACTTACATCTCTTAAGAGAATTAGCAAAGGTTTGGGAAGGTGTTGAACCTACTAGAAGCACAATTAAAACAGTCTATTCTCAGGAAAAATGTGAAAGAGAAATCAATGTACCTTAGATTTCTGTACCTTGGTCTGCATACTTCCAAGTCCTGCAATTTTGTCAAAGTGAAGAACCTGCAATTGAAAGTAGAAATTGGGTTTGTGAAGTCCACTGACAGTCACTGATGTTTGTGCTAAAACTGTAGGTTTTCACTAACCAAGTCTGATTAGCACATGGATGAACTGAGAAATTTCATGTGAGCTTTAAACCAGGTGCCACACTGAAAATTTGTGACGGTGATCTTCAGCTTAAATCCCTTCTTTACCAGTTAATGGCATTCGATCTATAAATCAGCTACAGCCTTACTGCATTGTATTTATAACTCTGACTCTTGTTTTCTGAACATTTCATCTTTCGTATGTTTCAGGTTGTCCTTTCCACCTGGAAGGAATCAGGTCTGTGAGATAATATAAGCTGAAGCAAGAGACCTGCCTTAACCATTCTCCAAAACTGCTCTTTCTTAATGAAAACCAAAGGCTGTTCTTGCCCTTCATGGGGAAATGCAGTAAGTGAAAAGTAGCTCCAGAACCAAACCTCACAGTTTGGAAAGCCATTCTTTTTCTAGGCAGGTTTGGGAGATATAAATGGATAATCTGCTGCCTCTTTGAATGGGGTCAAAGAGAGTTTGTACCCCTTTATGTAGCTTACCTTCTCCATCTGATACTCAGTGTTATTTCTTGCTCCCAGATAGACCATGGCCAAGGCTGCAATCATGCTCAGGGGGCAATAAAAGATGTTGTCGTTGGGACGGTGAAATTTCACCTCTTTGAATACATCAAAACAAAATTCTGCATTTGCTGCATTGATGGAACCCATTGTGAAATCAGTGTTACCTAGAGCAAAGAGAAATATGACTTTATGGTCATGATATGAGGTGCTTGTTTTGAAAAGTACTGCCAATAGCCCAGAAACTGCCAGTTCATTGCTGGTTTTGTGATGCTGAACCAGTGAATGAGGTGAAGCCTACAAATTCTGTGATCATTAGAAATATTGCAACTCCTGACCCATTTATATCTGAACATGTGTTTGCTTTCTTTTGGCGAGATACTATCTCATTAGCAAGATAGTACCTTATACTTGCCTTTTAGGAAATAGAAAGTTTCATCCACCCTTCGATAGGATAAATATAACATTGAATGGATGAGTTTCCCTGTGGCCATCCAGAGGGTTCTGAATGGTGTTTGAGACAATGCAAACTTAATATTTCATTTCTTCTGTGGCTGCTCTTGAACTTTAAATCAAATGTGGTCAACTCACTATACTCTTTATACACTTCTTACTGTTGCTTAGTACAACCAGCCACAAATTTGGAGATTACTTTCCTCTAATTTATAGGAATAATAAGAGTAAATTGCTCTGTAAACCCAGCCAGTTGCTTAGATGCTGACATATAAATTAAGGGGGGTTCTGTCCTGTAGTCCTGTTTCAGATATTTAATCTCTGCTGATGGTTTTTAGCACAAGCATGCATATATTTACATATATATATGTATACACACACATATATAAATATATATAGAATATATGGGTTTTGGCAGGGAGCGAGATTGAGAAAAGAGAAATGCCTTTATTCCCAATGATTAAAATTATAGAAGGATAGTTTTGATGTGACAACAGATTTTCAGTGAAAAAGAACTCTTTCTACTCAATGCTGTGGTGCACAAGCCACATATTTTGCACACTTAAAAGTATTTGACAGTCAAACAGTGCAAGATATATTGATAAGGCAAGGCAAAATTACTGTATATGCTGTCTTTTTACATACCTGTCATATTTACCTTAAAGTTCTTAAATATAGTATCACTTTTTTGTACATCTTAAAGAATACAAATTAGAAATGACATTTTCTTGGAGAAATACTTACCCCACAGACTTCAAAGAGGCATGTAATAATCCAGCTGAACCTAAACAGCTCCCTGAGCTGTTGGTGATATATACTGCACGATTTGAGACACTCCCACTGTTGCCTTCAAGAAGTCATCTTTTCACTCACTGCCTTTTGTCACAACCTCTTGATTAATTGCATTTTGAAACATTGAGCAGAGCAGTTTCACGCTGGTACTCTGTCTTCAGCAAGCCAACCTTTATTTACTGAAGTAAAACTGGATTTAAAAAAGAATTATTTAAGCTTTTGCTGTAACTTTCTCTTCTCCTCAGCTGTGAGGCACTGTCAGTGCTGAAATCAGTCTAACACAGTACTCCCACAAATCATGAAGGGAAAGGTGGATGCTGGGCTAACTGCTGGAAGTCTGGTAGATATGCAATGACCCACTGCAGCATCTGTGCAGTGGGACAGAGGGAAGTTCCTCAGGAATGGTGGCCATCTGACCTTGCCAAAATAATGTAATTCCGAGCGAAGCCAGCTGCAGGATGGTCATTCTATTGAGAAGGCTTTGAAATGGATTTTTTTTCCACGTTAGAACCCAAAACTTTCTGTTTATTTTTCAAGACTTAAGTAGCACTGAAAGGTGCTTTGATCTGACAAAATGCAGAATTATGTTCCTGGAGTCCAGAGACTGGTGTGGTGTATAGCTTGTACTTGTTAAAAGTACAGCCACATCTATTTCTTTGCCTAGGTGAGACTACAGTATGTTACCTGAGGTCTAACTATGAGGGTCTATAGCATAGGTGTGCAGGAGGAGGGGAGAAGGGCTCTGAGGAGAGAGCACATTTTGCTAAAACCTCATTTTGATGAAAACATTTAGAACAACAGTGTTGAGATGACTTAGAGGCCTGAAGATAGGCATGGAAGAGGAAGAGATTTGAGGAACGGTCAGGAATTACTTATTTCCTGGGCTGTAAGCCTGACCCCAGAGTATTCAGGTATTCAGAAATTTGTGTAAACCAGCCAGTGGGATTTAAAGGATGACTGAGAGTCAGCTTTTAATTTTCATTCTGTGCAGGTCATGGCAACAAGGCCCATGGTAGTTGCACAGGCCATTCTCATAGATCTTCCATACCTTGTAACTATGGCAGGTGAATAAGCTACAGAATCTGTCTGCAGGAACATTCATGGTCTGTTAGACAATCATAATGCACAATATAAAATATAATTCAATTGTAAAAAGCTATTACTCTTTATTGAATAATAGACTTGATGAACAGTAAAAAAACAAATCTGGCATCTGTAAAGGCGATGGGGATAAGAGAAATACAAATTTGTACATATTAAGTCACAGAGCATACAACAGTAGGTGCACCCTCTGTGAAAGGGAATGGGAGCTACTTTATCCTTAACAGTGCTGTTTGTTTTGCTGAAATGCAGGGATGTGTGTGCAGAGCCTGATAATTGGGGTGGCTTTTAGTTTCCCAATTCAGAATGAGGATGTTGTAGCAGCAATAAGGATGGGAAAAGCTGAAGATAAGAAGGAGCTTTCCTCTCACCTTGTTCAATGCTCCTTATTCTGTGACCTGGGCTGCTGTAGCTTTTACTTTATCCATACTTATCAAACCATTACTGCCTGAGGGCACAGGTTTTGTGTGCAAAGGGCTGTCATGTGTCTTTTCTTATTCTCCCATTTTCACATATTCACATTAGAGTTCCAGCTATTGCTCAGCAGCTGCTCAAGCACATCTTTAGGGCTTCCATGAAGAATTTTCCTGGGTACCCACATTCCTTTGCAGGCTATGGTTCAATCTGTTTGTGTGGACCTCTGTGGAGATTGTCCAGGAAGAACCCAACCAACACTGCTAAAATGGCCATCTCTTTGCACAATGTCCAAGATTTTCTCAAAAAACATTTTGTTACACCAACTCTTCTGGGAGGGGGCATGTAGGTCTTTCTGGTTTGCTGTCCCATGTAATATATTTGCCTTCTTTGTACACTCTACATTTCATATGTCTACCTATGGAACACGCTCACCACAACAATCTCTACGCGCAGGTACAGTGGTTGAACATCAGAAAACTGCTCAGTTACTGAATTATGTAATCTACCCTAATGTGAAAAACTACTTTGCCAAGACAGGCAAGATGGTTTAAAACATCCAAAGTAGAAAAGCTCATGGAAGAAAGAAAGTCTGGTTCTGCCAGTAATCATGGCTGGGGCAGTACAACTTCTCCAGAAAACAGTCTGTAACTGCAAAACCTTGGGTTAATTTTGGGCATTTTTAATACATCAACTGCTAGTGCAAAAGTGGTTGAATCAGCCCAGGAGTAGATGCAAATTCTGATCACCATTGGCTATCTGTATGCAGTCACCAAGAAACAACTGCTCTTTCGTAACTTTGCCTGGGAAAAACAGATGCTTCTCCTGAAATTCAAAAGCTACAAGTGTAGTACTGCAAACAAAGCAAGACAAACGAGTTAAAATCTGTTTCATATCCATGTTTGTCCCAAAAAAGGGCTGAGCAAGGACTCTGATGCCCTTTGTGCCTAAACCAATACGTGGTGTTTGCCCCTCTTCCCTGATGTTGGCATAAAAAAGGAGACACCAAGGAGCTGGGAAAACAGCTCTTTCCAGCATTTCTCTGTTCTCATTTTCACATTTAATTTCTTCTGGTGGCTCAGGCACTACTGGGCAGTGTTTGAGAGTAATGTTTGCTTGTGCTTTGGGTGGCCTGTCCATCTGCATCACACAGACTGTGCACTTTACTGCACCTGAGTGTCTTTCTTACTGGTGTCATAAGGAACCAGGACTTCCTACCATAAAACCTTCTACCAGTTAGATTTTGAGGGAAATAAACACTAGTCTTATTCATATGGGGGTGGAGGTGAAGTGTGACTCAAAGCTGCCCTCTTTGGCTTTTTCAGTGGCAATCCTAAAATCTCCTTTTACTCTTCTTGTCTATCCATTGCAAAGCTTTTGAAGATATAATAAAAATTATGTTATACATGGGTACTAAGAAACTGTTTAAAGAAAAGCACAATTTCAGAGAAAACTCGGGAGAACTGCAACCATCGGAGAGAATAGAGTTCAGTGGAAATGTGAATATGTAAATCAAGAGTCACTCAGTAATCAGACTGTGAAAGACACAGATCTTTCTAGTGTGGGACAAATGTGTGTACCTTTCCATGGTTCATTATGCAAATAGTATTTGATATCTTTTGCTTTGCTTTTTGCCAGTCTACACATTTGTAGGCTGTCATGTGTGCTGGCGTGGTTCAACACTTGGCATCGAGCCTGTCCCTGGCGAGGAGGCAGGGAAAGGCCCTTCATGGATATATCTGCTCCAGACAGCATTTGGAGTTTCCAACTTTTCTCTGCTCTGCAAGCTCTATCATTTGGCATTGCACTTTTACAAGCTACAGTTTCCCACAGAAGAAGCATTTGCTGCTAGAGTAGAGGGCTTAGCTTATATTTTTAAGTAAACATCTCTGATTTTGTGGGAGCACTGCCCTCCCCACTAGGAACTGCTACCATTACAAGAGCAGCAGGGGACTACTTTCCAGCTTCTGGTGTTTTGCCACCACATTTTTTAGATGTCTTGTAGATTAAAATGGCAATAAGAAAAAATGATGACATAAGGAGAAGATAGATTTTTTTATTATAATTTACACTATATTTTGTTGCTGGTTCTGAATTATCTAGATATCCCTAGAGCAAGTTTTTTTAATAAAAATTGTAAAACAAAATTACAATTGAAATACAGAATTCCTGTTGTGAGACTCGTGCTTTTGGGGATAATATCTTAAAGCACTTGCCTTTATCACATTAATTTTTTCTTTTACATTTTATCTGAAAATATATAGGCCTGATTGTGCAAGCTAATAAATTCTAATCTGGTTCATACTCTTTTTTAATTTTAACCTAAGTAATTTATAGTGAAGACAAACCAGATCTACATAAAATTCCAATGGCAGTTGTTGAAAAACATGTATAGCTGGTTTTTGCATACTTTATTTATCAGAGCTAACACCCTGTGTTTTGTGTTCTCTTACCAGCTAATTGATATGAAAACTGTGTCTCTACAGGTAATTTTACTATTTCAGGCTGTATTTCATACTGCAATTGCAGCCATATGAGGTATCTCCACAGACTATAATGGGCCTGCTTTATTTAGCAATTCAATCTGTAATTTTTCCTACCTATCTCAGCATTTGGAAGAGCCCTTTGAATCATCAGTTCTACAATGGCACCAGTATGCTCGCAGTGTTTACCTTCTCCCCATCAGTGAGTAACAGGAAGAGGAGAAGTGAGTCATTAAAGAGTGGAATATTTTTCCTATAAAAGCAAGTATTCTTCATGTACCTGTGGATTTTGGACACTGCCTGCTGCCAAACTGGGCAGGCTGCTCCCTTCTTGTGACCCTGTGCTATTCCTTCCTACCACCTACTGCACAACATCCAGGAGGTGGTTTAGGGAACTAGATCATCAGCAAGCAAATTAGCTTTACCAGAAATTTTCCTCTTGGTTTGCGTCCCAGAGAACTGCTCCTCCCCAAGTCAGGCAACTAATAGTGGTCACGTAACAGAGGGAACAGACTCAGGGTTTATGCACCCTAATGAATTGTCCAGTGCCTAAACTCAGCATGATGACTATTTAAAAGTGGAAGGTAGACTTCAGTGTCATCTACATTTTTGAAAAGGATTATCACTATTTGTACTTGCTATATTAGACTAATCCTCTGTCCACTTAATTCTGCAGACTACTACATTTAATATTTAGCTTGCAGTGGGTTTATCATGATAAATAATAATAATAATAAATAATAAAACAAACACAGGTTACCCATAT
This sequence comes from Corvus kubaryi, assembly GCF_017639235.1. NCBI lineage: Eukaryota > Metazoa > Chordata > Aves > Passeriformes > Corvidae > Corvus > Corvus kubaryi. Next base: position 9,789,446 of record NW_024582057.1, read on the forward strand.
AAATACCATCCCCATAGATTTTTAAATTTTTTTATGTTAATAATGAATAAAACAGCTGGGACAAGAAACTCACACTACCTGAGGGAAAAACAGAGCTGGCTTTTAGAGTGAGAATGGCGGATGTGGAAATTATGTGTATCATTCCCAGTCATCACACAGCAGGCTTTGTCAGAAAATTGTCCCATTACTCTGAAACTCTGTCTTTGTTATGGGGAAGTTTATAAAGAAGTTGGAGAATTTTCTTACACATATAGGGTTTTTCACAGAAAAAAAATAAGCAATGGGTCTTCCCTTCTTCAGAACAAGCAAAATTACACCAAAAAATATTCTGTCTTCTCTGCTCTCTGAGAACAAACCCTGACAGCTCCAGCTTGAAATACTGCCTCCAATCAATATTTAATAGGAGGCCTGAAGGAATACTTTGCTACTCCCCTATAAAGTGGTATTTTCTTTGAGACCTTAGCTAGGTAAGGCTAAAAGAGACCAAGTACCTGAGGTTATGCTTTTAGTGCAGATCCCTATCCTCCTGTCTACTTCATGTGAGAGAATGTGTCACTTATCTTTAGGGCACTAAAGTCATGGGTTTATTGGATCCATACTGCATTAGGAAAGACTCAAAGTAAAATTTTCTTTGCAGATGTCTCTAGAGCACTACAGCCTTTTGGCAAATACCACATAGTGTATTTTAAGGTAGGTGTCATTTTCGTAAGGCCTCCTAAAAGTAAAACATCCCTAAGGTTCACAGGGTTTAGGGTTTTATCTTTAATTTGGGTCTTCTCAGAAAGTCTTTTTATTTACAGCAAACCAGACTTCGGGATAAAATCTAGAGAAATGTCTTTTGTTTTCTCTTTTGTCCTTACTGCTTGCCAGTTGGGATGTAAGTGGGGAGAAAGATCTAATTTCCAATATAACCTCCTCTTAAGGAGAGGAATATCTTCCAAAGAAGAGAATGGTGTTGGTTTGGTTGTGTCTGATGAGGAAGAGGAATGGATGGTCAGCTTTGAACTCGTAAGTTACTGGGCGACACAGAGGCATTGCAAGAAGCCCCATGGCACAACCTGCTTCAGTGCCCTCTTCATTGACTTCCACGATTGTCTTCTGGATGGCCTTGGACACAACCAAGCCATCTTTCATAGAGATTCCTGACAAATCAGCTTTTCCCCAGTCAAAAACATTCATTACTCCCATCTCCTTGAGAGTGTTGTTGAGAACATAACTTTCCTCCATCTTGAACTGGGGCAGGTACACCTTCACTCTCAGCGGTTGCATCGTAGCCAAGCTGGTCCATTCTGCAAGTTTTTCATAGGTGAGGGCACATTCAAGCTGTAAGGGGGTATTGATAGTAATGATTGGCACCACAATGAATGCAAGGAAAGGAAGTCCAGTTTTTCCCACTTGTTTTCTGACCACACTGGAGCAGTACTCTCTATGTACAGTACTAGACAGAAAACAAAGTGTTACCTGTTCTAGGCCACTGAAGTCCTCACAGTCATCTTCAGGAAGAAGAATGAACATGCTTAGTTCATTATTGAAGTATTGGAGCTCTATGACTTTTGTTTTCAGTTCCTCTATGATGGCCATGTTAAAATACCCTTCTTGAAACATCATCTGCACTGTCTTTCTCTCATTCTGAAACACATGAAACATATTAATCGGAAAATACAAAACTTATCACCTTGGTTTTAATTGGTTTCAGTATTGAGGTTAGAGTTCAGTTCAAAAGCATTATTTAAACTGGTCATGGGTTTAATGTACTTGTAACATTGATGTGTTCCTCTCAGCTGTAGTCCCAATGAAGTTATCCGTTTTAGAAGCATAAAAGCTACATTTCCCTTTCTAATGGTGCCAAATTACTTTACTCACAACTTCATTGTTACACCCTTCTTTTTTTTGGCGCGTCAGATGAGGAAACTGATACATCTGATGCAACCATAAATTAAATTTGTCATGAATAATGCATACATTCCCCTGAGATAATTTGCCTTGAGTATATTTTTTCCCGAAAGCACGTACTGTTCTCTTCGTAAATAGTAGCAGAGAAACAGAATCCTCAGTTTCAATCTCGAGAGCAGACTATTTTTGAAACAGCACACTTAGCTGCAAAATCCCCAACAAAGTTAGTGCATGTACTCAGTGGATTTGGTCCAACAAGGATCTCAGCTGCAGAAGAACAACTTCTGATATGAATTGGTAAAAACATTTACATATTTGGTTAGGAAAATGGACAGAAATACAGCCTTCTGTTCTGACAGAAGACCACTGTTTTGTCTTGGGATAACAGAAAGGAGAAAAGCCCTCTTCTGTTGGTACAGGAGACAGACATCTGACCTCCATCCCCCAGCTGCTTCAGTTCCTGCCCATACTGTACCTTGTTCAGGTGGAAATATGTTTCCTTTGTGTCTTCTTTCTTAAATTCTACTGCCCACTTTCCTTTAAAATAGATAGCGTTGACCAGGACAAGTACAGTAGAGGGATCAATAAAACCAGCAGCAAATAGGTCTTTGATTTTACCTTTAAAAATAATGAATTAAGAAGAATTATTACTTTGTTCTGGCAATCAGCTGACTTCGACTATTAATAGTAATTTCTTTAAAATTGAAAAGTGGTATAATTCTGTCAGACAAATGACAAGAAATTTATGTACAGCCTTGAAAACAAGGAACTCAAAGTATTTTTGTTCCTCTTACTACATTTATTTCCTATTGAGAAAAAAAAATAGTGCAGGTGTTTAATACATAAAAATCTTGCTATCTTTGGAAAAAAATGGAGAGTGATATTCCTAAGTGGTTCAACTGCAAGCCAACCTGCACATTTTTTCTTTACCTTTTGTTTCATTTTCAACCCAGAAGTTAATTTTGTCTCTGACCTCTTCTTCAGTGTATTTAAAATTTACTGGTTCCAGTTCTGCTCGATAGAATTTCTTTGTGGAATCCAAGTATTGCTGGAAAGTACAAATTGCAGAAGTTTATTGCAATGCAATGAGTTTATAAGATAGATGATTTCATGGCTTCAGGATAATTCCATGTAGTAGACCAGCAAGAAAGAAATGAGTGAAAAAGGCATATGCCCCTTTGTGCTTTATGACAGAAGACATTCTGCTGAGCTCCCCACTCCTAGGAGCTGTTACAAGGGACACCACAGTCACTTACCTGGAAGAATGGATAAGTAATTTCTCCAAAGAGCCTGTTGGCAATGGTGAGACAACAGCCTGGTCCGGGTTCACTGACTTCAGCCAACAGAGCCTGGAACTGGGAATGGACTCCTTCATCTTCTTCACACTTCAAACAGGAAAACAGATGTTTCGTGGTAGGCTTGATCTTTCCTATGCAAAGTTGGACCTGAGGGTGAATTGCAGCCTCTCTCTGCTTGAGAAACCCTACTCCACCCAGCTGATAGAGGCATTGGAATAAATGCACCAGGACACCACCACCTATCCCCCCGTGCCAGATGTACAGAATGACAAAACAGTTCCCCTTCAGGCCCACACCAATTCACCTCCAAACTACATTGTATCCTACAGTGATGTCTCTGTGCACTCTAAGCAAAGGGCTGCTGGTCTAGAGACTGGGAGAAGCAAGCTCCAAGGTGCCTTTAGCATGCTCTGTAGTCAAACTTTTGCAGGTGGCAATTGAAGAACTTATCACATTTTAGATTGGCACTGCTGTTTTGGTTAGAAACCTGTAATGAGAAGGCTAAGCTGTTGAAATGTGTGATCTCACAAGGCCCCTTAAATAACTAATAAAGGACCAGTAATAAGTAGGTCTGCAAATCTAGACGGAGAGGCTTATCAGCCCTGCTGTGCTTTCTGATTAAGTGATTGCCTTCAAGGAAAAAGGCTGACAAACTGGCTCCTGTTGCTTCAGCTCAGAGCTGCAATTGTGTCTTACCTCCTCAGAAGGGTATCTGTTTTCCTGTCTTGTACTGCTCAAAACTTCTCTGAAATGAAAGACCTGCAATGTAAATGTTGGGTGAATGCAGCTGAGTGGCGGTACTCCAAAGCTAAAGCAGTGTTGCAAGCCTGTCCCAAAACACAGCCAGACATAGTCCCTGGGGAAAGGCCCCTTTGTTCTTTACCATAAGATCCTTGCAAGTGAACAAGTAGCTTTAGCAGATGGTGAGTGCATGAAATCTTTCAAATCTTTCTACATGAGAAAGGAGGCTTTGGGTGTCCAGAGAAGGCAGAAAACCACATTAAAGGGAAGGAACTCTTCCGAGCCCTGGGGAGTGCAGGGATACCTCCAAAACACTTTCTTTAGCACTGGTGTATTCATTGAACAGTCAATTCAATAATAATGCTTAGCCTGAAGAAGTTTGGTATTAGGAACAGCATAATGTATTTTTAAAGGGCTCTCTGTGTGCATCAATCCTTTGGATGTTAGGAATTGTATCAGATGGTAAAACCAGCCTCTTGGCTCATATCTTGCCATTGTTCCCTTTTCAAAGCAAAGAAGACCTACCTCCTCAATCTGTTCTAGTGTGCTGCCCCTGGCTCCAAGGACAACCATTCCAAAGGCAGCTGACAGACTTAGCGGGGAGAAGAAGATGTTTTCATTTCTTTTTCTTTTTCTCAGCTCTCTGAAAAAGTCAAGACAGAACCTGGCATTGGCAGCACTGAGAGAGCACATCGTGGCACTGTGGTCACCTGAAACATGGGAAAAAATAATTTAGGCTTCTCATCCTTACACCTGCTATGTTTAGATGCCCTGGTAAGTTTTTTGCAATAGCTTGGCTATATTATTCTGTATTTCATGGAAATTCCCTTTTCATTACATTTGGGATTTCACAGTGAATCTGGAAACCAGCACCCTGAATAGCAGAAGAAACACATTTGCAGAAACAGTATTCTGAGTTGAGCTGCTTCTCCAGCTCACTCAAAAGCTATGGCTTTGCCACTCAGCCCTAACTTTGTCCTAACCACACTGCCAGCTCAGTTTATATCCTGATCGTTTTGCCTTCAGTTGTCCAGGCATAGCACTTATTAATTACACCCTTGATCATATCTTATTCTTTGTCTCTCTAAAAACTTTGTATTAGTCAGCTGTGCCTCACATACTGTATCCTTCTAAAACTGGTTGCTTAACAAATATTCAACAGAAAATGGAGCTACAGACAGGCTCATTTAGTAAGATTTTCAACTAAGACACATTGTGCAGTTGTAGAAAATTTCAGTCATATTTTTTTATTTCATCTGCAGCTGAAACTCTTTTTTCCAAGCACCCTTCAGTTACAATCACAATAATTACAAGGAGATCATCTTGAGTGTTCTGCAAAACTCTTCATATCTTAGACCTAGAACAGAGTTCCTTTCTTGTGACAGACTTTTCCCAGTGTCTTCATCCAGTACAGTGTTGTAGAAGCATCTGATTATAAGAAAGTCAGTTCAGTATTTTAGAAGTTGCACTATTCTAAGTCACTTTTGATTTGATTCTAACTGTGTCTGAATAATTTCCTCCACACATGTAGTAAACATATTTCCCCAATACACAAGAAGAATTAAATTATCCATATAAACATTTGAAAGATGGAGCATTTTAGAAAGATTATGCTCTTATAAATTACTAGTCTGGGTCATACAGAAGAAGTGACAAATGGTTTTAATCTTTAGACACACACTTGGAAAGTTTAGAAGTTCCATTGTGCGAGTTAAGCACAGATTCATCACACAGCCCATAAATTTTAATGTATGCAACTTGGAAATATTCTCACTTTCTTAAAATATGTCACATGCCATATAGATGTACCAAGCATGCATGTATATTACTAATGGACATATCAATCCTTAGACATTTCCTAGTTCTGTCATTTAGAATTAAAGATCATGGAGATATTTACCTTCTCCTCAGGACTGACGGTGTCAACTTGACAGTCGAGCTTGTTGATGGGGCCTCTGGAGCAATGGGATATAAAACCATTGCCACTCCCAGTGGCAGCATAAATTTCACTCATGATGAATCATATTCCTGTCTGTTGCAACCAGTTAGCATAATTAGGAGACCTGTTGTGGAATCTTGAATTTTTCCATATCCCTAGGAGTTCAGAAAGTAGTCACAATTTTAAATGGATACTAAGATGTAAAAAAATTCTAAGTAGTTATAAAAAAAGAAAGCAAACTCCTAGAAACAAAGGTGATTTCAGAGGGGGTTTTACCTGTAAAAAGTAAATTTTTCAAATTTTGATGTGTTTTGACATCAGAAGTGGCACCAATGAACGCAATATATGGTTTTTGTAGTAGAAACAATTATACTGATATAACCAGCCCACTGATTTAGTTCTGGGCTAAACTATATCCTAAGTTTAGTCCAGGACTTCTCATTACTCCTCATTTTTGTCTGTTTCTCTGAGGAAGTCTGATCATTGTCTTATGTTGCTTCAGCAAGGCATAGGCAGCAGGGACAGAGCAACCTACTTATAAGAAGTAGTATATTTCTGGTGTTATTTTCTGAAAAACAAGCTTTCTTCACATTTAGGTTGATATAGTGTGTGGGTGAGCAAGTATCTGCACGAGTATATGCAAGCACTAACACTTACAACGCTGGTTTGTTACAAGTACTTAGTTATCACTGCTAACATATATTTACATATCAACCCAACCAGATACTACGCTTATCTGGTATTTAGGAAGCTCTGAAGGCAGTTTCCTATCAGTCATAAAGTACTCATGGGTTTAATTCTCTTTCGGTTTGAATTTTTTCAGAGCTTTTTCTTGGGAGGAAATAGAAATTAAAAACACAGTGCTCATTCAAGCCCTGAAAACAAGAGAGTCAGACCTGCACAGATTTTGCCTGAAGGAATGAAAGCCATGGAGTCTGGTTTAACTTGCTCAACACTGGGGCAAGAAAATTTCCCAAAGAAGCATCTGGCTTGCTTTCCTGGCTTCTGGCTGGACTCCACACAGTCACTTAAAAATCCACCTGCTGAGCCTGTTCCTCAGTGCTAAGGAAATTTCCCTGTCTGACCATCCAGGAGCCACTCTGGCAGTCACAGCTGCACCACCCAAGCTGGATGGAGGCCACTTCGCAGCTGCATCCCCCACACTCACACAGTCACACCAGGTTTCCTTACCATCACAGAGCCTCAGACATCTCAATCCTTAAAATAATTTAATCATGGTGCAATAACAAAATACCAGCTCAAGCTGGTGCCTCCAAGGAGGGACCCCAAACAAAGGAAACTCTGCACTTTTACACCCTCCCAATCTAAGTGTGGAGAAGTCCAAGGTCCTGCCATGTCTTTGAGGCCAGGCCATAGGTGCCTGTGCCCTTTGTTCTGCACTGGATGGGCACTTCATGGCCCCTTGCCTGGGGCTCCCGCCCAGACCTCAGCCTGCAGCTGCACCCCAAGCTACCTGCACTGAATGGATGCCCCAAAACTCACATTGTCACCAAAGGGGAACTGCAGAGCAGAACTAGGCAGATGCTGTTCCCTTTCTTGTGGTGATGGGCTGTTCTCTGCATTCTGACTTTGGGCACTAGGCATAGCACACTTGGAGGAAAAATGTTGTGAAATATAAGAGGGGTAAAATATACAGGTAGGAGCTGCAAGATGTAACAGTTTTAAGTCAGGGTAGCATCCAGGTGTCTCCCAGAACAGAAAGGAAATTATTTTCAAGCAGCAAGACACAACCAAGTATTTGGTTGGATACTGGCAATTTTTAATCCAAATTAATATTTTGAATGGAAAATTGCAATCCTGAAGCATGATAAATAATGCCCTTTGGGCACAGGGGTATGTGCTAAAGCCACAAGCACCCTTAAAATACATTCTTCTGTGTAGGAATCTTTTAAGGCAAAGTTCAAGTTATCTAATATGCTCTCAGAGCGAAACACTACACTCTTAGCCACTGCTTAGTTTTCTGACACTTTTGAGCTCTTGTCTTAACTGTCTCAAGTGAACAGGTTTCTCCAGGTTTGTTCATCATTGGTTTTTATTCCTCTGGTTTTGTAGGCACTCCTGTTCTTAATTCATTTTGAGTTAATCTGAAGATTAACTGTGGCTCCATTGTTCCATTTGGTGGAGATTTGCTTCACATGAATCATTTTCTGTCAGTGGTCAAATTATAGATAATGGAGCTGGACAGGCATTCATTCCCAGAAAGGAACACTCTCTGCTGTTCTTCTAGTCCCCTGCTTTCCTATTCTCTTCTAGGTTAGTTTAGTGTAGGTTAGAGCGTGGCTTAGTCACAGATAGTTTTTTAATGGGAATGTCTGAGAAATCCAGGAGTTTTTTTTCAACTAGATTGAAGGATCTTCTGAATTGTAGGTTTTTAGGAGACTCACTGTGCAAGTGCTTGCTGGGAAAGGCAAAGCTACATATCATCCTGCTGAACAGAGGGCTGGACTAAGACCTGCACTGGATTTTCCAGATCTCTGACTCCCTTCTTGCTCTTTAAATAATGCAGAGGTTCATTGCAGGTCAGAGAAAAATGAAGAGGATTGAAGATGGTCGCAGTAGTCTCAGAATCAGGAGACTCTCTTTATTCCTTTCCATGGATAAGCCTCCTAACAGGAAAGGATAAATAGCAGGAGGACTTTTTCTAAAGGTTACAGAGTAGTAGTTGCTGAGATGCGTTGTGTGGAAAGGAAGATGGAGATGTAAAAGCACTGCAAGTACAAAGGAAATGACAGATTTTGTTTCAGGTAGTTAGACTACTCTGTCAAGAATGCAGATTTCAAGGACAGCCCTTTTAGCTGGTGGTCAGATGCTTGTCATAGTAAAGTTGCTTTCAGGCACAGAGGAATGGATTGCAGACTGACCTGCTTTCTACACCTAAAATTCCACACATTTAGATAAGACTGTAAGTAGCACTACGTCCTTAGGGATAAGTTTTGTCCAGCACTCTTAACCTGTTTGCAGTTATTTGGGCTGAAATTCTCAAATCTATCCTTCATTTTTCAGCAACATTTTTTTAATGTTTCTGATGGTCTTGGAGCCAGGACCAAGGTAATGAAGACTTCTCTATATGATCTTTAAACCACAAAGAGCTCTGATGACATGGATGAGATAAGCACAGGAAGGCCAAAGCAAGGAACAAAGATCCAGCTGCTGATGTCAATCAGCAGAACACAACCTCACATCGAGAAGCAATGACTCACTCTGTAGCAGAACAGACCACCAGTGTACCCCTTGTGATTATTCTTTGCTTCAAGAGAATGCAGGAAACTTGGATGTCTACAGTTCTCCCTTGGCTTTTTTCTCACTGTTTGCAGCCATACACTTCCCTTGCTGTCGGTGTCTGCAGGACGTAGTAGGGAAGCAGATCCTTGTCGAGGAACCAGAGGCTGATCTCAAGTTTAACACCAAAGGCTTTTCTTGTCCCTTTCATCTTACAAAATGAACGTTCTGCTACCACCCTGCTCAGATGATAATTACAGAGTACCTGATTTGTCTGAGGTTGCCTGTGAGTAAAGGTATCATTAGAAAAGTGGAGTTGCTGAATAACAAGAACAAAACAAGGACTCCTTTGATTTTCACTGCCCAGGAGGGCGCCCCTCCCTGTTTGTCAGACAACTGCTACAACAAATAATGAGTCTTATACAGTCTTATACATCAGAGCAATTAGGGTGATAAAGTATCTGTGGTGATCCACAGAAACTTTAGCATGACAGAAAAATACCTCTTGAATTTGAGAAAGTTGGAGAGATTTCAGATGTTACTGATGGTCTCAGCTCATCTGGGAAGCAGCACATGAACAGAGTCTGATATTCATTTCTGTGATCTTCAGGTTGTATGAGTCAGGAACCTATTGAAAACCAAGTATCAGCTTATAAATAGCACTGCTGTCTGCTGACTCTCCAATACTGGATTTACTGGCAACAAGGTGCGGGAATTGATGAGTGTGAACTTTGCAGAGACCTGGGGTACCTCATTGTAGTGGTTTGGTCCAAAATACTCATTACTGTTTATCTGCTGTGAGATAAGAGTTAGGAGAAATGCAAAACAGGCACCAAACTTGAAAGAATATAAAGAAGTTTATTAACAGACCTAAAAGAAGAAGGAAAAAAAATTATACCACCTTCAGAACTCTCCTCCTCCCCCCACCTTCCTCCCTTCTCCCACTGACAATGTGAAAAGACAACCCTTAAGATGTTCAGTATGTTTACCACTTCCATAATAACCTTGTTCAGTCCATTTAGAAAGAGAAGTCTCTTCTTGCTCATGCTATGAAAACATTATCACAACGAGACAGCCACCCACTTCCAAATATTGTTCAGTCCATTTAGGAAGAGGAGTCTCTGCCTGCGTGTGAGTCCTTTCCCCCGACTTGCAGCTTTTCCCGCAACTGCTTTCGAGGGTCCACTCTTGAAGTTTTCTGGGGTACAATTTTAAGGTTGAGCCGTTCAGAAACAAAAACAGAGGCCCTTCTCCTTCCCTGGGAGCAAAGGGTCTTCATCATCTTCATCGTTAGGACTATCTCTGGGAGCATCTCTAGGAACTGAGGTTTTCTCCTTTCCCATTTGGAGCAAAAGTCCTCATCTGGTTCATCTCTACGGACTGAGGTTTTCTCCTTTCCCGTTTGGAGCAAAAGTCCTCATCTGGTTCATCTCTCCCTGTCCAAACTTCTCATGAAATTACAGCTGCGTCAGCATCTGCCTATCTCAGCGCAGGTGCTTTTGCTCACGAGTTGAACACTCCACCCCCCATATCTTCATGAAATTACAACAGGATACTCTGATATATCATAGCTTCACAACAGAATTTCAGCTTTAAGCATCTCCTCTCTCTCTTCCCTCAGGTTTTCAGCTCTTCACAGCAGTAAAAGGGTTAATCTCACCTCGGCCTTGCAGCTTTGCAGCTGGAATGTTGAATTTTTCTTATCGAAGTGGAGAGGGGGGAGAGCCGAGCCGCTCCGGCTGCCCACGGCAAGGCAGTGGGGGGGGGGGTTCCACGGCTGGAACAGGTCCATGGCTTCAGGATGGCCGTGGCCCGGCCCGGCCTGGCCCAAGCAGGGCCTGGCCGGGCCCACTGGCCCCACACGGGGCCTGCAGCCACTTGTCCCAGCGCCGGAAACGAGAGAGAGCTTGGAGGGGGAGTTTGCCTATTCTTAAATGTGGATCACAGAGGTGATCACAACTTTAAGTGGCTTAGAGAATTGTCCATATTCAAACTGGCCAGCTGATAGGTTCTATCAGTTCCCAGAGGAAACTGTAAGCACCCCTTAGCAAGGACGTCCCTTCCGGGACTATGCTTGCTAACCTATGACACTCATGCTGGCCATTCAACTCACCAGGGAAAAGGGGAGCCCAGAGCTGTTGTTTTCCCACTTGAACTTCTTTGTGCACCAGAAGCATTTCCATGATTACAGTAAAACCCATTTACATTCCAGGGAAATTTAGACACGATACAAAATAACATGAAAATATTCTCCATCTTTGGTTCACTTATCAGCATCCAAAAACAGCTCTAGCAATACAGCCAGTTCTGCCTGTTGTACCTTCTCTGCTCACACCCTTTCTCACTTGTTCATGAGCTTTGACTAACAGGAAATTACATTTGTAGGCAGGGATGTCTGCATGTGTCTTCTTAACGGACTTCCATAGTGTAAGGTGTTATGACTACACAGATAAATATTTCTGCATGATGACCCTGTTTTATAATGCTGATTCAGGCTTTGTGAGTGATCTCATTTATAGTATGTCTGGATATCATTTCTTTGTGGCAATTTAAATCATTTTATAAGCCATATTTCTTTACCTTAAGAGCAAGTGCATTTTTCAAAGCTGTGTGATACAGAATGTCTATACGTATTCCTCTCCTGGTTCTGCCTCAGTGCATGACTATTCTTGTCAGTCATCACTGTGGGATGCAGTAGAAAATAGGAAATTTCCTTTGCATTTTAGGAATGAGTCTGTTTCTCTATATTGCTTAGACAGTGAAAAAGATAATAAATATTTTCATGCAATGGAGCTGTTGTTGTTAACTTTGGTTAGAAATGACAGAACTGTGGCTGGAAGGAGCTTTGAGATTCCTGGTGCATCTGCTGCCCTAAGGTAGGATGAGAGATCTAGATTACAGCTGATAGGTGTTTGTTGAACCTGTTTTTGAAGCTTCTAGACAAAGAGTTTCCAAACCTCTGTTCTGTTCTTCCTTATTCCTGAAGTTTTAACTCAACTTTGTCCTAAGTTGTCCTGACTGTAAATTAAAACTGTTACATCCAGTTATCTTTAAACTTGGTATGTGCTGATGGCCAAGTTGTTCAAGTACTTATTAGTCAGTTTATCCTTTGAACAAGACGTAGCATTTGGGAGCGTATCCCTGGTCATAAAATGTAATTATTGTAGATGTACTCATAGCCAGGACATTAACACTGCGCTAATCACACTACCCAAAACCTGTGGGTATTGGTAGCTACTGAGCTACTTTAACAAATTATGGACTTGGAAACTTGAAATACCCTTCAGGGCTGCTCAGCCCTGTAGCACATTGTGTAATTTTCACCACTCTGAGGAGAAAGGTACTGCTTTTGGCCATCATTCTGGATGTTAAAAATAATTGCTCTTCCTCGTTCCTGCGACAGCCCTTGTGGTATGATTTCCATAGCTAGTCAAATTGTGCAGTGGCTCAGTAGTCCTATACGTTATTTGTATAAATGTTAGTGTGGATATTCTTGCCAGTCCTTACGGCTAGTGAAATCAGATGTATCATAGGTCCAGAAATGGAGCATAAGTATTTGCCAATATTGTGCACATATTGTTAGTGACTGAGTTTTGAAAACAAAGTGAGATTTGAAAATATCCTTCCTAAGCAGCCAAGCACTGTGAGGAACTGGCAGGTGGATAACTTGAAAACGCAGGGTCAAATTTTCAGCCAATGTAAACTGATTCAGCTCCAGATGAGGTGAGAAAAGAGAATTTGTTCCCATGGAAAAAGGTTCTTCTTCAGGCCACAGAATAATATTGGTGTGTAAATGGTATGTTTCCACATACTGACATGGAATTTGTACAATAAATCATTTCATCATTCTGCAATTCAAATTCCTACATTCCTGGGGTAACCAAGGACTACTGAACTGTCCTGAAAATAAGTTCTCTACATCTCTTCACATTTCTGCTTTCCATCAGTTCCACTGATTTTTACCATTGATAAAGATTTTGCTCTCATATTATCCTGGATAAATTTGACAACCCTTTCTTTTCTGGCCTGGCTGTAACCCAGACACATCACCTTGTGAATCCCAGACACTTGTATCCCAGCTGGTTGTAAACCTTTGTGTATAATCTAACGGGGAACCTGTGACCAGTGTCACTTACCAACAACCTTCCTAAAACAAGATACTTTTACTATACAGAATAAGATATTAAAGAAAACTTGACTTTAACACATTCTGCTTCCAAGAACCACTATTTCATGCAGAACATGTAAAGTAGTCCCTGCTATTGTGTTCTTGAGTAATCACTGGATGCAAACAAGAATGTCTTGACAGAACATGATGTCCAATAGCTTCAGTATTTGGCCTGGGACACCCGAGTGAAATCCATACACAGAAGTGCCTCGCGTTGCTCCAGACGAAGGCAGGTATCTGACTGCAACATGCTGATGAAGGGACATTTAAGGGTGTGTGTGGGAAATCATGACACAACACTTCCCTTGTAGCTCTCTGCGTGCCAGTGGAACAGAGTCCCCATGGTACAGAAGCACACACAGTGCTGATGCAGGGGGAAAGCCCCATTTGGCCATTTTCCTAAACCTCCTTCTTGTACAAAGTAAACATTACCAGTAAGCCATGGGAGGTAAACAGGATCTGGAACACCATCAAATGCCTGTGGGTTGACTTCAAAGCACTGACCCTGCCAGCAAGCCTTCTCATTTGAGAGTGGGGAAAGTGTTCCACTACGTCTTCATTCGCAGAGCTGTAGTTTACTGTATATTTAAGATGTGGTTAATTTTTTCCTCCTGTATTTGTAAACCAGAAACAGGATGTACCCATAAATATATTCTCCCTTTGTCTGCTTTTGTGCTACACAGAGAAACAAAACTCTGTGTGTTCATTTCTAAATTGAGACTTCAAGACAGCCCTTTTTTCTTCCTGCTCAGCTGGAGAACTGGGACTGAATTCTGTTCTCAAACATGAGTGTAAATCTATCATAACTCCACCAATACCTGTTCACTGACAATTTAATAGTTTATAAACAAATGTCGTGTAATTGCAGAAAATTGTATAGGCAGAAGAGACCAGAATTAGACCATATTTGCTTTTGCAGTACAGTTCAGCAACGGCCAAAATATATCAACACTGTTTTAGCCAGAAATCCCAAAAGACCATCGTGCAAGCTGCTGTGAACACAGTCAGCTCCATCCCAGTCACACTCAGTGCACCTCAGTGCAGACACAAGACAATTCCATTAATATATTCTGAAAATAATATGGTACTTTAGAGGGATTTTCAACCATTATGGAATTCTGGATCAGGAAATACTTTCCCCTCAGTGGTCTCCCCTGTATTCTTTAGTAAAATAATTTCCCACTCATCAGGCAGAGGGTCATAGAACTGGCAGGGTGAGAAATTATAGACTTAGAACAATCTTCCTCCAAGGCCAAACACCTTGTGGTCTCCAAGGAGCATGGTTTTTCAGGCACATGTCAAACATCAGAGCACTGGAGAAGAATTTTCTTAGAAAGTTTCACAGTGATACTAAAAAACCTCTACCTTTTGCACTCATTATTATTTTCAGAATGACAGGTCAGAGAAATGAAGGCAAAAGCCATTCAAGTTCCTAGTGGTGGCAAATTACACCTCGCTGTGCTTTTAGTTCACAGATGAAATACAACAGGCAAGAGACAAGACGTGGCAGATGCTCAAAAGCATTGAGTGCCTGAGGCAACTTTCAAATCAAGGTTCAAAAAAGCCATACCAATTAAATGCTTTGAATACTTTTATTGCTGCCACACTTTACTACTTACAAAGAGAGGGCCTGGAAAGAGTACCTGAGGAGAAGAGTGTGGGACAAGCCTCTACATATCTCCATGCCCAACATCTGTATGGAGACTCACTCAGGACATGATCTGTGTTCATGGCAGCCAAGATCCTTCCCCCACGGTGGTGTTTAGGCACTGGAGATGGGGTTACTGGAGACATGTGGGGGGAAAGCAGTGGGGTTCAGCACTGAGCTGTCTCTGGCTTGGGACCTGGTGGCTGGGGACAGAGGCCTGCAACACCTCCTGGAGAGTGGCCCCACCCATCAGCCTTGTCATGTGGCTGAAGAGGGGAGGCATCATGCTGGACTTCTGATTTATGCAGTGCATCATCCAACTGTTTAAACAACCCCACTGCAATGGGAGTTTTCATGGCTAAGAATGAAATAAGAATGAAATAAGAATGAAATAAGCTCCATTAAGGGTGGAGAGAAGAGCTTAGAGAAGAGCTCTAAACAGGAAAGGCCCATTATAATTTTTCCAGTTGTCTTGCCAAAGCAACTTGGTGTTTTCTCTTGGGGTCAAGAATACGGATATCAGGAAATGTCCATGGCACTTGAGAGCAACATGTTATTTATGCCTTACTCCTTTCTACCAGAGTATTGTGCTCTCTTTGGGCAGAAAGAAGCAGAACCTGCTCTACCCTTAGGGGAAATATTGGCCAAAGGAGAGAATGTTCTTGCTTTGATTGTGTTTGATCAACAAGAAGAACAGGTGGTCAGCTCTGAACTTGTAAGGAATGTGGAGGTAAAACACTCTTTTGGTCAACCCTGTAGCAGCAGCTGCATCAGTTCCTTCTTCATTAACTTTCACAAAGAAGATTCTTCCCCTGTCTGCTCCAGCTAGCTCCACACTCACTTTCATCTCCTCAATTTTTTTTCTAAGTGCTGTACTCTGTGTAAACACGGTCGTGTAGTCAACATCCTGGGTTTTTTGCAAGAACTGCTACATGGTTTAGAAGCACTGACCAACCTTCAGACACTGTGGTTCACTGAAGTACCTAGTACCAGAGGTGGATTTTTCCCACAACACCACAGGAAGTTAGACACTGGTATGGGAGCATAGCTGAGGTCCTCAGTGCTGGGTATTTGCTGCTGTACTCCAGCTAGGGATCTGATTTCCTATGCCTTAGGCCTAGCCCACATGTTTCAGCAGAATAGTGTGGGGAGCTTGAGGCATCAATGGTTATGGCTTGAAATGTATGTGGGGCTCCTGAGGCTTTTGTTGAGCTCCACAGTCAGTGTCTGTCTGCACCTCTGGAAGGTTTGCACAAAGCAACAAGCAAATAAGGCAGCAAGGTGGAGTTGCTCCAGTCTGGGGTACAAGAGATACACCAAAGGCCCCTGGGCATGTCTTCCAGGATCCTTCATATTCATCACCGTTCATGAGCAATGAAATGGGCTCCATGCTGACACAGCACTCATCCTTTGACCATGGAGGCTGCTCTGCAGCAGTCAGTTTTCTCACAGTGTTTCCTCCTGGTGTCTAGAGGGTGGCTGTGGGCAGAGCAATGCCCATATTTTTGGCCAACAGCTGCTGTGCTCAGCACTGCTCTGAGCAGAATAACACATTTCTCACAGAAGACCAGCAGCTGAACCCATCGAGCAAAATGCACCTAAGTCCCCACTAGATAACATGCAATGATTGCATGAATAATCTGAAAATCCAACTGAGGGAAATTTCCTGTCATGAAACTCTAGTTTGAGAAAGCCTTTCCCCACAGCAGTCATCCCACTACATTTTAGTAAGATGATTCCTCACTTGGCAAGCTGAGGGCTGTGGGAAAGGCAGGACTGGTCGTTGCTGGCCCATGCTTGGGACTGCTTCGTGCTGGCAGACTGCAGGGGAGAGAAGGGACAGGCAGCAGAGTGGGCTGCAGTGGGGATCTCCTGGGAAAAGAGCTGTCAGGGTGTGAGTGGAGGCAGAGCAGCAGCTGGTGCTGTGAGGTTGCAGGCTGCAACTAAGGCTGTGCCAAAAGCTACCTGGTTCGTGAGGCATTGCATCAGAAAATAAGGTATCCGTCAGGATTTGTGACAGAGGTCCTTTGGGAGTGCTTTTCCAGCATGTTTAAAACTGTCAGTAAGTGTATGGAAAAGATGGAGTCTGTTTCCAAACTGTGGCACTCAAGTGAGGGAGGAATGCAAAATAATCTTGGAGATGTGTAGGTGGCAGTGCTCTTACACAAAAGCTGTAACTCGCCATCCCACAACTAAGAACATTTAATTTCATGCCCAAGGATTCAGATGAAAAAGCTGCACAGCAGCACTCTCTGAAGAGCTGAGAGGAAGCTCACAAATTACCTATTTCATTCACTATGTTCTTTTCTTGGCAGATATTAAGAAAGTGCAGGAAAAATCATGCTATCAGAAAAATGTTTTTTAAATTCTTCCACAGCATTTTTGTTAGGATAGGCACCCACATACAGATCCTTTTTTCTGTGTTACTGGACTAAAACAGGAATGGCACCAGACCCTGGAAACCAGAACTCATCTATAATGAAGTTATTGAATAGCAGAGTTATCAGTCCTGGAGTTCTCTTCTTGTGCCTTTAAGCTGCACTCCTTCATGTAAGGGCTTCAGATGGAAGGTGGGCAGTTTTGCCCTGCAGCCTATGCTAAAGCCTAGTGCCTGAGAGCACTTGGTTCATTGTCTTGAGAGCTGCAGGCTTGAATTCCAGCAAGGATATGGGATACAGGCCCTTCACCTCCTGAGCCACATGAATTTCTCCACTACAGAAGTTAAGTACTATTTTCAATTTAAAAAAAAAAAAAGAGTCATTGTAATGGCATTTTTCAGGAGCCCTATTTGAACAGCTTTCACAAGGCCTGCTTTGAATCCATTCGCTAGATGTTCTCCAGGAATTTACACCTCATCCTACCTTGCTCTGGAATTTCCGCTGGGCAAAGCATCTGATTGCTCACATCAAGACAGTTAAGAGCAAGCAAAGGAAAATGCTAGCTGATAGAAAATTTAGACAAGAAGAAAATAAAACACCTACAAATTTTGGATGTGGGAATTTTTCTTTCAGAAAAGAAAAATTAGCTTCTGGATGTACAAGTTTAAAGCCAGCCTATGCTCTAGTTAGGAGAGACACCTCATTATTTCAGTGTGTCTTTTCCTTTCTGAAGCCATGTATAATTCTGTGCATTAAACATGTTATTCACTGATTCTCCATTATATATATATTTTAAAAGCACATTTCAAATGTTAATGTGCTAAACCTCATCCCTCTGAGGAAGACATCATGTTAAACCAGCAAATTATCAGTAATGTCTCCCTATCAGCCAGCAAGAAGTTTTTTTTTTTCCCCACAAACATTCCCAGGTAATGCTTAACTGTGATTTCCACAAATTATTCTGCACTTTACAAAACCTTTCCTCATTTTTCAAAGCATAGAGAGAGCTCTGTCTCTCAGATTTGCATCATCTCAGAACTTTCAAATTCACCACACAGCAGCATGGGAAAAGGAAAACACATTCCTTCAAAGTCCGTTGCTACAGTGTTCCACATCGGTAACTTCAGTGGGATGCTTTAGACCATTTTCTTCCTGTTCTTTGAAACCTTGAGACAAATAGTTTGATTTTTCCCCATATAAAAGGCAGCCTACTTTACGATATAAATAATTAACCATCTTTAGGACTACACAGTTCCTGCAGACACCATGAAAACAAAATTCTCTTTGGAGTTATTTGAGAACTTAGGACGGACTTAGGAGAGGTCATCCAGAGGGGTGATGGAGTCTCCATCTTTGGAATTATACAAAAGGCATCTAGACTTGTCTTGGGCAACCAGCTGTAGATGGCCCTGCTCATGCAGGGGAGGTGGACCAGCTGATCTCCGGAGGTTCCATCCCACCTCAACCCTCTTGTCAGCATCATTATTACACGGGAATGCATATGGATGCAGGAGTACAGGAGCATATGTGCACATCAAGAAAACAAAATGTTATTCATATCCAGTGAGCTTAAGGTAAAATTTACTCCTTTTCTAGATTCAGATCAATATTTACCATTCAAGGAGCCTAGGGGCAGAGCATCTGATTCATAGGTTCTAAACAAAACTGGCTGCAGTTTATTTTTAAGCACAAACTAGCTGTCAAAGGATTAAGAAAGCGTTTGGGAGAAAAATACAATTTCTGCTTTTCATCCAGGTGTTCCACAGTGTTAGAAAATGGCCCTGATTTTAAGGTGAGCAGAGTTTGCCAAAGAAAACAATAGTATTGGTAGGATTGTGTCTAATAAAGAATAAGAAAGGGTGATCAGCCATAAACACCTCTGTGAGAGGCAGAGACCTGCTCACAATGGAAGCTCCCGTGCCAGCTGCCGCCACCGTGCCTTCCTCATTGACTTCCACATACGCCTTATGGACAACGTTTGACAGCACCAGAGATTTTGCAAATGTCATTGCAGAAAGGTCCACTTTTGGTTCAGTGAAGATGTCGGTCATCCCCATCTCTTGTAAAGCCTCGTTGAGGTTAAAGGTGCCTTCCAGCTTGAATCGGGGGAGGTAAACCTCCACTGTTGTCTCAAACATCTTCTCTGAAGAGGCCCACAGTATTAAATTTTCGTAGGAAATTGTGCTTTCAATCTATAAGATGGGGGGGGAAAGGAGATTAAAATAGGCAGGAAGCTTTGAAAAATTTAGATCTTTACCCAGTGTTAATTCAGACAACTGACTTCCAGGCCTCGTCTGTGACATGTACTGCCTTACCTGCTCCAGTCCACTGACGGATCCATCAGCCACATCGCCTGGCAGCAGGATTATCATGCTCAGTGACTTCTGAGCATAAGGGAGTTCAAGGATCTGAGCACCCACCTCCTCAATGTAGCCCAGTTTAAATTTGCCTTTCTGATACATCATCTGCACAGGTTTCTTTCTGTTCTATTGAAAAGAAAATTACACAGTCTGTTAGGCAATACAGCTCTTACCAACACCGCTACCCAGCAGGGGAGGCAAGTTCAGTTCCCAACACACCCATTCATTACTCACAGGGCAGCTCAGCCCTGGACATTGTTAAGCTTTCTGCAATTCTCGCAGAATCTAAGGTGAATAATGTTAAGATTTACAGAATGCAGATGTACCTGATTCAGTTTAAAATCTCTCTGAACTGTTTTTCCTTCCTCAAACTTGTGTTCCCAGGATGCTTTGAAGTAGAGTACATTCACGAGCACCAGCAATGTGTGTCCATCAATCACACCAGGGGCAAAGAGTTCCTTGATTTTACCTAAAGGCAATTTTG
The DNA here is from genome assembly GCF_017639235.1 of Corvus kubaryi. Lineage (NCBI taxonomy): Eukaryota > Metazoa > Chordata > Aves > Passeriformes > Corvidae > Corvus > Corvus kubaryi. Next base: position 9,809,595 of record NW_024582057.1, read on the forward strand.
AAGCACAGAAGTAACTGTTAGTTGTCAATAAGACTCTGGACTGAGATTTAATTACTGGTCTGTGAACTTAGTTTTGGAAAAACTTAAAAACAGATATTTCGCTTAAAAACACAGTTCTTGGTTTATTCAAAGGACAAAAACAATATAGGTAAACAAATGGCAGATTCCTCTGCCCTGTTACCAGCCAGGGAGGACAGGGGAACTGGGGGTCACTGAACACCCTGGTGTTCTGAATCTGCATTTATGGCTGTTTGCAGGAGCAGTTTGTCTGGTCAAGCCTTATAGACACTACTGCAATTATCAGGCCAGGCATGATAAGGGTGAGAATACAAAAGTATTTGGCAGCAAACACATCTTTAACTCAGAAATAATTTAGCTGGTAACTTACCCTAATATTTCAAGAGAGGATGGGAAGACAAACAACCTTTAAACAGCGTAAGAGTGAACAAGTGAACACACAGAAATGTGAACAGGTCTCTGCTTTTCCTATTCTGGAATTTCATTTGTTGAACCCATGTCGGAAGGCAGTGATAGAATGGCTATGGTTTTGCTTTGTTTTACCTTGTGTCTCACTTTCAACCCAAGCATTCATTTTCCTTCTGGCAGCTTCAACAGCACCATGGAAGTCCACTGTTTGCAGCACTGCTCCATACAGTTCCTTGGTACACGTTAGAAATTGCTGTAAAGCAAAATAAAGATTATGAATTAGTCAAATCTATTAAGCATTTATTGCCTTTTGAGGGAAATCAATAGTTCAGTAGTATTTTAGAAATGGGGAGGGACCTGTTGAATCCATAAGGCAAAATTTCATTTTGGAACTGTCAAGTGTCTGAATTCAGAGGTTCTTTGAAGAAGAGATAATTATTCTATTGCATAGGTAAAAAAAGTAAATAAGTAAAAAGAAAACCAGAAGAAAGTGCCTTCTCATGGAGAACTGCATAACTGAGGTCCAGATAAAAAATTAAAGAAACAGAAAAAGATGCAAGATGAGTTGTTTGATGCTTAAGTATCCAAATAATTGACAGAAATAATTGACAGAAAAGCAAAGACGTGACTAGCAAGTTAGCCATACCAAGTAGTCTCAAGACCACTTAGTCATTCAGTAGGAAAGGAGAGAGAAGTTCAGAACAGCAGCCCTGTGCATGAACCTGTACAACACCCCAGGAGATAACCCCTCTCCAAGCTTACTGCTGCCCCAGCTGTCCTACTTGCAAGGCCTGAAGTAGGCAGTTTTTAGACAGCTGGAATAGGCCATTTTTGGCTGTAGGTTCTCCTCTGGCTGAGTGTACGCACATGCCAAAAGTGAACAGATCCCTGCCTTATTTTTGCTCTACAGCCATCGATAAACATAGGGTGGCTTGTTGGGTTTTTTTTAAATAAAATAACTGGAAGTTGACAATTTTGTCTCTTTCCCACCAGCCCAAGAGCTACGGATCCAAGAAGTAGATCGGGTGCTCCAAAATACACACAAGGGGGCAACAGTGAGGCTCACAGTTACGGGGAAGCTTGAGGTCATGGCCACAGCAGTGACTTACCTGCTGGAGTTCAAATCCTTGTTGTATAAAGAGATTGTTGGCCAAGGTTAAAACGTATTTTTCACCAACGTTTCGTAGTTGTAAAAGCAGCACCTGGAACGCTTTATGGTTAAGGTCTCCCTCCTTGTTACACTGGGAGTAGCACAAGAACAACAATTAAAATGATTCCTCTGTATAGCTTTGGTTGCTAATTTGCATCTTAATTAGATAACACTATAAGGCTAACTCCTGCTGTACTGATTTTTAAATCGAACTAGTCCAAGATTGTCTAGCCTGATCCTCCTTCAGATGAGATCACTGAAGGCTTTGATACAGACTTACTGGCCCTTAAGAAAATAACACCTTGTATACGGCATTTCCTAGAAGATTAGGCAGACTCCGAGCATGGGATCCTGACTCCCTCCAGTGGCAAACCCTAGTGCTTCACCTGCACTAACCCACCACGCAGTGAAGGCAGGGCTCCCCACGCAAGAACACACCTCTGAGAAGGAAGGCTGATCCTCCAGGCTTCCTTCTGGCTCCGTTTCTGGGGCTGCACTCTCGTGATCATACCCAAGGCTCATTCTTCCTGCAGCTTTCCTGACATGGAGCACCTGCAGTTGAAGATATCGTTTTACAGCAATTGTAACTGGGATAAAACCGTATTCCTTGTTTAAAAGCTTTGCTGCGCTGTATTGGATACGTGTGTAGATTCACAAAAGACATTTTCTCAGTTGCACTCATCAGCTGAAATGACAGACTTGAACTTGCTCATACATTCATGTTCAGACTCACATTTCTATATTAACAAACCAAGAAGAACTTGCACTTAATCCCTCAAAATGTTACCCTTCACTACCTCAAAATATTTGATATTTTATATTTGATTTGTCTTTTCATTGCTACAGTTACCTTAATTTCAAAACAAAAAGTTTCCCCAAGCAAAGAGATAAAAATAAATTTTCTTTGAAAACATCAAAACTGGCTTCTTGCAACCATTCTTAACATTTGTATCAACTTAGGAAACAGATCAAAACCACAGTGCTCTTAATGGAAGCCAGTCCTTGTTTCTAATGCACAAATATCTCAATGAAAAATTTTCAGCAGCGTCTCCATTATAATAATGTTGCATCATATATGGATTTACTCTCTTTTTATAGAGGATACTGATATTGGGCAATTCCCATTACTTTCCTAAAATAAGCAGGAGTCCCTGTCTAAAGGATTGATGTGGCATAGTTATGGTAGCCAGGGGGCTGCAGGGATATTTTCTGTGCAAAGAGAACAGACTCTGAGAGAGTGTCTGGGTGGGCACAACAAAGGTCAACCCACCACACCCTGGCGAGAACCTCTCCCTTAGGATTGTTGGCTGGTCTTTTACCATTCATGGGCTCATGTAAGGAAGGAGAAGAAAGGTTGTAGAAAGCAGAACTTGCACTGCAGGGAATAAAGACACAGTGTCTGGTCTTCTTCACCTCCTCCTTGCCCACCTGGGTCTCTGTGGGGTGAGACATTTTGACTCTTGAATGTCATAAGGGACAAGTGAGCTAATGCTTCCAGCCCCCCAGGTGCAACCTCTTCAGGTGTCTGCAGCTCTCCCCACTGCCCACCCAGACTCCCACTTTCGGAATTCTTATAGCAACCACAAAAGGAAACGCCTGCCCATAATTCTGAAACAAAGCCTGATATTCTGCCAGCAGGCTGGGGGAAAGCCAGAGTGCCCCACTGTGCTGTATGACCTCCCCTCAGCTGGCCCTTGCTCCATGCTCTTGCAGGGGGGCACGATGAGACTCACACCAGCAGATGGCAGGGATCATAGTGCTCCAAGCACGACTTTGGCAGCGTCTGTGCCTGCCCTTGTGCAGGCTTCCTGTGAGGCACTCACACATGTGTTGTGCTGGGATGGCCAACATTTCTATTAAAGGAACAGCAAGCAGTGTGGAAGCACCTCACCATGGTTCATTCATACTCACTTTTTCTATCTGAGCAGCAGTGTTGTTTTTTGCACCAAGATGGATCAGGGCCAGGGCAACAGAGATGCTCATTGGAGAGAAGACAATATTTGTGTCCTCTGCACTTCTGTTGAGCTTTTTGTAGAGATCAAGGCAAAATTCAGTAACTGGTCTAGATACAGAGTCCATCATGAAGTGGCTGCTGAGTGGGAGCACAAAAGAATGAAGAAATTTAATGTATCTGGCTTAGCTAGACCACATTGTGAAGCATCTGTCTGCCCTGAAATTGTCCCATAGCTGGTTGCTGACCATAATAAACACTTTCGAAATCCTGAGAGTTTTAATCAGCCTTGCACAGATCAGTCTATGAGGCACAGCAGGAGCAAAGACACAGAGGGTCTGCAAAAGGGACCCATGCTCAGAACATATGTAAATTCCTCAGAAAGGACCCTTTTTCTGCCTTATCCCATGCTGTGTCTTATTTCAACTCATGGTATTGAAATTAGACAGGTATGGATTAACACTTTCCTTCTCCAAAATGGTTTCATGCATAGAGGCGCATCAGCTCTTTCCTCTTTTAACAACATACATTAGTGACAAACCTGGTGACAGAAACTAAGCCTGCATATAACCATGTGTGGTGACCAGAGCTGTGGTGAGGGGGTTTCAAACAGCAGGTTTCTAAAAATAAAATCACTGTCCATTAAATGTCTTCATACATGAAAAGAGGTCATTGACAGCTATGGAGACTGAACTACATATGGAAACACTAACAGTTTGAAATACACTTTTAGCTTCTTAAGAGTTTTCCAGAAGCCACAGCCTGAGGAAGGATGCACAATTAAAAATTCTGAACAAAGTAATAGCTCAAGAGGCCTGAAAAGAAACCTGTAAGTTCCTGCTCAGTGATATGATATCTGTCACTCTGTACCTTTGTACTAGAAACATTACAGTCTGATACCTCTCCCATGGGTCATTTATGTTCAACCCACTCCACTAAGGACAAGTTAGAACCAAGTTCAGCTTGGTCCTTGCAAGGAGGAGGCCATTTGAAAAAAGGGGGATAGAATCTCCTTTCCCAAATCTTAGGAGAATTGTAAAGGTGTTGTGTAGATACCAGTGGGATCACACAAAATTTTCTGGAATTATTATACCAAAAAAAAAAACCAAACCCACATCACTTTCAGTATCAAACAAATATTTTGAACAAATAGCACTGGTCTGTGTTCCAGAAAGATTATTTACTTAGGGGAAAATACACAGCCACAGTATGGAGACAAGTCCTTCATGTGTCCCATGGCACAGATCTGGCTGTCTCTATCTTTCAGCCCACACTGGGGCCTGCATGGGTCAGGTACAGAGAAAGCTGCCAGCGCTCCTCTGTTGAAAAAAGGAGTGAGTGCACAGCCAAGTGGTTCTCCCCAGTGCCCACAGATGGCCACAGCACAGCAGGCACTACTCTTCCTCAGCCCTGTCTGCTCTGAAGCTGCAGCCTGCAAGCTGAAGTTACACGAGGAGCTCCAGTCTGTGTCACCAGAGGTTAAAGGTGGAAAGAGGCTGGTGCAAAGCTGAACTTCAGGACCTTTTATCAGCAGGGCAGTTGTGCAGCCTGTCCTGGGCTGTTGGTGCCCCTTTTAGAGTTGTTTTGAGCCCTCTGGGGAAGGGGTTTCCTGGTGCTGGGGACCTGCAACCTATTCCAGCCAAAACTCTCCTGTCACCCTGCTCTCCCACTGTGGCCCCAGTTCTTCTACCACAGCCATTGCTCCCTCCCTTCACAGAGAGCCTGACCTTCACAGAGTTTTCTTTATTCAAAGAGCTATTCAAAATGCCTTGCACTGTTCTCAAGATGCAGCATGCATGCTATCTCCAGCTCAGCCATGAGCCAGGCATGACTTTGCGTGGAAAGCTGGGACTCGGGTGCCAGAAGTTACCAGGGCATTCAGAGTTGATATGGCTGAGCCAAGATGCAGCATTTGTCTGTGAAACCATCTTAGCCTGCAGCAAGTGCCAGACAACAGGAATGAACTCAGACCACAGGAAAACAGAGTGAGCCTAAAACAGATTGCTGCAGAGTCTTGGAAGAGGTGGAAAGGTAAAGTTTCTGAATATATGAAGGTACAACATGTGGCAAATGCAGACATTCTTGCCATTTGACTAACTCAAAAAGTACAGCAACAATCAATGCTTCATCCTGTTTCTGAGTGATGCTCTGTGGAAAGAACCTGTGACACTGAAAGAAAAGTTCATAGATGTTTCATACTGAGACTTCTGTTTTACCCTGGAGTCCAGACGTACTTCACATAAGGACCTAATACAAATGGACAAAACAGATGAGAAATATCCAAAGGGTTCTCTGCACAGACAAATTAAAGATGAGTTTTATCTCATTAATTCTGAACACAGCTGTTTCAGCTCTGGTGCTAGTAATATGTAATGTAATATGTTAGTTTTATGTAACATGGTTTTCATTTTCCTTTTAGTAATGCAGTCATCTGAGCACAAGACATTGCACTAAATAATTTCTCTTTTCTTCCACCTTCGTATCCTACTATCCACAACCTTCTGAAAACAAAACTCCGTGCATCTTCAGTGCTGAAGTTTGTAGTGCTATACTCCCACATGTCTTGAAAGATCTGAAATGGAGCTGTGAATTCAGTCACGGTAAATGTAGGGCATGAGGCATTTTGTAGGTGTGTCCCAACTTCGAAACGAGTCAAGGAGGAAAAAAAGAGTTAATGAATTTACTCAGTGGGAAGAAGGCACCTCCACCCGCCCTTCAGGGAAAGGGCTGAGTGCCAAGAAAGGAGGGAGAGCCCAGGATCTGTGAACAGCTTTTAAAGTGAGTGTCTGGCACACTGATGTGGTCACTCCTTTAGCAAAACCAGCAGGCTGTCACCAGAGAGACATCCAGGTGCAAACACTACAGCCAACTCCATAGCTTTGTGAGTGGGAACTACTTAGAGAGCTGCCCTAGAAATCCAGAGGAAGGGAGGGCAGGTATGGGCTTGTGGAGAAACTTTCTTACTGTACAGTGAAAGGATTTAGTGAACTTTCCTAATCTAAAACGGGGGGGGAAACGGGGGGGGGGGAGAAGCATATTAATGATTCCACACCACAAAGACTTCTGTGTAATCTGTGTAATAACTCAATCAGACTCCTGGAGCTACTGCAAGGACCATAGCGTTTGTAGAACATCCACAGGGTGGACAGCAAATGGTAATGTCACTTTCAAATAATCTTGGAGTGGTAAGGAGGGATGATCCAGGATCAAAAGAAGTGTTCCAGGAAGTTCCTAGCAACTGTTCCGCACTAGCCACAGCAATTGCACTGAGTATTATTAATAGTGCAGAGCCCCTGATGACAGGAGATCCTTTTCATGATGGTTCAGCAGCTTGTAACATAGTCTGGCAAATGAAATTACTGGCCCTGCAGTATGTGAGCAAGAAGCTACCCAGGAAAATAGCTTCCTTCAGAAGAAACCACTGCATACCACAGACCTCGTAAAAATTACAAACTTCCTCCACGGCTATGTGAAATAATGAACACTCCTTTTCTGTAACTATTCATGATCTGTTCGCTCTTTATAGTTTGTTTTTGGCTAAGGGTAGATGAAATCAAAATAAAAACTATCAAGGGATAAAAAAATCTGTGCTGAAAACTGTCATAATTAATGGCTGTATTAGACTATTATTCAGTCAATAGGAGAAGGCAGTAAATAGGGTGGAGAAGGTAAAGAAGCTGTAGCCTTGCTGTTAAGGTAATTCTGTATTTCATACAAGTTAAGTAAGAAGGAACCTGTTTTGCCTGATGCCACATGATAATTCCCATTGCATGTTTTACTTATTCAATCTGTGTCCCATTAAGGTGCTTTAATATACATTCATTTCTCATACACAGAGGAAAATAGAATTGGCAGAAATTACATGGTCTATCCTAGAAAAAGACAACATGGCAGACAGTGCTGTCTCCTCACATGAAAATTGGTAGAAGTGACTTTCTTATTTTTCATGACCATTCACACAAAAATGTGATTCCAAGTGTTTCTGTGCTGATTTGGAGTGAAAGGGACAAACATCACATAAGAATAATTAAATTTCCTACAACACAGCAATTCTGATCATCCCTAAGTGGCACAACACATGCTTTAAATTAAGAACCAATACACTTCAGTACAAAGCAGCTTTTCAAGTGAAATGGTGCCAAGTTCATTTTCCAAACAACCTGGCCTCTCAGGATGCTACTTTTATGCCAGAAAGCTTTTGTTAGTTTGCATCAGTCCCTCTGGTATCTTACATACCTCTTTCTAGGCCAGTTATTTCTGCATAAACAGGCATGGAGGTGCATTGGCCTCTTACAGGCTGTACAGTGGCAAGTTATTTGCTGTGCCTGTGTGCAGCTGCACAGGCATCTCTGCAAGCCTCTAAACATCATTGCCAAACCCAGGAGCTCTTATTTTAATAGCAAAGACTGGCACCCCCACTAGCAAAACAAAATCTGAATACCACTCCACCCTTTCTCTTTTACAGCGTCATTGTTTAAGAACATAAACAACTTCCCTGGCAGTGAGAACCAGTGTAAAGGGGAAATGCCTAAGAACCCAGTCAAAGAATTGCATGCCCTCTCTCTTGTCTAGTGAACATTTCAAGGCTTTTTCTTGTGCCATGCAAACATGAGTAAAGAAGGAAAATTAACCTGTATCTCTCATCCTGTGGGTCAGGTTGTCCAGGTCACCAGCACCATCACTTTATAGGAAGCCCATTTCTACCAGAGTGAGTAGAGGTGCTCTGAAAGAGCCTCTCCTTCAGCCCTTCTGGAGACATAGGCAGAAAAGCATCTACTTTCTCATACCAGCCACTGAGCTCATCAGTCGTGTGGCAATTAGACTTTGCTGGGTGGACAGAGAGGTTCTGGGGAAACATCAAATTCAACAGCCTGTGAAATTTAGGCAAGAATCTTTAAATGTGTCCCTAAAATACTCATTCATGTCCCACTGAAGACCAGCTCCCTTTGTGTGAGCTCTTGAGCCACCTGAATTTTAGCAGTGTGTTTTGCTGCTTGCAGCCTGTAAAGGTATCTCTCTCTCTGCCCAATATATAAAAGGGATGTTTACTTTACCAGCCTGTAGAGTACTTTGGATCAGAAAAAAAAAAAAAAAAGCACAGTTATTTTGGAAAAAAAAAAAAGAAAACAACATAGAATCTTTACCTTCTTGCCCGAAGAGGTTAAATGAAGACGACAGCTGAGTTCTGGAGCACGTTCCTGTCAATACTGTATTAAAAAAAATAATCTCCCCCTCTCTTGTGGGAAAGTTCAGCCTCTAACCAATGATTGCTGATAGCAGCATCTTGCAGTTTCAACATGAAGTTTCCCCGCAGAAGACTGGGAAACCTGTATCTAGCAATATGCTATTAGCATTTCTCTCAAGCTGCCCAACGAGTCTGGCAGGCAATATCTGCTGGCAACATCTCCTGATTGCAATGCCAAGTCACTCTCAGCTGGAAAACTGGTCATTAACCCTGGAGACCATGGCTACACAGCTGTGCTTAGTCCCTTTCAGATTTTGATGGGGTCTGGCCTGGACACAGGTGTGTGCAGGGTTCATGCCAAGATTGTTTGGAGCTGAGCTTGCTTGCAGAGATAGAGCAAATGAATGGGAAATGCATGAGCTTTATGTTGCTTACAGCCATCTCTCCCTCTCAGATAAGGAGTTGGCTTTATGTGCATGGAAGGAGCTTAATTAGAGAAGGGAAGAAGTATTTCCTTGAACTGTAAGAGGAATCCCCAGACAGGGGGTATTCTTTTAAATCGCTGGAGTTAAGAATAAAAGAAGGCCAGGAGTGGTTGATTACAGAGGTTAAGTCTCCAGCATAAAGTGAGAAGGAAGTAAAGAGATGGGAAGCACAGAGCTGTGCTAGCACAGTGCTTGATCTCTCCTAATCAGTACCACTGAGCTCAGGTGCAACACTGGGTTATGGCAGCTGAACTCAGAGATCAAAGCTAAACAAGGGCTCTATGTGGCTTTGTAACACTGAAAATTTTATGTCTTTCCTTTCTCACCTCTTCTTTCTTCCTACAAAGCGTAAAACTGGCTTTGGATTCATAGGATACTTATGGGATCAAACGTGGTAAGCAGGGAAGAGAAAGAAGGCCCCCCAGCACCATCCTTCCCTTCCCACTCTTTCCTTCTAGTGCGGAAGCTGGATCACCCTCTTCTTCAGGCACAGCACTGTCCAGCTTTGCTGTTCCCTGCTCCTCTGCCAAGGTCTCAGCCTAGCTGGCCAAGCACCAGTGCTCCAGTACCCATCTGCAAAAGGGAATTCATAAGCAATGCAAGATAAAAGGATAAAATGACCATTCTCATTACCTCTGTTCTTTTCCTTGCTTTTTTGCTTCCATTTTCCATTCACTTTCTTGTTTCTGTTTTTTCTTCCTGCATGTTCCTGTAGTGTTCCTTAGTCTTCCTCCTCAATTATTTCTTCCTCTATTTTTAAAATTTATTTATTTATGAACATTGCCTTACCATGTATCTTCTGATGCTTTTCTAGTCCAAGCTTCTTTTCAGTGACAGCCTAAGTATTTTTGAGTATCTAGCAAGACTTTCCTTCTTCCAGTTTCCGTGCTTTCTCCCTCCCTCCTATATTGACATCATTCCTCCACCGATTCATTTTGCTTGCTCTGGCATATATTCCCTCAGAACTTCCCTGACATCAACTTAACTGCTTTGCCTCAGGAAATTTCAATGTAGGTGCAAATTCTGTCTTTTCTAGGCCCGTAGGACAGTATAGTCACAGAAATGTACTGCTTTTCCAGTGGGGCCAATTTGCCCTGAGGTGCATTTTTCAACTTTCAGAACTTCGCCACAAACAACTTTTGCTGCCACAAGACATTGGGATGTGTCCCTTCTCCTCAACCAAATGCTGGGAGCAAGGAGCAGGCAGTGACTGTGCAGATGAGCAAGTGACGAGGTGAGCAGGCACACAGCCCTGCAGTTTGCAGCTGCCTGCCAAAGCCAGCCACAGCTTGCTGTTTTCCATCACTGGATAGTAATGCCCTGTTGAAAGGTGAGGTGGAGCACCCTGTCAATCTGAGCAAGTCCTCAGCTATGCTCCCTCTCTCCACTGTAACCAACACCTTCTAGCATGTAAGAGTTCCTACACGTGAACTCCCACACAAGTTTTCCCATGTCCTTCCATGCAATTTCTTGCCCAAGGCCCAGAAGCCACCAATGGGTAGAACAAAACCAGTAGACTGTAACATGGTTTCTCACACCAGCAAGAGCCCCGTGGATCCTTCTCCCTCACATGCTGCAAGGTGGAAAGGCTACACACTGGGACTGGCAGAGAAAAGGGGCAGAAGTGAAAAATGAACCTGAAATTTTCATGGGCAAGCCACCCCGTTCATAAATGACCAATAAGTGGGTTTGCCATATGTGGGCCAAGACAGCTTTCTATCTCTAACATCTGCTTGCCTTGCACAGGCTGGGATATCTTGGAATTAGTCAGGAGGTGGAGAAAGACGGGCCCCACCCTGAAGCAGTGTTTCTCTCTTCTTTCATGGGATAACCCTTCCTGGCCAAGCTATCACAAGGAGAATGCTTCCATAAATTTGTGGGGATATGCCAAATGCTCTGATCAACATTTAAACAGACTACAGCCTCCATTAAATGAAGACTGGCTCCTGAGCTGGAATGTTTTCAGAACCTGAAAAAGTTGAGAAAGCAATGTCTGAGCTTTTCTCCTTTAGGAAATCTCATCCAGGAAGGAAAAAAGGGATGGGATAATCTGCCAGAGGTTTTCATCAGCCTAGCAGACCAGCAGAGATGTAGCAGTAAGCATGAAATGGCCCGATGGACAACTGGAACTACCTGACAAAGAGTCAGTGTCCAAACACAAACTGTACAGAGCAGAGGCAGCAAGTCCGCCTTCTCTATGCATGGACTGCCTGTGCAGCTGCTTAGTCACCAACTCCAAGCACGATGTCCTGACCTACAGTCAGTCCTGAAGGAGAGCCAGTAGAAGCCACAGTGATAACAGCCCTAGATACATCTGACCCCAGCCTTCAGAGCAGATCAGACAATGATGGGGTGCATCAATCATTGCCAGGCATTCAGGTATCACTGAATTTGAGCCAGTAAAGATCTTTGCAGCTAAGCCCTTCTCAGACAGGATGGGCTCACAGTAATTGTTGTATTTTTCATTCTTCTGACCACTACCCCTGTACAGAACATCTGATGCATATGAGCAAAGACCCCCAGAGGTCTGCAGGGTCTCACCTCCCATTGCTTTTGGTGCAAGTTATTCTCCTCAGTACCCTCAAAGATATGGGCCAAAGACCCCAGTTAACCCTCTGGCATTAAAAGGCATTAGACTATTAAAGTAGTTCCACCGAGGGAGCTACTGAATCATTGTGACTAAAGGCTTCTCAGGGGTTGTTAAGTTCAAGAATCAAAACAGAACTCCTCACAATAACCAGTGCTGTGAGGTTGAAATGATGCATATTAGGGGTTGTTGCATGTTCTCATTTAGAGATCTCTTTCCAGTTTCTTTCAGACCTGAGGTACCAAGAGGATTTCCCAAGTAAAATGCTCCTCTTTTGAGGATACGTAACTGAATTCTGCATGTATCCTGACCACCTAGTAACACAGTCCTTACTGGGAACTATCATCATGTGGCTCAGAAGGGCAACCCAGACATTCACTTAGTTGGGGTTTTATTTTAATTTGACTTTGTGGCCTAAGTGAATCTTTTTATTTCTATTCCTGTAATTTATTGGAAGTCAGGTGTGAACACTGACACTGTCAGTGAACACACAGACTCAGACTAGACGTATTGTACAATTGACACAGGTTTTACAGTGCTTTATTCTGAACAGTAATTAGGTAAACGAGTACTGAACATATGCAGCAGGCAGTCTTTAGATAGAAATGAAATCTGATTACCATAATCTCACGTGGAATTTGAAGACTAGCAATTACAATGTTAATTTCACTCAAGTTGAAGTCCTTCTTTCTCATGCTTCAGTCATTAAGTAACTGTAAGGAGTTTCCTTAATGATGAATCCAGAGCTAGAAATGGCAGATAATCTGTGCATGAAAAGTGTGGCACTTCCAGTATTAATCCAACTGTGTTCTAGCCTTGAATTGCATAATGTTCTTTTCCTTAGGATATATAAAACAGGGTTCCTCATGGCTGCAGTGAACTTGTCCCATCTTCCATGTCTGAAGGGAATGAGTCAAAAAAGGCCACACAGCAGAGTCCAACCTCCCCAGTCTGGGAACTGATGTAGCTCATGGTGAAGAGTCTTCTGGAGACACATATTGTCCCCATTATTTTTGCCTCTGGTGTCCATAGGCCTCAGTGTGGCTGCTGTTTCACAGGTGCAAATTCTGATGCCAGCCTGAACTGTTGTAACTATGCTGCAGAACTTGTGCACTGCTTCACTGCGTGTTGGCAGAGTCTGGTAGGACACCCTGGACCACCAGAGTGTGGCCAGGTACAGGGGGAGAGCTATCATACCACATGTCCACATTTCCCCTTTTAGGCATTAGAATCCAGAGAGTGTGAGTCACGAGGGAGAGAGGTTTAACTAGGGAGCAGGAATGCAGCTATTCCTCCTAGAGCCCTTTCCAGCTCCTGGTCTATCTTAAATCAGGCTCTCAGTTCACTTCATTTTGGGAAAAAAGTGTCACAGAGGAACCAAATGTTCTTGTTGCTGAAACTGGGATACTTCTCAATAAAATATGGTGCGTTCTTCACAGTGGAAATTATTCTGCTACAGGGGAGAAAACAAAAGGAGAGAAACTAGTTCTGCTGCATATGTAGAGTACATTGTATTACTCAGCCAATATATGAACCTCTTAGATTTCCTTTCCAAGGTGATAGTGAGGAAGAAAAGCTTTACAGGAGTGTGCACCACCACAAATGTAATTGTGCTTTTTCATAATGAACGTGCCCCACCTAAGGAGAACAGAATCGGCCCGAAAGAATCACGTTGCGAGTTTTGTTGTGTCTAAACAAAAAGATAAATGGATGGTCAGCTTTAAATTCATCTTTGTGTTGCAGAATCCGATATCCTGGTACCTCTCGGGAGTCACCACCTTGTTCATTTACTTCCAAGGAGACTTTATGGATGATCTTTGACACAACCACACCTTTTGTCTCACACATCTCAGAGAAATCTGATGCACTTTCATTGAAGATATTTGTCATTCCCAGGCTTTCCAGAAGTGGCTTCAGGTCATAGTCACCTTCCACGCTAAACTTTGGAAGAAATACATTCACTTTGGTGTTGGCCATCATGCTGGGATTGGTCCACTGTAATAATGTCTCAGGGGTCAGTGCCTTTTCCAGCTGAAAGCATAAGGGAACAAAGGAAATTAATGAGCAGTCCAAGGAAAGAGAGAGAGGGGGAAAAAAGACCATTCCTGAACTTGTCACTCCTATCAAGACTCCAAAAAATAAATAAATAAATAAATAAATAAATAAATTCACAACCATAGCATTCAGGCTTAACACACTCTCAGTTACATTGATGAAAGTATGATTGAATCCATGGGACACGGCTCTGGAGCAGCATTTCTGCATGCGGTCTTGTGGCAAGCTTTAGATAACCAATCACCTCAACAGCCAAATGAAGGAACCTGAGGAAGACAGTCCCTACCCAAGTTACACCTGGCCAACTGGAAGAGATCCAAAAGTCTTTATTCCTGACCCTACAGAGTAATGAAATTGCTGGTATTTGGGACAGAAAATCCAAATACAGAGCCTGATCTTAAACAAACATGCAGCCATCCACGCAATTTTTTTTAAAACTGGAAAGGGAGGAAGCAGAATGTGGGTCCACAACAAGCTGGTATGAGGAAAGGCCTCACTTGCATTTTATGATAGGTGTGTTCCATAATTTACTCCAACATATAAAAGTATCTTACAGCTGCAAAGACAGATTCTGCCTGCCTTTAAAATTTGTGGCTAGTTGCAGCAAATTACAAAGGAGACTTGCGTGATCATCAGTTTTTTAATCCTTATATAATTTTAATATTAATTAATATTATTAATTACTTAGTCATTAATAAACTTTGAAGAGGGGTGAAAATATGTTCTAAAATTTTCACAGAGAAATTACATAAGAAATTGTTGTTCTGTAGGAAATGCCATATTAATTTTCACATTTATGTGCAATTGTAATTAAAAATGTCTCGTTTTCAGGCACCTCTGCTTAAAATTAAAACTTGGAGAAGTGTAAGACCTTAGTAAAATAAATCATGGATACATGTCAATTGAAAAAAAAAATAAGGACACCAGAAATAAGGGCACCTTCTACACTTTATACTGCTTTCTGTGCACTCCTTATCTAGAACAAAGCCTCATTTACAGCCTCACACGTGGACATGGTGAAAATGATGATGCCACAAAGACTAGGAACAGAGAAGCAGAATGAGAAGGTAAATTCACAGGAAAGTTATTTTTTGTTTCCTTATGCATTGCTTCTAAATAACAAAAATCTTCCATAAACATATATGGGCTGTTTCCAAAGGAAGTATCATAGCAATTCTATTTTTTTCTCTCACCTTCTCCAAGCCAGTGGTCTCATCTTCAATCTCTTTGGGCAGGAGAATGAGCATGCTTATATGTTTGTTAAGGCATGGGAGCTCAAGGATGGCAACATTTAAATCTTTTACATAGCCCAGGCAAAAAGTAGCTTCCAGATTCATCATCTGCACTGGTTTAGTTTCAGTCTGCAAAACACAGAGGAAAAAATCTATCATTCCTTTTAATTCACAGATACAATGGTGGCAGAAGAAAGTTTGTAAGCTTGCATGGAAGTGGTAGATTGAGTTACCACCAGAGAATTTGTTGGCTTTCATAGGTAATGAAAGCAGCAGTGAGAGACTGTTGGCTTTTTACAGTAGGCAGCTTTGCAAAGAAAAGTGGAACAGAATTCTAATTAATACAATAGCAACATATTGGGGATGTGCCTTAAAGAGCAATTTAGCTAGTATTGGTGGCCCTTCGCGCCTTTTCACAGAGTGCTACCAACTACACTGTCTATGTGGCATTGTAATGCTAGCAAGTGTCAAGCACTGAGCACAGTTCAACAGTGAAGGTCACACTGTTCAGACCAATAATTGATATTTTGGTTCAGGAGTTGAAACAGAATCAGAAGAAATTTCAGGCTCACCTAAATCCCTAAGTCTTTGCTTTTGAACAAAACAAAACAAAACACTTTATTTCATAGGGAAGATTTAAAAACTGTTCTGTCCACACAAAAACGTTCAAAATTCAAATTCATTAGAAAAATGTTACTTTAGGGGAAAAAACAACCTTGAGATGTTTCACTTAAAAATCTTAGTGTTGATTGTATGATTTTAAAACTTTTTTAGCTGGAACTATTGGCTTATGAAATAATTTATTAATATTTTCAGTGAACCTGAAACTCTGACTTTGTTCCTGCATCTCTCTCTATATGTATGTGTGTGTATATTTGGAATATAATCTCTTTATCTCACAAATGCTGCGCAGCTTTGTATCTTGGCTTAAAGTTGTCTGATTACAATGTTCATCACTAGTCACAGATTCCTGAATGCACCAGCCACAGGTGCTGCTCCCACTTGAGCCTCATGGCTAAGCAGGACTGATATGCAGAGGGCTGCAGTCCTGAGCTTGACTAGAATGAGGAAGATTGATGGGATGACATCTCTGAAGAGGAAAACACAGGGCCAGGCACCTAAGGGATGTACTCAAAGAGGTGACACAACTGCACACGTTTCACTAGCTCAAGAAATGCAAGGTGCTTCACCTCTGCAGGGTTTGGGATGCAGCCTCTTGTACCTGCAACCTTCCAATCTCTTGGAAAAAGCCACCCATGCACATGAATGCTCATCTCCTTGCAGACAATGGATACTCCTGACCACTTAATACTCAGCTCATGTTGTCTAAAAATACTCCCAGGACAGTCTGGAACCCTTGCAACACTGTGTAAAATTAGATAGAGTCTAAGAATGCCATGGTAATAAACATTTCTCATTTTCTCTTGTTAGCTCAAAGTTTGCATTTTCATGAGAGGAAACAGCACCTTTCTTTTCTTTTTTTTTTTTTTTTCAGAACATACCTTGTTGACTTTAAAAGGACATTCTTTGATCTCTGCCTCTGGGAACTTCTTCATCCAGTTTGTGACAAAATAAGCTGCATTAAGTAGAAGGATCTGAGTCTGGTCACTTACACTATCCTCATTCAAAACATTCTCCATTTTTCCTGTGAACAGGTTTAAGATGGTTGTTAATACAACAATACATTAACGGTATATCAATTGCTTTAAGCTAATATGGTAACATTTCACTGAACTAAACACATTTGTGTCCTGCATCTCACAGATAAAAGATTTTATTTCTAACAGAAAATTTCAAAAAGGAGCACTTACTTAGAAGCGCAGCTTAATTCTTGATATGGAGTTTGGGATAGAGGCAGATCTTCCAAATGACATGTTTCATTGGTTTATATCACATGCAATCAAAACTACATCTCCTGCTTTTGTTCAGTACCTTAAAGAAGGTGCTGAGTTTTCAGCACAATTCAACAGGTTTAAGTGAAAAAACATTTGTCATTTGGAGAGCAAGACTTGAAGGGAAGTTTCAAATTAGCAGCTACTCTTTTCTAGACTGACACATGAGAATAAAATAACCGGGATAACAAAAAGTGCTGCTCAGATTACAGTCAATAACCAAATACCGCTACAGACCTCAAAAGAGTAGGTGAACGCCATGTCCCACTCTCTCTGTTTTAGATCTGCTCGAGCACTGCCATAAATGACCCTGAATTCAGAGCACTGGGGAGGCAAGTCCTCTCTTCGAGCGGCACAGGCAGGGCGAGGTGCCTCCCCATGGGCACCTGTGCCAGCCTGGGAAGGACCGGATTCGTGCACGGTGTTTCCATATTTGCACCACACGAGGGCAACAGGTGGCAACCAACCCCAGGGCCACCTCTGCTGGGGCTTCCACAGGACAGCAAATGAGAGACCCACATCTGCTTGTGGCACCCTTGCTGGCAAAAGCAGCTGAGATATTAATTAACAGCCTGGAATTCAGAGTCCAACAAGAACTTCCCAGTACAATGAAGCTTTTAAAGGAATTAGAGGGTTCGATGTTTTGGTTTTACATGTTGTGATGCTCCACAGCCAGGACCTGTCATTCTCCCAAACCATCCTGCTGCAGTCAAATGTGAGCAGCTTTCCCCAAGGCTAATACAAGGTCAATCTCACATTTCTGCCTTCAGAAGTGCTGCAGCAGTGAAGTCAGTGATTTCAAAACAGGCTGATGCTGCTAATCCTCATTAATGCAAATAGTAGGCCTAGTCTGCTTTCACTATGTATTTACTCCTAAAGACGTGTCACCAGGCTAAAGATCTTTCTCTGAAGAGGCAAACAGCATCCCCAAGGTTAAGCTGTACCCACCATCAGTTAGCTCTGAAAGGGATTTGTTGATCTTTTGTCGGGTTTCCTCAGTTTTTTCTTTGAACTCCACTAATTCCAGTTCAGATGGAAAAGGCCTCTTTGTGGAGTTGACGAAGTCCTGAAAGACACAAGTAACCAAAGCCATGCTTGGTTAAATGCCATTGGGTAGCTGAGGAGTCAATTATTAGTCGAGGAAAGCTGTTACGTAACTACAGGAGACAACAAGGACGCACGCCTGCATCCAGCACATCACTCCCAAGGTCATCTTCAGTCCGATGGTGTTACATCAGCAGCTGAAGTGACTTGGACATTGCAGGAGTGACCATGTTGCCAGAGTTTGACAGGATAAAACAACCCTCAGTCCAGGCCTGAGCAAGACTGAGATAGAGGCCACAGTCTGCTCCCATCATGTCTGTCCTCACCAGGGGAGACATTTATTGCTCTGGATGGGTGCCGGCCTTTGCTGTAGCAGAGGCTGAACAGCAGGTGATCCAATCACAGCATCACTGCAGCATGTTGAGCTTTCTGAAATATCACTTTTAGGCTAATGTTATCCTTGCTTGGAACTCTACTCAAAGACAACTTTGGCAAAAAAAACCCCAACACACACAGCATTTTTCTCAGTTTTTTGCAAGGTTCGTAAGTTAAAAGGCCAAACACCACCTTCTTCACTTGTGTTGCTTCAATAGTCAGGCTTCTGCCTTCTCAAGCACATTAAGAAAACTAAAGCTTAAAACTAAAGCAGTAATTACTTGGGTGTGTGAACTGGACACACACTTGCACCACCAATTTTTTTATACTCATTTTCACTCATACTTGCAATGCAAAGACTTTGATGTGGCATAGAAGTTATGTTGCGCTCAAAACCAAACTCACTAGTGACCTAAACCATATTAATGAAAGAACTAAAAGTGTTGTAAGAGTTGCACAGCTTGGGGTCAAGCAGCAGACTCATTCATCCTCCTACAAACCTTTATGGCAGCAGACAATATTATGCTGTTTATCATTTGAGTCCAGTCAACCAACAGCCAAAAGTAAGAGAATTTATTTTAAAAAACATTGCAGTCTGACACCATAATCCATCAACATGATGGCCAAGCAATTCATAGCACCAGGGTTTTCCTGCAGTACTTACTGTGGTAGGATTGAGAGACTTGTCTACAAAGAGCCGTTTGACCATTTTCAGTGCAAAGAAAGAGCTGAGTTTGGAAACATCTGAAGTTATTGTTTGAAACCCGAAAGAAACATCTTTTACATCTTGTAAATGGAGCACCTGTTAAATGAACATGATAAAACACTAAGCATCTTTTATTATTATTATTATCATTATTGTCTAAACATTCCTAGCTTAGCAAAAAATAATGCTAGTTTGTGACCAGAGCTGTGGCTTTTTGTATTTAAGCTAATGACAGAGCTTCTCACTGTTGTTACTCAAAAATCATTTATGTATTTGGCATGCTTACATAAATCTAAAAAACCTGATCCTACCAGAACTTTTTCCAAATGCATTTCTTTCCTATGAGCAATCCAAGGAAGCCAGCAGAGCTGTTCATGATGGCGATGTGACTTAGTCAACTAAAAATCCATAGTACAGAGTCATAATGTTTTTGCCAAACTCACATTCCCACCCAAAATCCTGAAGTTTTAAAGCCAGATACGTGAGAGTCCCAGATAATCTCCTTTCTACAAGTGGGCTACACCTTTAAAACTGCTTGACAGACCATCAGGTTTTCTGACTGCTGTGACTAATACATGACATCACATGATATCTCAGCAAAAACTGATCAGATAAAGATAACTGTGTCTGATTTTGTAGACACAGTATAACTGTGGGTAGGGCTGCTGACCCACACATGGCCACCTCCCAACTCCTGGGAATGACAAGTCCAGTTCTAGGAAATACTGGGGTAATGATGCCTTTGTTCAAAAATAACCCTATAAATATGAATTACAGTTTTAATGCCTACTTATTACAGGATCTTTGATGGTGGCTGTTTCATTACAGGAAGCCTGTCCAACCCTTCTCACCTGCCTCAAATTCCCTCATGAGGCACAGCAGGCACTTGTAACCTTCTTTTCCCTTTGTACATCACTCCTGCTCTTTCTCCCAGAACACATCACACCTTCACATACAAAATTGCTGCTCTGCCTTAGTCACCCCTCCATGTCCTTGCTCAGCGGGAGAAGAAAGAAATAAACTCCCAACACAGCAGCAGCAGAGCTCTCATAGCCAAACTCCAAGTCCATTTCCTTAGAAACAATGTTCTCAACTTATTTCCTTTTTCTCCAACAGTTTTATCTCTTTGCATATTAAATGCAGAAGGCTTCTGTGCCTGGGAACTAGGCTGGAGGAGAAAACTACTGCAGCTTCTCTACCTTGGAGAATTTTTGGCATAAGTTTGTTGACTGATGTTCCAGAGTACAGCTGCCAATCCGGCGCCTTTTGAATCTAGTATTTAAAACCCAAGTACAAACTCAGGGGCAGGCAGAAGCTAGAATAGACATGGAAAATAGAAGATATTACATTTAAAAGCATACCAAGCTCTCCTTAGCATCTGTAGTCAGCACTTTTTAAATACCACTAGAGAAATATGAAACGTAAGTGCGCTTGTGTAACAGAGCTCCATTTGTGGATGTGCAGGTTAACTTGTTATTATGGAATGGCTCAAAGCAAATTGCAGACACAAGTGAAAACAAAATAAGCGCAGGGTAATATTTTTAACTTTCCCATCAGAACGACAATGCTTGAATTTTGAAATGGTGAGGGAGCTTCAGGGTACCATTTTAATTTTAATTATTTTTTTAAAATGCTGTTTGGAAAAATTTGCAGTGCTTACAAGATCCATCCCTGAAAGTCTTCAAAGCCAGGTTGGGTAGGGTCCAGAGCAACCTGGTCTAGTGGAAGATGTCCCTGCCTATGGCAAGGGGGTTTAAGGTCCCTTCCCACAGAAACCATTCTATGATTCTCTGATTTTCATAGACATATTCTGTGAACAGCACAAGACTCCCTGTAATCTGTGGCATAAGTAAGGGCACAGAAGGCTGTGCTCATGGGTACTTTCAGTGAATGAGAAAGTACATGGAGGAATTCCCAAGGGAGGAAAAATACATTCAAATATGTAGAGAGTCTTTTTGAGCCAGGTGATAATCAGCATACAACTGCATACTTAATTTGCATTTCATGCACCTTTAGGTAACTGCAGAAACCATGGGGACCCTCACTGGGATAAAAAGGATCCAGCTCAATCTCTGCTTGCACAGAGGCAGCAGACAAGGCTGCCGGGCTGACTCCCTGCACCACAGTGTGAGCTCCATAAACTGATTGAATCATGACTGCCATGCTGGATCATGGAGCTGGAAACCCCTCGAACATCATGAGCTGCTTGTAAGGAGAAACATGGATGAAATTGTGCCCCTTCCACTGCACCCACCTCCTCTTCACAATACTGCTGGAGAAAGGGGAAAAGTCAGTGACAGGGCTGCTACGCATACTTGCTGCTGACAGCAATGGCAAAATCATTTTCAATTCTGTAAAGCTTAAGCATTCTTGAATAATAAAAAAACAGTTACCCAGAAAATGCAGTGATCTGGACCGTGACTTGTAGCCAGAAACACTACGCTAAAAGGAGACAAGGCTTTAATACATCTGTAAGGACTCTGCCATGTCCACTTCCACCTTGTACATGCTTGAAAAGATTTTTCTTTAAGACAGAGTTTCAACCTTTTGCTGTGCAGGGCCATGGAGTGTGGAACCATTGAGGAAATTTGGAGGGATGGTTTGAAGTTTGTCTTACACGAGAACCAGACATCCAGGAGAACGTTAACAAGAGTCAGTAAGAAAGACACCTACAACAGCCATATAATTTTGCAGCCACAGAACAGGTTGCTGACAGCTTACCTGTTTAATTTGGTCTGCAGTATCACCTTTCGTAGCTTTATATGCCAGAGCCAGAGACGTTGAGGTACACAGTGGGGAAAAAATAATATTGGCTGTTTTGTCCTTCTCACATAGCTTTTTGAACATATCAACTGCAAAGGCAGTGTTCGCTAGTTGCAGAGCGTCCATTGTCATCCTGAAATGAAAAAGGGAAAAGAGAGATGACTCAGGTTGTAATTCTAGTTCCTGCTGTGCTGGGGCTGGGTTAGAGCACTGAAAGAGGCTGGCACCAGTATCTGGACTGGGTATCGAGGAGAGGAGAGGAGAGGAGAGGAGAGGAGAGGAGAGGAGAGGAGACATTCAGTAATAGCCACCATTGTCAAGTGACAGCGGGCAATGCCACGTTATGTAGAGCCAGTATTATCAGAAGCACTTGAGAAAATCTGTGTAGGTCAGGGTGACCCACACACACTGAGTCAGATTGGATAATATATTAATTTAATCTGTTTTTAATTGATACTCTTAAAATGTGCCAACTCAGAAGGTACTTCACCTAGGCTCTGGGCTCTCCTGGCTCTGACAGGTCTTTAATGTTCTCATAACTTCTCTATCTCTTGCTTCATGGCTAATTGTCCATTAAATCTTTAGCTTTGGTACATGTCCTTCCTCTTAGGGTTGATTGCCCATTATCCCTGGCCTTGCTAGAAGTCTCCAGAAAGCTGTCTGGTCCTGTAGGTTGAGATTGTTTTAGAAACTTAAAGGAGGCCTTCTAAAAAATACTGCTGTGTGCCCACCCATCACTTACACTGTTTTAACTCAAAGGTTGTCCTAGCCACTCTCAGTAACTGCAGTTGCCACAGGACTGTTACATGACCCATGCAGTCAGGAATGGCAAGGCACAGTTGCTGCTGTCCATGCTCTGGGAAAGCCAGAGACTATTCCCATCTTCCAAGTTGCTTTCCCATACCTGAAGCTGCACTTCAGTATAAGCACATTTGTGTAGATTCAAGCCAACAAGGGTGAACCACAGAATTTCAGTCAATAGCACAAGTCTGGCTTTAGACCAGCAATCACACAGAAGATGACCCCTTTGGCATAGTGAATTTGACACTACTATGCCCCCAATACCATGTATCCCTAAAAAAGAGGAAGCTGTTAAAATTGGTGCTAAACATCTCCATCAAAGCTATTGACAGAGACAGAAAGGAAATGGAAATTCTTGCATGTGTTCTACTTCCCAAATGTAGCTGAACATCTGACACCATTGTACAGAGACACTCTAGAGCAGCTGTGGTATTTGACAGCAGTAATGACTTCCAAATAATTTGTGGTAGTTATAAATTTTTATAACTATTTTTTTGTGGGAGTAACAGAACAGGCATGTAATTTGCCTGCAACACAGTAGAGAAAACACTTTGATTTACTCATAAGACCTGTTTGACTACAGAAGGCCTTTTACAAAATAAATGTCTTTATTTTTATTTTAATTAACTTATACATGTTCTTGGATCTATTAGGTAAGGCAATTGTTTTATGTGACAGCTAATTTGTTTTAGGCTAAAAGATGCAGTATAAAAGGTTAGTGAAATTCACAGCATTTAATCAAGTTAAAAAAGAAAAAAGATATACTGGCATTAAACCAAGGCTTTTTAAGTCAGCATTTGAAAAGCACACCTAACCAGCCCTGCACTCTTGCAAAAATATTCTGACTGTTGGTATTAGCAACAAACTGTTTGCTAACAAATCCCCTCCCACTGGGGGAAGGAAAAAAAAAGAAAAAGAATTTGTCTTAAAGACAGCAAACAATGAACATATTTCACTGGAGAAATTTATCTCCACATAAAAATACAGAGGAGCACGCTTCGCAACATCCAGAGGTTTTGCCAGACTCTGAATTCAGAATGGGTCTGGCTGGACTTGTCCACCTTCCAATCAACAATCCACTCTGGCAGTCTCTGGCAGCTGCTTGGTAAAGAGAAATTTTCCATGAGAGATTCCATTTTGCAGCATCAGCAGGCATTGAGCTGATGTCATAATGAGGTTCAGGAAACCTCTCAGAGATCTTATGGGTGCAAAGAGAGGACCAAGTGCCAGCCTAGCACTGCCACCATCCACCTCATTTATGTAGACACAATTTCTCAGGCATGAATGCAACTAATTAGCAGAAAAGTCGAGCTTGCCAGCAATCATGGGCTCAGCACACACCTTAAAGGAGGAGAGCTTTAGGCAGGACAGTGGCAAAAGACAGAACAAGTTTGAAGGACTGAGACTGCTGTTGAGGGAGTAACTTGCAACAACAGGGGCAAAGAAGCAAACATAAAAGCATTCCTTAAAATGCCTCCCTGCCATTTCTCATCACAAATGTGCTCTTTTGTGCCTGTGCGTGTCTTAAATAAATTCCCCTACATAGGCTACCAACCTTATCTTTGCCATTAACTCAACATTCTCTCATGAACACACGTATACTGTGTCTGCTTCTCAGTCCCTTTCTCTCTGCCCCACCCCACACCACCAACACCCCCCAAAATTGAACATCTGGGGCAAGTACTAACTTCACAGGTATTTCTTACTGAGCAACTGGTGGAAAATTACCCAGTGAACCAAGAATGTGTCATTCAATAAACATCTACCACCCTCAAAAAGACAAATAATACAAAGAATCTCACGAGTCATGCCATACACCTGAAAAAAACTTAATTTGTTAATGAAGTAAAGTATTTTATTCAGTATTGGCTGGCATGATATTATTCTATTTAGGCCTCTGGATCTTCCTTACAAGCTAAAAATCAACATGAAATCATAACCAATTAAAATACCCCTTGTTCCTTTCCAGCCTAATGTTGACCTTGAGATGTAGATGCGCTGTGTTTCACTTCCTTGGGTTGCAAGACATTCAGAGTAAGAAAATAAAATAGGAAATTTTACATAATTTAATTAAACTCTTCTTCTTATGCCAGTTAAAAGCTGTACCATGGCTTAAAAACTCCTCTGACCTGATTAGTAACTCTGATAGTATTAATGTTCGATCCTTTTTTATAAAGTTTCAATGTTTCTTTTCAGTGAGAAAAACAGGAGGTATTTAATGGTGAACCATTTATTTACCTTTGTTCATCCACTAACTGCTGATACTCTCAAAGCTTCTTTCATGCAGAGTGAAACTCTTTCTGGTAGTGGCAAAGCTCTCCATTCTAATTTATTTCTTTTAATGCTACTATTGAAATAAGGACCATTCAGGGCATTTTGTTGGGAAAAAAAGGTCAGTTGCACCCTTAACCTTGAATGATTGGCTGGATAGTAAATGATAATGTCTATTCCACCATCTTTTTCAACTGGTCAGTCAGTTTTTTATTCTCCATTTATTAATGACTATTATATTCCATTCTATTCTATTCTAACCATATTCTTTTTTATCATTATTATTATTATATTTAAGAGCTCACAACATTCATATTACTGAAAAGAACTTACAGTAAAAAATCTTAAATCTCTTTAAAGCCTTGAGCACCCCAAGCCTTGCAAGTCCAGTAAAGCCAGTTCCAGACAACTGAGAAGGGTTGAGGCTCCCAGTGAGAGGAAAGCCCATTAGCTGCCCATTAACAGTCTCAGAAATCAGATGTAGCTCCTGAGTCAGTAATCACAGGGAACCCTCAAACAGGGAGGAGTTAAAAAACTGAAAATGAAATTTTAAAAAGGCCTGCTGCATGGATTCTTGTTGGGTCCCTCCTTTCCCAGGAAAGCAGGATGTCAGCAGTTACAGAAAGGCCCGCAGCAGTGGGGCATCTTCTAAGCACTTGGAGCTTGCAATCCGCCCAGCTTTATTTAAAACTGACTGTCATAGCATGAAAGAAACATTTTCAAATACAGAAGGGAGCTGAAAGGCTACTGAACCAGTTCAGAAAAACCTGATTTAAACTTTTTTATTGGTATAAGACAGCATTTTTGCTTAGTCACTCGTGGATGAAACAACAACTACAACAACCGCGGGGGGGGGGGGGGCGCCCCAAAAAAAAACCAAAAAAAAAACCAGGAAAGCTTTGTTTACTATCTGCTTACTAAGGGTAAATCTAAATATAACTTATATTTAAAATTATAATCAAAAGAATAGCAACATCTGAGTAGAAATGTCTGACAAGTCAAGCTAGCTGTATGGCAGGAAAAATCCGATAAAACAGAGCAAGTATTTATTTTATTCTTGTCTCAGTTAAACAGTCCTTCCAGGAGAAGACACCTGTGGCAGATAAAGCACCAACAATGCTGGCCATCCAGTGCTGGGGGTTATATTGGGTCTATATCTCAGGAACTGTGAGTGCCAGCACTGTAGTCTCTCCAGTCCAAACAAAATTCCAAAAGGACGAATTATATGAAACAACCCACATGCAAATTTCACAAGTGAGGCATTAATATGAAACTAGATCAAGTGTTTAACATGACCCCACTTCAACTCTTACTCAGCAAACACAAGAAACAAAGGAAATAAAAGATTTCTGTGAGCCTTTTCTTCTTCTACAGAAATGACAACTCTTCACCTGGCAAACTACCTGGATAAAAAAACAAGGACATAATTTCCTCTGAACAGACATTGAGAAATGCAAGATATCAGACTGATGCGGGACCAGAGCACCCCATATGGTTGAGGAAAAAGCACTGTCAGCAAAAGAGCAGGGAAAGTCACTCCAGGAAGGAAAGAGAAACAAGCCACTGCAATAGGCTTTGTTGTACTTCAGTAGCCAATGAACTGTTCAAACTAAATGGTCGCACTGAAAATGAATTTGTAATTACTAGGCCTAAGTTCCTGTCCTTCACTTTAAATGAGTACAGATTAGTCATTTGGTTAATAACTTGGAGCAAACAGAGCAGAGCGCACACACCTCTGCAGAAAAGGAGAGGAATATTCCTCTCTAGCAGAGGCTTAAAAACCAACCTAAATCATACTTTGGCACATGGGTGATTTTCATGGCATCATACACAACCTGCTTTTTCTGATATGGGAATAGCCATTTGCAATAAACCACAATATTTTAATAATTCCTAATGCCCATGATGTCTCACCTGCCAGATCTTATTCACTGCTTCCAATGAATCTTTCCAGGGAGAAAGGAATCTAGCATAGCAATTGCAGCGGTTTTGAAATGAAACCAAAACACTGTCATTTGGGAAGGCAAAAAAAGCTTCTTCAATTCCATACGTACATTTTCTGTTCAAATTTCCTTATCCCACTCCCTCCATACAATTATGTTTCACAGCCAAAATTTGTTAACTATTAGCTCGGCATAAATTAAAATATCAGAGAATGAAGAAAAGCTGTACTTACTTTGCAAGGCTATAATCCTGGTAAACGAATCAATGACCTGAGCACAGCACGAAGAACCAGCTGCCCGTGCTGAAACCTTGCTGAGCAGAAGACTCTGTTACTTGACTACTCATTGACACCACTCCCACTTTCCCAACCTCAATTTGTGCGCACAAACACACACTCCCTCTCACTCTCGCTTTTTTTTTCCGTCCCTTAATCACTCTTCGTGGCAACTCCTACATTGGAGGAGCAAAATGATTCACACCAGAGTTGTCTTTGCCTGCCCAGCCACTGAAGACAACAACAAGCTCTGGCAGGAAAGAGCAGCCCTGTTTGTTGCCTTCAGCAAGCACAGTACAAAAGGCACCAGACAAGAATGAACGAAGGCTATGAAGGAGAAAATGCAGGAGTTGACGAGCAATTAAAAGACCTTCTCAGCAAAATCAGCACTTCAAGAAACTGCAGTTGGTATTACTGCTATTTGCAGAAAAATTGTAATAGTGAAAAGGAGACCCAGAAGACAACCAAAACACGTAGAAGTGTGTGGCTGGGCACTTTGCATCTGTATATGCATTAAGACAGTATCTTAACTCTGCCTAAGAGGCATATGTATGTGTTTGGCTGCCTAAAAAGCCCAAGGTCAAACTGGAGTTAATGCTCAAAGGAAAACATCTTGTTGCTGTAAAGCAAAGCTCCCTCCCATAAGCAGCCAGGTCCTCTGCAGGGGAGCAGCTTTCCCTGCTGCCAGCTGTCCCCAGAGGTGGTAGGGGAACAGAAAATCCCATCCCTTCACTTCCAGAATGGGCACCACTGGGTTCATGTAATACAGCCCACGTTAGTACCGATGAACATAACAGGGTGGGAAAAGAAAGGGAGAGGGAGAGGTTCCGGTGCAGCCCACCAGGTCTATTTTCTATAATTTGAAAGAAGTATGCAGTCCTTACCAAGAAAGAGGTGTCCTACCCCTGCTCCACACAATTCCCTGGCTGGGCAGCCGAACTGGCCACAGCAGACAACACCAGCAAGTACCCCCTGGGAGGCCACGGCTGCCCCTCAGTCCTCATGAGAGAACTGCCCCACACCACAGGAACAGCTCAGGTTCACACCTGAGTAACCCCAGGTAGCCCTGCATATTTTTAGACTACCAAAGGCATAAGCAAGATAATTGAATTTGCTTTCAGGTTTGAAGTGCTGGTGTGCCCAGCTGCCCAAATGAAAGGGGTAGGACACCAAAGGACACATTTTCACCAACACAGTACTTCCTTGGTGACAGTGGGAACTGGGGAGATGGTATCTCCTTCTGGAACGACATGTTTCTGTGTTGCTTTGAGCATAACTCAGGCCATACCACAGCATCCAGATCAGGTCCTACCTATGTTTCCTTCCAAAAGGCTCCTAAGCTCTTATTACCCAAATGATTTTTTTTTTTTTTTTTTTTTTTGGCTGTGAGGCAGATGGAGTTCACCTTCCATCACTGCCAGACAGCAAATTTAAAATTCATATCCTTTTTCATAACTGAATTCATAACAAAGGTAGGGTGTGGATATGTTTAGGCAATTAAAATAAGATACAGGCCACCTAGCTAAACTGTGCCATCTGGGACATCATTGTTATGTATCTAATTAAGCCTTCTGTAAGAGAAATGTTTATGAAAATACACAGTAATGTTGGCTGCCAGACTCTTCTCAGATGTCTGCAGGTAATCTAAAGCCAAGTGTTGCCAACTCTGCAGAAGCAAACCTTTTTTCAGACCCAGGTCTAACAAGTATGGTCACTGTGAAGTGGCTCAGGAGCTTCTGGATAAGCTGCAGAGAGGTGGACAACAGGCAGACTGCCTTCATAGAGACAGCACTACTCACCAGATCCATTTCCTTCCCACTCATAGGTGGGAAATACAGATAGAAGTATGTGCCTCAAAAGGCTGAACAGTGGGAAAGGGAAAGGGCTCTGCCTTTCCCTTGATGGAAAGATGGAGGTGTGTAAACATCACTTACACTTCACTGGGTAACCACTCTGCAATGGCTGAGATCTGGCACTATGTAGCAGTACAGAATCCTTCAGTCTGACCTAGTTAGTGCTCAAAAATTAATTAATTCTGATCATGGTGCCACGAAACTAGTAATTACTGCTGTAAATGTTATGCTTCAAGTGAAGAAGTCCACACTGGCTCTGGTAACTGAGCGACTCACGGGGCAGTCTTGCTTCCCCTAAGAATGGACAGTTTGGTCTCACTTGCTCTTGGAGGCAGTGTTAAAATAACTGTGACTTCCTGCTAGCAACTTATTCAGATTTATGGGAATTGCTGGCATATAACTGGATCTTACTTACAGCCCAACAAGGAAGATGTGTAAAAGCAGAAGATGCTGACTTGAAAAGTAAGAAGATGTTTATAGTCGAAGTTTGCACAGGACAAGAAGTGATGCAGTTGTCCCTGTGTCCAGGAACACTCTTCCTCAGTCTGACTGAATAACAACTACGTGCATCAGCATCTCCGTGTCCCTCATTTACCTTTCACTAAATTAGTTCTGTTCAGTTTAATCTCAAACTATTTTCAACTCACACCTATTATGACCTGGCTTTCTGCCACCACATTAAAAAAAACCAGAACCAATAACAATTTTTCCTTATGAAAAAACCAAAACTATTTTTAAGCTCCCTGTGAATTGGACACCTCCTACCATGATATTATCAAAAAATAGGTAAAAGAATAAGGTAAAAGGATAAGGTAGAAACAATGGGGATGTGACATGGAATGTGACACTTTGAATCTTAAAGTGTGAAGCCTTTTAACACAGACAAGTTACAGTCTACTGGCAAAGTAATAAATGAGCTACTGTCCTCACTCTTCCAGGTCTCAAGGGAAAATCCAAAGACGTTGCTGGATGATAGGATCCGGCAGTTACATTTGTGTGTCTGCATCTCTGAACTGGCACGCCAGACACACTTCATTGCAGAAGGGATGCAACACACCAGGTGACTCTCCTGTTACTCAGCCTGCTCTCAGTCCTTATTCCCCCGGCTCTCCCTGCCACTCCCTCCTAGGAAGGCTGTTCCTACATGCTGCTGGAAAGGAAAAATCACCAGCTGCCTTTTCCCCACTCTTCAAGCAAGCTTGTTTGTGGGCAGGGAATACTCTTGCTGCTCAACAGAGCATGAAGAACTATTTCCATTATTTCAGAGGCTCAAAGTACCCACTCTAGTCCTTATTTTTCCTTCCCCCTAATCACTAACTCTTGGTGTATGTCTGATTGCAATTAATGCTGGCATATTCAGATGGCCACATAGGAAATCATCTACAAGTGGGACTGAACAACAAATAGAACAAAACTGGTGCACTCTTTCTACACTGTCAGTCATGAAAGATCATCACACAGAGTTACAGCTTTCACAATAAGCTTTGAATCTTGCAAGGAAACCAGTGATAGGTTATTTGTACACTTCTGTTTTGTTTTAGTGGCCTACAACTTTAACACAATTAGAAATATTCAAAGGGTAAGAAAGACTGCAGTGTCTGTAAACAGGTATACACAGCAGAGCTTTTCATAGTTTTCACATAGCATGGGTCTATATTACTATTTAATAACAGGAATAAACCATAGTCAAAGTATTTTTCATTTCATAAGAAATGCTAGTAAAGATCACATCGACCACAAGCTAATTTGAAATTAAAATAACACTTACAAAAACAAAGCATTACTCTGTGGTTCCACTGAGAGAGGCATAAACTGAACAGCAACAAACTGCCTTTTTTTTTCCCTTCCCAAGGCATCTGCACCAATACGTGCATATAGTAACATAGCAACACACTGAACCAACACGTATGGCAGCAAAATAGTTTTCTTCAGACATCTCTGCTGACGTAGAACTACTACTCACCAGTTATTACTTCTAATAACAGACAGGAAATTAATTTCTCATACTTTAATGCGCTCACTTTTGTGCTGGGTTTTTTGGTTTGAGGTTTTTTTTGTGAGGCTCTTCTGGACTCAGGTATATGTTTTATCGGGGAAAAAAAAAATTGAAATAGGCAACCAAACAGCTGACAGATTTCAGTGAGAACAAAGCCTTTAATCTTTCCATGTGATGGGATCAGGTTGTTGAAGATTTGACTATTTTCCCTAAAGGTGTTGCTCCCAACACTTAGCACTAGGCATAATGCTTAGTGTAAATCAGCTTAATAAAGACATAGATTTGACTGACTACTTGGAATAGCCTCGCAGTATAACTAGGAATTTAAAATACAAGGGGAAATTGATATACGTAAACCATACTAAAAACTCTGACATGTTACTCTGAAACTGTACAAAGATCACCTTCTGTGAAACAAAAGCAGAGAGGCAATGCTTTGGATTAATAACTTCTCACCAAAACACCTGTGATACACTCCTTACATGAAAAAAACCCCAACTTTGAACCCATCCCTGTGTGCACTGCTGGTTCAGGGTGCCATCTCATGGGGACAAAGATAATAGTCTTTTTCCTTTGTCATTGGTGCCCATTGTTACTGCATCAGCTTCCTTTGCCAGGCTGGAACTATGATTCAAAATCACCTGCCCTATGTTTGTCCCAGGAAAAATGCAAACACACTCACATTTGTCATTTTTTCTCAGTATTTTTTTCAATTTAGTGATGTTTTCGAATGTTTTAAGTGTCACTGTCTAGTATTGTTCAGTCGAAAGCACTTTACCACAGGAGTACTATTACTAAGGTAATTTTCCCTACATATCCACAATTTCTTGTGCTTGATTACAGATTTTTGAAAGACCCTGCTGGTGAATCATTGGCAGCATAATTATCCATAATTATCCAGTAAATTCCAAACTGAGCATAGGAGCAATTTTAGAATTATCTGCCCTCAAATAGCAAAATAAAATCCATATGTGGATAGGATTGCTCTTGTCAATGTGGAAACTCTAAAGAGAGAGGAGATCACATTGACATAAGGTAAATTAGCAGAAGTATTTTTCCCAAAAGAAATAAAGGGACCAAGCAGCTCCCTCCCTCGGACATCAATCTAGTTTCAACTCAAGATTCAGCAGATTCTGGAAGGGATTACATGACCTTCATTCCTCACCATAGCAGACCTGGACTCTGACACACAGCTTCTCTTCCAGCTCTGTGTTTGCATTACTCCCTTAAGTTTCCCCTCAGTATAGAGGAAGGGGGAATGAAATTTAGGGCATTTTTCCCCCCCCTTTTTTTAATCCTTTGTCATCTGTAGATGAGTCACTTTCTTCTGTAACCCAAGTAGTTACCTCTGTGTGATTAACCTGGGTGAAGGCACATATTTTCCCAGGCTTGCTTAGTGCAGTTGGGCAGCCTGAATTTACGCACATTCAAGGAAAATAAAAGCCTAGAATTACTATTTGCTGAATATTTCACTGGAAATGGGCGTGACTTCACAAGCTGAATTTACTCCTCGTGTACTTTCAGGGTAGGATGAAGGCCTTTGTTTATCCCTGCATGCAGCTAAGACGAGGGGTGAACATGTTAATTCCTGCTTCTCCAGGTGAAATGCAACCAACCCACAGTGTGGATTCTTATGCACTACTTGGAGAAACACACCCTGCATGTTGTCTGTGTGATCAGTAAATTACAGAAGTTATACCTGCAAACCTATCTTGACTCCCGGTTTTAAAATTTACAAATAATGGTCCAAAACCCCAACTAATGCAAAACGTAGTGCATAGTGCCCATGAAAGTGAAGCAGCTATTCCCATAGCCAGCAGCTGATTCAGCTAATACGACCACTGACCCAGGACTGAAAGACCTGCATCACAAAACATGGAGTAAAGAATATTATATTAGCCCGTGATAGGAGAAAAAGGCTGTAAATCGTGAGATTCAATTATATATTTTACAAAAGAAAGTTCTAGGACTTGATAATAGAATTTTTCCTTCTTACTTTCCCAGTTACCCTTACCCAGATAATAGGTAACCCACTGAAAAGTAGTTTCCCTCAGTCCTTCTGAGATCTGATGGTCCCATTAAGCTCTACGGAAAAACTTCAGAGGATACTGCATGTCTGTTACAAGCTAATAAACTTGCTAGCACAATAACATTAACATTTATATAACAGGAGTAAGGCATTAAATTTAATAACACAAAAATGTAATAAGGTAAGGTGTCATTACTTGTGGTAATGCAAATACTTTCCTATTTGTCTATCTAAGGTTAACATTCAAAGCCCACTGCAAAGGTGGCTACTGACTTCAGTGGTTTGGGGTGAAAAAGGACAACAGACTTCCTAGAGACAATTGCATTGAAATGTGTGGAGAAAGCATTGTACATGTGGAAGCACTATAGACAGGTTATGACAGAATAATAGCCTGGTTCAAAGAGCTTCCTGCTGAAAATGAAAATTATTCTGCTAAGAGTGGCATGGATCAAGAGAAAGTTAAATGACTTCTCTATCCAGTTTTTCCTCCTTTCCATACAAGACCTAATTAAAAGGCTTAGGGATTAATAAAGAGGGATCCAGTAGGGAAATTCTAGCCCAGCAATCTGGTGCAGACTACACTGCAGTAGCTGAACAGCTAGTCTAGTCCCAGACCAGCTCTCTTCCCCTTTCTCACCTTAATCATTCAGGCTACAAGCCATTCAGTAATGTTGGAAACACTGCTCTCTACAGTCACACAGGCAAAAGTCACTTGAATTTATCATGAGAATAAAGTCTGGAAGCATCAGAGGCAGTCCATCAGTTTTAATATTTACTCATGCCAATGAATCTCTGTTTTGCAACAGCCAAGTTCAGCTATTCTGCTGTATATTGGAATGGCAAAAGTTATTCCCCTGTCATCTGTTTAGGGGAGTCTGGTAATACTTTTAAAAGTACCTACTGCAGCAGAACTACTTTTATGCTTCTCACTGCCTAACACAATTCAGATTTCTGGTACTCTGGCAACAGTAAACACTACAAGCTTTCTATTGCACAGGAGATTCACAGAAAGAAAAACTGGGTCAACTCTCAGATTTGTGTCTTTTTAAGACAGTGAGACACATGCTGTGACAACCAGCTGGCTTGAACCCTTTCATAACACAGGTTGTAGAACCTGATCTACCAATTTTATGAGACCCATGAGTTCTCTTTGGATTACAGCATATATTTTTGAAAAATCTGGAAGTGATTAAAAAAGACCCCCAGGTGATGAGAGCATCTACAATATCCTTAGGAGTTGTTCCAATGATTCTACAGGTCATCAAAATTTTAAATGAAGGCAGTATGAAGCAATCTAAAGTGCACAGTCCAAACTTGAACATTTCTAAACTCAAAGAAACATTGGCTGGGGAGCACTTTTTAAACTTTTAACAATAAAATCTCTGAGGTGAATAGGGCTATATAAGGCTGTTAAGTCCTGTGACTATGAAAACATTTCAAAAAGAAATGCTGCTGCACCAAACTCAACAATGCATAGCACAAAATCCCTGAACTCATATGTGTGTAAAACAGCTGGCAGTTTCCAGCTGGCAAAATTGTGTATTTTAAATGAAAATGAGTCAACCAATACAGCCCTGAGGCCACATCTGCTCAACTGTACAAAAAGTCATAATCTAAGAGATTTTATTCCATTCAATCTCAACAAGTTATTAAGATATAACACATGAAATGCTATGCAGAAAAGACCTAGGTGAAATGTTTGTCCTTGGTCTCTATATAGAATGCTCATGAGTGTCCCTGTCTGCTGAGTTCAAGATGAGAAAAGCCTCAGAAATCTCCAGACTTATGCTCATAGAGGGCAAATATTGCCCTCGAAGATAACACATGCAAAATTAAGAAAAATACTCTTTCAGATTTCATTTTTATTCATGACAATTTCTGCTGGTACTAATGTAGGAAAAAAAAAAACCTACTGAAATTCACTATGCTAAATGTTATTCCAAAAAAATAGCAGTAGCAGTGGACAATATATTTCACGATTTAAGAAAATAAGCTACATTTTTATTTCTGTGCTCTGTCAAAAGATCAAGTGAACAGTTCCAAAATGTGCCCTGAGTTATACCTGCAATCATTTTCTTAGGTTATTTTCATGTTGTGCTGGATTAATCTCACTATGAACTACAGGAATATACATCCTAAGTCATTCCATTGCCTGGAATAAACTAGCTTAGTCCACACTTAGTCCACACAAAGACAACACATTTTGTATATATGCACGCCTGATTTGAAATCAGTGTGCCTTCAAGCATTTACGTATTTTGAATTTCCAAGTTTAAAAACGAAACCAGAAGTAGAGTGAAAATTAACTAGCTCAAAAGTGACAAATTTAAGTTTTCTTTTCCAGGTAGGCACAACCAGACCCATTACTGTACTATGGCAGGAAGTACTGTCACCATCCCCCTCCGACCCATGAGATGGGGTAGTGTCTGAGGACCACGAACTCCTCAAAATCCAGTGCTTCAAGTCTTGCCCCGAAGCTCATTTTTGTCTCTAATGCCATAGATGTAACATGGCTTTATTTTGTTGTCAGTCCTCCTGGTCCTGAATACAGCTTTAATTCTCTCCCTCCTAGGCTCCATAGCTACACAACACCCTCTCTGTGCCCAGGGCCTGAGTGCATTAGGAATAACAGCTCTTCAGACACAGCCCTCCTCCAGAAGGCTGCTGTGGTTTCAGTGCTATTAAAAGTGTTTACATGCGGCAGCCATCTACCTGGGAATACCACAGTAGCAGTACTCCCACAGGCACTATGTAACAGGCAGGAAGGTTCCCAAGGACAGCTGGTGGCTTGCAGCGCTCCTGCTTTTCGGCCCAGCATGTTTCCCAGTGAAGAGAAGGGACACAGCTGCACCACAAGTCCATTGCAGGTCCTGTCCCAAGTGCACAAACTCCCTGTGTGTACATCAAACTGGATCGAGATGCCGTAATGGGATCTGGACAACCTGAATTTTACTTGCTAGTGTTTTAACAAGCCTTTGTTACCTAGGTCAGATTGATCTGACCAGATTCAGCATCATTTCATCAGCTACAAAAATACAGAAAAAACCTCCTGCCTTCTCTGCCTTGTCTGTCTGCACTGTTAAGCTCTCTAAGGCAGTGACTTCCCTTCCCTGCATGGTTCTCATGTCATCCAGTTAATGCCAGTCTCACTCTGATGGTAACATTAGTCATCTCTAGCTACCCCTTAGCTGCCACAGCGGAGGAGAATCATAGATATGACACCTGGCTGTGCTGTAGGCATGACTGGTTTTATCGATGTATCCACCTACTCTTGGCCCAAGGTGTCCAGGCAACATGCAGTGTGGGCTCCTTCTCTCCAAACCAAGCTATGGCAGCAGGAAGCATTCTCCACAACAGCTTACTCAGCCTTAGGAGACACGGGAGATCATCAGTGCCTGTGCCACACAGTGCCATAGCAATGGGCGCAACAGTGCCCCAGGCAGTTACAGGATGGACTTAGCTGAGGCCAGTAGGTACCCACAGTAACATCTTCAATGTTTTATTTTCATTATGCTTAGTTGTACACAAAGAATATGGGAACACAGGAACTTCAGCACTGGGAAGTATTAGATAATGGAACTGTACTTGGCCCTCAAATTGAAGTAATACCCATAACATGGCATTTCATTAGCTTCTCAAGAAATAATCTTGATGTCATTACTCAGCATTCATCCAGTCTTGCCCCAGGCAAAACTAGCTGCAGTCAAATTATAGCAGGAATATCATATGAGTAAGTCTTAAGGAAGGAGTGCAAGATTTAGCCTGTTATCTGTAAATGACAGAGGTGCCTTTTCTGATTTACTTTCTTTAATCACATTTGCAGAAACCAGTTGTTTTTTCTGGAGTTTCAGAAGCCAGTTCAGTGTAACTGGAGAGGCATACTTACACTCTTGTGACGTACTTATTGTTTTAGACCTAAGTCTAAATACTAAATATAACATTAAGGATTAAAAATCACAGGTACAGATGACACAGACGGAATTACTAGCATCAGGAATGTATCTGAGAATACTCTGCTACGCTAATCAGAAGGAGAAGGTAAAGCCAAAAAGAAAATGATACCCCAAGGAAGTAGCCTGTTTTAAATAAAAAAGAAGGTTAAAAGTAGCCCAAAGGCTTCATAATGGTATAATCTACCATGAAAGAGTAAAAGGAATAGGTTTGCCTCATCCTTTGAAGATGGAATAAGAAAGAAATAGATGTACATGATTTAACCCACAGTTTTCTTGAGCACTTCCTACCATCGATGCTACACTTGAATCCTGATGAGCACACAGCTGTAAGGTTCCTTTAGAAATAAATCATCATCTCTCCTTTCGCTTTGGCCAATTCCAGTTGTCTTTTGTGGCAAATTCTCTTTACCATCTCATTTCCCAAAGCCTGATACATGACTTAATCTTTCCTACATCGTATCTTTACACATTTGCAGTCAAGCCAAGGAGAATAGCTGTTACTGACCATATCTAAAAATCAACCAAAGCATCCTCAACATGTGAGGACACTCACCAAAATAAACTGCCAACCAGATGACTTAATGAAGAGATTACCACAACATTCCCTGGTACAGGGGGAACTGTGGATATGCCTTTTTCCCTCTGCCCAGAACAGCCTACTGACAGTATTAAAGAAGTTCAGTGGACTTTTATTACAAAATAAAATCAAGAATGTTACACTGGAATTATTAAGTCAAACCCGCACTGTGGTAACTTGGAGGTACTTGGAAGAATGGGGTTTATTATAGTTAATTATCCCAGATACTTCTTTTTTTTTGCCATAAAGGAATTAAAGTACCAGAGGGGAAGATACGGCACGCACTTAGCAGACATCCCCACACGCCTACAGCAAGTTGGCTTTCCAGAACTGGTTTGTAATTGGTTGTGTGTTGAGTCACTTCCTCCTCCCCACTCTGTGAGCATCGCACGTCACCTGATCTTCATTACTAACCCATAGGTGAGTGACACTTGCTCATGACTGCGTCAGAATTGATTAAACAAGTTTGGGCCTGTTTAGTCTGGACAAGAGAGGACTGAGAGAGGATCTTATTTAATGCATATAAATATCTCCAAGGCGGGTGCCAAGAGGATGGTGCCAGACTCTTTTTGGTCGTGCCCCGCGACAGGATGGAGAGCAGCAGCTCTAAACCAAAACCCAAGTAGTCCCACCTCAACATGAGGAAAAACTTCTTTACGTTGAGGGTGGCAGAGCACCGGGACAGGCTGCCCAGGGAGGTCGTGGAATCTCCTCTGGAGAGATTCCAAACCGAACCTGGGTGCGTTCCTGTGTCACCTGCTCCAGGTGACGCTGCCTTGGCAGTGGGGTGGCACTGAGTGATCTCCAAGGTGCCTCCCAAGCCCAAACACCCTATCGGCGAGCGCTGGCCCGGGGAGCACCCGCGGCCGGGGGCGGGCCGGGCGCTCGGGGCGTGCCCGGAAGCGGAGGCGGAAGCGGCGCTGGGCGCTCGCTGCGGAAGCGGCGCGGAGGCCGCGGTTTCGGTTCTGCGGGCGACGGGGCAGGGGCGCTGCGCCACCGGCAGCCGGGCCCGCTCCGCTCTCCTCCCGCTCCCTCCCCTCCGCCGCGCCGCCATGGCGGCCAACACCGGCAACCTGCAGGTAGAGGGACGCCGGGCCTGCCCGGGGCGGGGCGGACCCGGCAAGCGGCGGCGGGCGGGGGGCGGTGCCAGGAAGGAGCGCGGCCGGGGGTGTCCCGGGCCGGGGCTGCGGGCGGAGCCGGGGAACAGGGACGCCTCCTGCTCAGCGGGCCGGGGGCGCCGCCGGGAGCGCCGCGGCAGCCGCAGCCAAGGGGCGTGGGGGCACTCGGCTTGGGGTGGCAGAGCCCTCCGGGTTAGCCCTCACCGCGCCGGGCGCTGAAACCCTGGGAAGGGGGTCCCTGGGAAGGGGGTCCCTGGGAAGGGGGTCCCTGGGGGCAGCAGCCTGCGGGACGCGGGCAGCGGGGCCTGGTGTCCGCCCGGGAAGGGCTGTTGCCTCTTGTGGTCTGAACGCGTGGTTTGGCTTGTGTTGCCTGTAAGCTGCTGGTGGCTGTAGGAAGCCCTTGCCTGCTCTGCTGTTCCGCTTGTTTTAACCCTCGGTGGGGCTGCGTAATCGGTTCTGCGGCTGGCCAGCAAAACAGATCCCGAAGTGAAATAAGTGCGTTCCAAACAGTCCTCTTTTCGGCTGTTTGAACCACGATCGTTTCTGTATGCAGTGTTTACACTAGCAGTGTGATGTTTGCATTGGCAAAGCTAGAGATGTTACAGGATCTATAATAAGCAGGAGAAGAATGACACCTCTTTAAGCTGACATTCTTTCCTTGGGTGATGTTCATCAAACTATAAACCCATGGCCTGATAAAACATAGTTTGTGCCTCAGGGATAGTTAGAGCTGGTCATCTATGCCCTAGTTCTTACAACTTTCTAATAATGATTTTCTGTTTGATAGCAGTGATGTTCTTTACAGTAACAGGCTAAGATGCAGCCGATGTAATGAAGTATTAGAGCTGACAATCTAATAGCCAGGTAATAGTCTTTGGCTGTTTACAAAAAGAGAATAGAGCAAAACCAGGACATACGTGATGCAGACTTTTGCCTATTTCAGAGGAACAGGCAAAGATCACCTGCTAAAACTGTGAGAAAACAGTTCTGTTTCAGCACGTGATCTGTGCCATTTGTTCTTTGGGATTAATGTCACATGTATCACTGTCTTTGTTGTACTGGATCCAGGAATTATTGGGCTGCCCCGTGGTAATTAAAGTCGCTGACAGGACTTAAGAACTTTAATATGAAAATAACTTTTTGGGGGGTTAATTTTTGCTCCGTTGCTAGATTTGAATGGTTCACAGAGGTGCGTAAGGGAATCAGCATAAAATGGGTGGCAAGGAGGCTGCTGTCAATTCATACCTGGGAAACTGCTTATCAGCTCCTGGCCTCTCCAAAAAGGAAAGACTTCGGTTCTGTTCCAAAGAAACAGATGCTTGCTCCAACACCTGCCACAACAGAGACATAGAGTCTGTTTAATTGGTTCATTGTTTTTAAATACCTTTGATTTCAGGTATATCTGTTGAGATGATCTTTGCTTCCAAGGCAGCAACACAAAGCAGTAGAATGCAATATTTTGCTGTTTCTTTCATGGCTATTGTTTACTTGCTTTGTTCTGCCTGAAACACAGCACAGTGTTTAGATAGTGGCAAAAGTATCTGTACTGGAATGCCTAATGGAAACTCCTTGCTGCAGTTCAAGCTCTCAACCCTGCTCCCTGACATTACACAATCATCTTGGGCATACTAACAATGCTTAGGAAAAGGAACCACATGAGAAAAAAATAGGTGAGGGACTACAGAATATTTAGTTGGTGTTGGTTAACTGTGGCTGATTTTCTAACTTGCATGAACCAGTGGTCAAAATGACAGTTTTAATTGTCTTGAAGTAGTATGGGCATTCCAAGGAGGAAAGTGTAATAAAAAGTAATAAGCACTTCAGAGCAACAGAATAGCTGTGGTACCAATAAATCCACAGGGCAGTGTGTGCAATGCAGTGGCTTAGACCACAGTCAGATTTGTTTGAAACTAGCTGAACAAATAAATTAAAAATCCATTCGTAGCTTCTCATAGAACTTTTTGATGCTCGAGATTTGGGTATGGTCTCTGTTTGTGGG
Organism: Corvus kubaryi; assembly: GCF_017639235.1. Lineage (NCBI taxonomy): Eukaryota > Metazoa > Chordata > Aves > Passeriformes > Corvidae > Corvus > Corvus kubaryi. The sequence continues at coordinate 9,850,261 of NW_024582057.1, forward strand.
GGGGGGGGGGGGGGGTTTCTCCTCTCCCACTGGAGTGATAATTAGAGTTTCTCACTAGGGTATCAAGAACCTAAATCCTTCTAGAGAAGCCAAGAAATTGTTCTTTGAAGATGTCTCCAAGCATAGATAGTGCTAGTTTCAGTGGTTGTAGTCAAGTACTTCCTGTATTGACTGCTGTTTACAAGGTTTACTGATGTCATCAGTCATAGAATCATAGAATTGTTTAGGTTGGATAAGATTGAATCCAACCATTAACCCAGCCACTATCAAGTGTATCACTAAACCATGCCCTAAACAGGACATCTGTACCATAGTTCAAAGTGTCTAGGTCTGTGATAAAAAAAAACCCAAGCCTTATAATGGCTTTCCAGATCCTGCCATAATAAATGCAAGAGATTGGTAAGAAAAACTGCATAGACAAAATAGTATTAGTTCCAGCTTAGTACACAGAAACTTGTTCTTCTCACTTGCATTTTTTGTGTGCTAGTCAATTTCAGCAGTTTGTAAATCCTGCTGTTCATAAAAGGAAATACTGTGTCTTGTACAAAACCACCTACGATAATCAATTGCCCCCAAATTTGGGGGGTGGGTAAATGTTGAAGAGCAGAAAAACTGGCCATCAAAGAACTGTAACAGCTTAAATGGTCTCTGATCATGGAAAATACACAGCAATTAATCATTTGTTTGTATTACAGAAAGCAATAGACCTTGCTACCAAGGCAGCACAAGAAGATAAAGCAGGAAACTATGAGGAAGCCTTCCGCTTGTACCAACATGCTGTGCAGTATTTTCTCCATGTTGTTAAATGTAAGTGGGATGTATTGGATGATTACGTAGAGTTTCGTCGTCAGATTGCTCAAGAGTATTCTCTTATGTTGACAGCAGTATTTAAATTTCTGCTCTCATCAACAGATGATACTTGCTAATTGTAGTTTGACTGAGGTCATATATTTTGCAGCTTTTGCCTTTACTGTGTTGTGTGCTTGTTCCATTCTTTTAAGAAATCAGATTATTTTTCACTTGTGTTTTGTTTTAGGTTTTTTTAAGACAGGAGGCAGATGTTTGCTGTCTCTCCTCTGGACTTTTGTAGCAGTGTTTCAAGCTGGCCACTGCACGAGGAAATACGACAATAAGTACAGGGATCCCTGTATTTCTGTTGTGCTGAAAACCATGTTACACATTAAGTCTTTGCTGTATCTGCAGTGTTTTTTGCTCCTTTAATTCATGCTGCTTGCCCTTCTACAGCCTCTCTGCTGGCATTTTTTGCTCCTTAATGTCATAGTCTTGCTGTTTATCTTGGCCAAGAAAATGTATGAGATGGACTTCTATGTAACAATTTTTCTTCGGTTTCCATATTCTCATTATTTTACGCCTTTTCACAGTTCTGTGTACCTTTTGTGTCACATTCAGTGTTTGTATGCAAGGAGTGGGCTTTCTTAATGTAGATACAGCCCTTATGTAAGTGGGCTGGGTTGCTTGCCTGATGAAAGTATACTTACAGATCTTCATGATTTGAAAAAAATACTGTTTTCTCTACGGTCCTTTATTATTAGGATAATCTGTGTTTATCACTTCCTGTCCATTTAAATCTTACAGAATATCACTTTCTGTGCTTTTAACAATACCGATGTACTTTCAGAAACTTAGCACATAAACCTGACATGTTAAATTTTGACTGTTGATTTGAAATACTATAATAGTGATTATGAGAACAGTGTGGCTGTTGAAACACACCTAGTTCTTTCAAATGTTTTATGTAATGTTTCTTTATCTTTTAAAATTAACGGCCTATGGAAGAATCAAGTATGCTTCTAAATAAAAAATTGCCTAGCGCAAGCAGCTTCTAGATTAGCTATTTTAGCAAAGGAGTTATTAAGGCAATGTCTAGCAGCTTGAAAGGCTGACAGAAAAGCTTCCAATGCTGTTGTCCTTAATCCTCTAGAGTCAAATTTTAAGCCAAGGCAATGTTCAGGTGAATATTTGATCACTGTTACACGATGACATCCTATTGGTCAGTTCTTTCCAAGGTATAGTGGAAAAATGAGTAGTTGAGATGTTTGGTTATGTGGTGAGCCCTGAGAGAGGTATGTTGATAAGAGATAAAGAAGACAGATTTTTAGTCTTGTTTTTTGATTGATGCACATGTGTTTTGCTGTTAACAAATTGTTTCTCTTCAAACTCTTAGATGAAGCACAGGGTGATAAAGCAAAACGAAGCATTAGAGCAAAATGTACAGAATACTTGGACCGAGCAGAAAAGCTGAAAGAATATCTGAAAAAGAGAGAAAAAACTGCACCAAAACCAGTTAAAGAGTCTGGTCCTGCTGAAGGAAAAGGGTATGTTTTTGGAGAAGGTAAAGCAAAATACTTCCTGAACTCAGCTTATTCGAAACTTCAACTATTCAAAGATCATTTTAACTTATGTTTCTGAAATGCTTCACATGACTTCTAATTCTGAAATACAGTGGGTTAATAAAAATAACATGAATTACCATCAAAGCATTTCTGTGCTTGCTTACTAAGATGTGAACATTTGCAAAGGAAATTCACTGAAGAATGAAAGTTGCTTCAGACTAACAGCTGAATCCAGTGATTATTGGATTTAATGGCAATGAGCCTGATGACCTTTAAAGTTTTTCTGTGTTTAAATACCTACTAACTAGAAAATAATTTCAGACTGATGACTGCTGGGGTTACTGAGTTTGATCTGTCTCACACTTGATAAGAGATGAAAAGCCCTATGTAGGATAAAGTTCTGTAAGGTGGACTGAATCCCTCTAATGTATTGCTGCTGCCTGGTCTCTCCGCTGCTTCCCTTCTCTTAGATTTGTTTCTCACTTTGCATATCAGAAAGTTGAACAAGTAGAGCCACCCAAACAAGCCCAGCCTCTTTTGCATTTGCTACTGCTTTTATAGGGATAGGAGGGAGGAAGGATTCAGGATGATACCTTCTAGTGGGACTGCCCTTTTTAGGAGTCCTGAATAGCTAAAGTTCTCAGTTGTCTTTTAAAACTTTACCTGATTTTCAGTCTTTTTCATTGTTTGCTCATCTCATCAGTTTTATTTTTTGACATGTACCATGTTCTGCTTTTTTATAATGGAAGAAAATGGTAATACCACCCAGGCTACGTGTATTTTTATGACCTCCACTCCAGTTGTTCACTATCTAGTCTCTCCTCCTTCTTTAACTTCCAGCTTTCTTTGCTCTGGTAAGACGAGAGTTTCATAGTACTAGATGGAATTGGCCAAGTGCCAGTGTCTACAAACAAACCATTCTAGCACCTCTGTGTTGCTGGATATAAGGGCTGTGTTTCCTAAAGTCTGGCTCAAAGCACATAGAAGTGCTAAGAGGTCTCAGACCCATAAGAGGAAGTTGAAATTGCAAAGGAGGGTGAGTTGGAACAAAATCATAGAAAAGTGTACTTCTGCTTTTCTACAATCATGTAAACCTGTAGAGGTCTGAAAGCATCTCAATGTTTCTTTGATTCCTCAGCCTGGTGGGTTTTCTGCTTTTTGCATTCTGATTTTTATCGTAAGACAGAAGTCTCCCTTACTATATTTCAACATTTTGTCTCCAAATCAGGAATGACAGTGATGGGGAAGGGGAATCAGAGGACCCTGAAAAAAAGAAGCTACAGAATCAACTTCAAGGTAATTTGAAGCATCCTTTTCTTTAAATAGTGGTGACTTCAGTCAAGCAAGTTCCTATATTTTTGCCATCTAAATTTTATGGATTAACTTAATGTCTGTAAGTGGCTCAACTAGTATGTAATCTTTACATGCAAAAGCATAGTCTTTATGGAAGTAAATGGACTTGTGTGCCATGAACTTACACAGTGACCATATTGAAATGTATCTCCTGCGCCCTGTGCTTCATGTTAAAATTGTATCACCTATCAAGCTAGCATTTTCCAACAGAAGTTGCAAAATCCCAGGTAGCTATTCGCTAAACTGAATGAGTAGTTTTTACTCTGAAGTGCACTGTGCACTAGTGTGTTGCCTAGAGGCTAAGGAAATGATGATACAAATACTTAGTGTAAGCAGGACTGTTTTCACAAAAAAGACTTGTATTCACATTTACAAGTGAAAAATATGGATTCTTGCCCATTTATAGTAACAGGTAGCATTTTCTCATATGCAGTGATAATGCTCTCCCAGCTCAGTAGCATAGTTTGGGTTTTTGAATTCAAATACAGAACACAGTCAGTGAAGCAACATGTAGCAGCTACCAGCAGTTGTGTATGCAGTAAAAAGGAGGCTTTTTAGATATTTATTTCCCTTTAATAATGAAGAACTGTTCAGAACTTCGCTACCAGAAGGTGCTTATGGATCTGAAGAAACCTCATAGTTCTCCTGTTTTCGACTGTAACAAAGATCAAATGCATTTACCAGATCTTGTACCTGTGTAATTTCAGGAGCTGTCATATCTCAGTTGGAAACTGTACTGCGCTTTTTCTACTTCTCTGCACATTTATTTAATCCTGTGCACAGTTATAAGGGACAGTGTTCTGGTTTTTAAAACTGGCAGAAAATTGATGAATATTGAACTCCTATCCTGTCTCTCACTATAAAGACTTTGTTTCTTCTCACATGAATCTGATCTCAGATAGCAGAAGTAGTGGCTAGGATTACAAGATTTAATACTCAATTATTAGCTGAGTTCCAAGCTTCCAAATCTACAAGTAGCTGAGACTAAATTTTTAGCATGTCAGACTAGCCAATCTGAAGCGAAGGCTAAATTGCAGCTCAGCTGGCTGAACTCATTGATTGAGGGAGATGAGACTTGGTGCTGCTAAACTTTGAGAGAATGTGCCTTGACTAAGAAAATACTTCTGCAGCTAAGGAGGATCCATATAACCTTTCTGATGCTTTCAGCCCTACCTGTCACACCTCTTTCCTGTTAGATGATCCGTTTGTTTGCTGCACATCTGGAGATACCCAACAAGTTACTTCATCTGCTGGAAAATCTTTAAAAATCCTGAGTTAGTGCAGCTAGCTCATTGTTTAAAATGAAATTTTTAGGTTTTTGGGAAGTGCAGTGGTGATTTAGTGAAGAGATGGTGCCAGGACTTCTACTAACTCAGGAATATTCTGGTTATCCAAGATCTATTGTGGTATATCAGTGTGACAGATTTCTGTGAAAATAATATCCATTTGACTAACAGAGTTCAGTGTTTCTATCATCTTAGAAATGCCTTGTTTTTATTCAGGATAGACATGGGCATAGATTTTTTTTTTCTTTTTTTTTCACCAAATGGAATTTGTTGTCATTGTGGAAAGATATGTACATCACTAACTTAGACAATCTTTTCTTACAGGAGCAATTGTTATGGAGCGACCAAATGTCAAATGGAGTGATGTTGCTGGCCTTGAAGGTGCCAAAGAAGCACTTAAAGAAGCAGTCATCCTGCCCATTAAATTTCCACACCTGTTTACAGGTCAGGATTACAGCATTTATTTACCATTGGCCAGTCAGGACTGACACTGGGGCCTGTGAAGTGTGTTGTGTCCATGTATCACAAACTCAAGCCGAGCTCTTAACAAAGAGATTGGGATCCATCTGACGGAAGTTTCATGGGTAGATGCGGAAAACCTCCGAGCGAGCACCTTAGGGGAGCATAATCAAAAAATAGGTTCAGTTGTTCTACACTGTTTTGAAAACTGCTGGTTTCTCTCTTGCAGGCAAGAGAACACCCTGGAGAGGAATTCTTCTATTTGGACCACCAGGAACAGGAAAGTCTTATTTAGCAAAAGCTGTGGCAACAGAAGCAAACAACTCTACCTTCTTCTCAGTATCTTCATCTGACCTTGTCTCAAAGTGGTTAGGTGAAAGTGAAAAGTAAGTTGGAGTTGCCAGAGGTCCAGGAAAACATTGTGAATAAGAAAGTAATACAGAGTGAGATAAGTTACTGTAAAGAATTTGAGGGAATAGTCTTGTCTTTTAAAAAACAAACTACAGGTCTTTCTGTGCTTCATGCTGCAGTGCCATATAAAGATACCATTATGTGCTGCATTTTGAGAAACTCTCTTGTGTGCTCAAGATAGTTTTTAAACCTGCTCAGAAAGATTTTGGGAGCACCACAGAGCTCATTTCCCTTCTGAATTCAGCTGTGATTGTACACTGTATCAGTGCTGAGTTAATTGCTGCTTGGCATCTCCCCAGCAGCTATGTGGCATTTCTTTGTCCATACAGAGGTGGGTTTTTACTTCATCCCAATTTCAAACAAAATCTGAAAGAAGTAAGAGACTTGCAAAGATAGGTTGAAGGACAGAAGCAGCCATGAAAGGAAATTTTGTGGGTCCCTATGCTAAGTCTTCATTTGTCACTATGTGATATGTGAAGAAGACCAGGAAACCAGAAGACCAGGAGTGACGTGTTGGTTGCAGTCTAGAAGTCCAGGAATTTGTCCATTTAGTCTTCCAAAAGAGATTTCTTAAATTAATCAAAAGCTCTGGTTCTATAGGGGAAAGGATTTTCATATACTGATAAGCATACTTGTCACAACCATGCTTTAATAGTTTGAAGTGTGGGACAACTGAGCAACACTATTTAAAGTTGATAGAATGGTGAAGAAAGGCTGTTAGATAAAGTGTTTGAACTGAGTTATTTTTTTCCCCAGAAAGCTGGAAACCTTAAGCTGCTTCTTTTCTATTGCAAAAGGAATACAGAACTGGCTTGGCATTAGATTTTATGTTTGACTTTATTTGAGATTATTGCCTGAGATTTAGTGCTGTAATACGAAGAATTTCCCAGCATAGTCGTATTTTTTTTAACCTAGTAAAATGTGTTCATGAGAGATGGCTAGAAGTATTCTGGGATTTGTTTTAGGTTGTTTTGTTTGTTTGTTTTGCAAACCAATGCTTCTTGTCATATAAAAATTATTTAGTAAATAAAGTTGTGTAAAGTAAATATACATGTTACATCTTACAAAATCTCTAGAATTAATATAAGTTAGAGATGTTAAGAGAAAGATTCAAAAGAAAAAGGCTTTCTAGAGTGGTGGTTTTGTATAGTCCAGGCTGTCATATAGAAGTGTAAACTGAAAAAGGGCTTTATCTTGAAAAGTCATGCCTGGAGCACTCTTAATTTTTTTCTCATTATGCTGGGCTCTCTCATTCTAATTCTGAGTCTTGGAGCTGGAAGAATGTTGTGTCTTTGAGTAGCTTTATGTTAATGCACCTTTTTTCTTTCTTTCTCTAAAGGAAATGACTGTATCACAATCTCAAGTTACGTGTTTCTGCTGTTGTAATTATTAATATAGCTAAAGCTGTTTCCTTCTTTAAGATTAGTGAAAAACTTGTTCCAGCTTGCCAGAGAAAACAAACCTTCTATCATCTTCATTGATGAGATAGATTCCCTGTGCGGGTCAAGAAGTGAAAATGAAAGTGAGGCTGCTAGACGGATAAAAACAGAATTTCTAGTCCAGATGCAAGGTAAGTTTATTTGGTTTTCAGAATCAGACAGAGAAATTAAGATCTGTATTTTTAAGTGTAGCTTGTAGGAGAACACTAAAAATACATTCCACCCCACTAAATTTTGATGATTTTTTAAAACAGTCTCTGTTCATCATCTAAACAAGGAAATTATTTCTGCCTTGATATAGGGGTTGGTGTTGACAATGAAGGAATCTTGGTCTTAGGAGCAACAAACATACCCTGGGTTTTGGATTCTGCTATCAGGAGAAGGTATGATGGCATTTTTTTCATGGTGTGAAATTCTCAACTGGTGTGAGCCTTCAGCCAGAGAGTACTCGAGGTGTTCATCCAGCTCATATTTGCAGACATGGTTAATGTTCTGCGACTCAATTCCATGAGGTGCACTTAGCCCAACTAATAGCCCCTTGCCCCTTTAGAGAGGTAGGTTTTTCACTCTTACATTGGCCCTGTAGTTTATCTGATTTCTTGGCTAGATGATTATGCTTGAAGAAACAGAGTTTTGTGCTTGCTTGTTAGTTTTCTGGTGGACTTGGGGGACAAGTTAGAAAATACACACCTCAGAAGGACAAGAGGGGGTAGAGCTTTTCTTTTCAGCTGCAAACAAACTGGTGAGTAGCTTGAGTTCTTTCGTGGAAATGTAACCTTACACAGAAACACCATGTTTTTCTCCTGGTCAGGGGTAACTTGTGATTTTTACCCGCTGTTTTGCAGATAAAGCACTTTTGCAGATACAGGACTGCCTGTACCTGATTAGTTGGATCTTTCTCTGAGCTGCAGAGCAAGCAGAGGACACATACAGTTATGTGACAAGTAGGATTATGTTGTGATGAGGACACAGCTTGAATAATGGCCATTTTTGTAGGCTAAAGAATCATTGTTTTTTGTGACTGACAGTGTTTTTTATTTATAAACTTAATTGAAACTGACCATACTTCAGTTTGATTTGGGGTTGGACCAGGTGACCTCCAGATGTCACTTCCCATCTGTATGACTCTATTGTTGTATGAGCCAGATATAGAGGTGAAGGTGTTGCTGAAAATTTCAAGTCACTCTTGAAATTCCATCTTGGAATTTCCAGCTTTGATTGGGATCCACAGTAAAAGACAAACACGGACCTGATGGAGTGGGTCCAAAAGGGGGCCATGAGAGTGATCAGAATATCTTTCCTCTGAAGGCAGGCTGTAAGAGTAGGGGCTGTCCATCCTGGAGAAGAGAAGGATCCAGAGAGACCTTATTGTGGCCTTTCAATCTATAAAGGGAGCTTAGTAGAAAGATGGAAAGATGTTCCTTGGTTTTTTTTTCCCAGGCTTGTAATGCCAGGACAAGGGGCAGTTGTTCAAACTGGAAGGAGATGGGTTTAGGTTGCCCAGAGAAGTTGTGGATGTCCCATCATTGGAAGTGTTCAAGGCCAGGTTGGATGGGGCTTTGAGTAAGCTGGTCTAGGGGAAGGTGTCCCTGCCTGTGGCAGGGAGGTTGGAGCTAGATGATCTTCAAGGTCACTCTCAACCCAAACCATTTTCTCATTCTCGGCAACATGAAAGAGAAATTCCCTAGCTCTTGTCCACAAGACTTAAAGGAACTTTTGTACAACAATGGCTGTAATAAAATTAATTTTTCATGGATTTGGGCCACTTTGTCATGTCTATCAGGTTAATTGTGTTCAGCAGAATTTGGAGTTGCTCTTACTTTGTGTGTGGGAGGTAATCTCCACTCTGAGAACAGATGCAGCTTCAAAGGAGGAACTGCAGTTACCAATGTTTTCTTGAGAATTACTTCAAATTTACTTCCATCTATGGTGTTTTCTTAATTTAGTTGGAGACCGTGGAAAGTTGTTGCATAAACTTGTTATCAGGCAGTTCTTTCTTTGAGTGTGAAATCTGTTCAAATACACTTCAAGACTTAAAGATTCCTTCCTCTCAGTTTTTTCTTTTTAGACTCAAAACTCTGCTGGAAAAACATCTGAGGAGAAGGGTTTTGTAATGTAAAGGAAGCAGTTGCTATATTCTGGATGTTAGCTTATGCTAACTGAAGTATTATTTGTGAGAATAGGTTGCCAAATATTTGCCTCAGATTTTTTTTTTTTAAAGGTTTGTTATACTGAAACTGCTTCTTTCTAATACTGTTAGGATCAAACTATATACTCATTTGCATGAGCTCTTTCCAGTGTGCACCTGCATGAGCTGGCATCTTGGGAACACTTTGGTTTTTTGTTTTTTAAACCAGGTTTGAGAAGCGTATTTATATTTCTTTACCTGAAGACCATGCCAGGGCTGCAATGTTCAAGCTTCACCTTGGGTCAACTCCAAATGACCTAAAAGAATCAGATTTTCGAGAGCTTGGGAAGAAAACTGAGCGCTATTCTGGCGCAGATATAAGCATCATTGTCCGTGATGCACTGATGCAGCCTGTTAGAAAAGTGCAATCAGCAACTCACTTTAAAAAAGTAAGTAGGAATTAAATTTTTTCAAGTTATTTCATCTATAAGAACAGTCTTAATTTGAAAATTCCTTGCAAATAAACTGAATTTGGTTTGAGGTAATACTGCATGCTTATGAATGTCCCTTTTATTGACTGGGGACAACTGTTCTTCCTTTCCCCATAGGCCCCTAGGTCCTGCTGTAAGTCTGGTGGACCTGATTTCTGAATATTCATACTCTGACTCTTAATGTATCTAGAGCATGTTAAAAGCATTCAGTTTGCAGTTTGACTGAAATGGCAGTGTTACAGAAGTGCTCTTTTTCTATTTCAATTTAAGTGGTTCTTAACATGTTGGAAAAAAAAATAAATGTATCCCTCATCCACTTGAGAACAGATGGATTATGCTTAAGCACATTCTGTTTACTTGGCATATTTTTGAAACTGAAAAAATTAAGGTTCTTGTAGAGTCCTGGTAGAAACATTGAGTCGGTGTTACTTGTGACAATAGTGAAGATGCAACAAAACTGAGCGAAGTCTGTGTTTCATTTACACTGCTGCAATGTAAAAACCACTTTACTTTTATATAGGTGCACACCAAAGAGCCTATTTATATTGTTTGGCTTATCTCCCAGTTACCTCTACATGCTATGTACTGACTTAAACATTTCTTCACAATATTTGGATCTCAGAAACTTTATCTGAACAAGAACCAATTGGCACTCTTTACCACCAGTCTAAATCCATTAAATCTGGGAATGTCTTTCTCCTGGAAAATTTGCACAGATGCTTGTTCAGTTAAATTAATTGTTCCCTGTAAACTATTAAACTCTTAAATGAAAAATAAAAGATACTGATATGGTAATATCAATGGTTATAAAGAGAGGTTAAAATAGATACAAGTGTATCAGTTTAATAAAATTTTATTTTGCTGTGTAGCATATTTTAAAGTAGACCCAGACTAAAGGTAGTTTTTGTTAATATTTTTAGTGCAAAGTTTGATTTTTACAGAAATTCATGTGTCTTGGGTGAAGGTGGATCAGGATATTCTGCAGAGGTGCTAATTGCTGTAAAAGGAAGCTTTAATTTGTTGCTTTTCAAAAGAGCGGGTGCAGTAGGAAAAATTTTAGATCCTAAGCTGTTGAGTACCATGTATGTTGTGTTGGCAGCAGTTCTTTGTCATCTCAGTTACAATTACAATTTTTTTACCAGTAGCTCAACCTGACATAAAAGGGTTAAGGGCCCTGAACCAAGCAGCTACACTCACTTTGAAGATAGGCTCTTTTTTTTCGATGTAGTTTCTTCAAGTGAACTCACTCAGCTTAAGATTCAAAGAGAAAGACACACTTAAATCCAGTATGGTCCAGAATATGAGAGGACAGTAAGTTTAACTTCTGGGGACAGCTCAGAGTAACAATCTGATGTAAACTGTATTTGTTGATAAATAAGCAGTTATTTTGATATATCAAGGATTTTTCAGATGCTTGCTTCCCTTAAGCCGTGATGTCTGAATTATTTATCTGTTGTCTTTAAGTGACAAGGACATTTCTGGCTAAAGGGCTATTAGCTTTTAGCATCTTGTTCAAATTTGGAACAATCTGAGGCATGTTTTCAGCTTGCCATGGAGCAATGAAATAACCTCAGTTGTCACAGTTTGCAGAACAACTTCAAAAGGACTTCTTGCATCTTACTTATTTTTGCTCAGGAAAAAAAAAAGGAAGGAAAAAACCCACAACTGCAATATTTTGAAGGCTCTGACATAAGCCAAGTTGATTCCACTTGTATTGTTAATGCTTTAATTGGATGTGATTTTGTTTTTATAAGCAAAATCTTAGAGTTATTATTTGCATTATAACAGACAGCTTGCCTCAGTTCAGCAGAGCTTTCCTCAGTTGTCAGTAATTAACTGTAAACTTTTCCTTGCCATACTGATAATGCAGGCCTGTCAGAGCGCATGTTGAATATTACAATCTGCTCTCCAGCATCTTGCTCTAAATGCAGTTTGGAATAGCAAATCCTGTTCTGTCCATAGCCAGTTAGTGTATTGTCCTTCAACCTCTGCATATGCTCCGAGTTGCCGGGGGTGTGTGGTGCTGCGGGTACCGGCGCGGGGAAGCAGTAGTCGGTGCCGGGCAGTGAGGAGTGTACTGCGGGAAGGGAGCAGACACGGCGCGGCTTTTTGGGGTCTGCCTGGGGCGGCAAGAAAGGCTGGTCTGTTCTCCCGCTAGGTGGCGCTGTGTCCCACGGAGCGCTGCTCGGGTGGTGCCGGGAAAGGCGCCGGGAGCTTGGGAACGCGGCGGGTCAGAGCGAAACGCTCTGGGAGGCTTTTAGAGAGCCGCTAACGAGTGACGGATGAACTCCTGAAGTGACCAGGGACCAGGAAGGCTGGTCTTCTCCAAGCAGATTTCCTGGCATGTCAATTTTCCACAGAAATCCTCACCCTTAGGAGGACGTGGCTTCTGGGATCTGACCTGAAGTGAATTTAAGTATCTGGCTACATCTGCATGTTTTCAAGGTGAACAATACCAGTACACTTGTACAGTTTCTCTTTCACAGGACATGTCTTCCCAATGGGTAGGGCATCTGCATAAAATCAAGGAATGTTTTTGCTTAGGGTGCTGTTCAGCTTCTGGTTTCTGTCTTTAAAATAATAACTCCCCTAAACTGAGTGTTTTCTTATTTTTAGGTAAAAGGACCATCACTGCTTAATCCAAATACAATAGTAGATTTATTCACCCCCTGCTCTCCAGGTGATCCTGAAGCCATAGAAATGACATGGATGGAGGTCCCAAGTGATAAATTACTGGAGCCTAAAGTTTCCATGGTAGGTATTCTTTGTAGCATTTCTTTCTTGCCTTGCACAACTCTGAAAAGGCTTTAAGGTAAAGAGTCCTTTTCAGGACAATTGGATGAGATGTTTGTTTTCAGAAATGCTGGGCGTTCCAGATAACATTTGAATTCTCAACATACAGCACTGCAGTATGGCATGCTTATGAAAAAGACAGCTGTCTATCCCTGATAAGCATTTCTTATTCTTGTCTGCTGGCCTGCAGCTGCCGTCCTCTCATCCACAGACAGTATCTGGCTCTTCCACTGTTCTTTCACTTGGCTTTTATTCATTCAAAACCTTTAGGGTTCCTGCACCATGATACACTTTCTTCTCATCACTGTGGCATAAATACTGGGAAACAGAAAATTACATTCATTGTAAATTGGGGAGGGATGTGCTATAGGTAAATATTGCCCATGAAATAGATACAAGTATAAAACCAAAATCTAAGAAGATTTTGGATGTAATGGTAGTTTTGGTTAAAATTCATCATAGGTGATACAGCTCTTTCTGCTGGTTTTTTTTTGTGCATATTAAAATACTTGTTTTGGCCTAGGGAATAAAATATGTAAGACAGTTTTCAATTTTAGTTCACTGCTTAAGAAAAAAATAATTGCTGGACACTCATTCTGTATTTTTCCCCAAGAGCAGCAGAAGAAAATTTTGAATTTAAGTACAAAGTTTGTGGGAAGCACTTCATAACAAATCTGCTGCTGTAGTTTCCTGTGTGCAAACAGTCCTGTAAGGAATGAAAGAAATCAATGCATTTCATGGGGATCACAGGCACTGCTTTGTAAACAGAACCATCACTGTATTTCAGAAAAGAATTTCCTGTGTGTATTTGCATACTGAGGAAGTAGAAAAGGATTTATGCAGGTGCAGGCATGCCCTAAAACTGCTCCCTGCATGGTCTGATTGGATTTTTAATCTTTCCTGGAATTAAAGACAGCAGTCCTAGTGTGCTTCTAATGGTACTTGGGCTCTGATATACTAAAGGCAGCTGTTTCAGTGTCCAAAATCAGTTCTTGTCCCTAAAAGATAAGGCTTTAGTTCTTTTTAAGCAGGGTGCCTCTAGTCTGATGAGACAAATACCACATGTAGAAAATCATTATACTAACTTTCGGATTTACCCATAATTTTATAGTAATATGAGGTGTTGGGCATCTACTTTCTTCAGTTGCCCTTGGCTAGGAATTGATTCTTTTTAGGAATTCTTAGGAATTTTCTTTCCCCTTTTTATTCCCAGTGTATTTTAACTGCTGCTTTCAACTTCATAGACCTATGAATTATTTTCTAAACTCCCTTTCCTCACATCTGGATATTTATCTAGGAAATTGACTGAATTGAAGAGACCGAAATAATCAGTCATGAGCAGTAAAACTTTGCTAGAGATGAATCACAAACTACTGTTCTACATTGCTGGACTGTGAAGAGTACATGGGAACATCTGATTATTTTCCACTTAATCTGCTGTAGTTAATCACAGGTTGAAAACAGTAACTGACCAAAAAAAAAAAGGAAGTTCAGTTCTTTTCAAAAAAGGGATGAATAAAACTTGAGTGGATGAGTGGCTTAAACCTAAACCTGAGGTTGTGGTTTTGTTACTGGAAAACTCACTTGCCGTTGTCTGTCTTCAAAGGGTTAAAATGCTGCCTCTGCGCAGAAGTGTTCAGGCTTACTTAAAGTTTTGTGTAAATAGGAACTTCTTAATGTTTTTTTTTTAATGCATATTTATCCTGGCAGCAAAATTGGTAGCAGTGGTCCTATAGTTGTTTCTGAAAACACTTGTTTGTTTTTGTTCTGACAGGCCGATATGCTCATGTCGCTCAGTAGCACAAAACCAACAGTTAATGAACAGGATCTGGAGAAGTTAAAGAAGTTTACAGAAGACTTTGGTCAGGAAGGCTAAACCAAAGATATGTGTGAAGTGTTAGAACTTTTTAAAGTATTCCTGTGTCTTTATTGATGGCAATTCAAATAAATGCCAATAAAATCACTCCCTTCTAACTTTGCAGAAGGAATAGAAGATACCTTTGCAAAGACCCTTAAGCTTTTATATTGTATTGTTTTCCTCAGATGTCTATTAAATGTCTTCTATTGAAAAATAATACAAAAATGCAATTTTAGGGTGAGACAGCAAAGTGATGTGGTAATGTCTAATAAATACTAGAAAGCTTTAAATTACTAGTTTTATTTTAGGTAGTATATTAGACCTGGATACCAGTGAGTTTTTAACTCCCAGTAAAGTCAAAAACCTTTTTAAGGGGTGGGAGAGAACATATTTGTCAGGTGTTTTCAGTATCAGTCAATCAGCATACATATTAATTGCTCTCATTTCATTTAGGAAAACACAACAAAATTTTCTAATCAAGCATACTGCAAGTGTGGGTTTGCTGTTAAAGTAAGAAAGAAGACACTGTGAGGATAAGACTACATGGGCCAGTACTTAGATTAAATATTGATGGACCTGTTATTTGGCTTTTTTCTGCTATGCTGTGTTAAAATTTTGCCTTAAACAGCAAGCTTTTGTTTTTAACTCTTTACTAGCTGGTACACACTGTCACTATGCAATTTAACAGAAGTTTGTTAAATGCAAGTAACTCAGAAGGTGTTTTGCTGGCTGTTCTGGGGGGGTTGTTTGGATTTATTTGTTGTTTTGGTTTTTAAAATCTGGATTCACTTCCTGCAGAAGTTTTGACTGAAGTTAGAAAAAAGCATTAGTAATACCCTGTAAGATCCCACGCATTGAGGCTGGCAAGGTATATGTAGTCTTTGGAGAATGTCTGGTAGGTATTTTGGGAAATAGCATACTTTCACATGTAAGGAGATTAGGACAGATGTTTAGCCACAGCCTTTCCAGGGATAAATTAACCCAGAATCCCACCGGTAACTGTAGCATATAGGTTACATCAATTTATTGCTTGAACTGTGAGAGAAGGCTGGCAGTTTAGTATAGAAGTAGCACTTCCATTGCTCTTTTCCTGCAGAACTGCAAATGGAGATGTGCCTGAATGTAACTTACAACACTACAGCATCAGCATTGAGTTTGTGCCTTGTAAGTTTGCACTGGCTGTAGATAGGAAACACCATTAGGATATGTAGAAATCTATCTTCCATTATCATTGTACAACTCTATCCTGCAAATGTTTTGTTTAACTTGCATTAAAAGAAATTTGCACATTTTAGGTGTGTATGTTCTATGTATATATGGACATATATGATCATCTTTTGATGGGGTTTGGTTTCTTTTATGTACTTATTTTGTGTACTTTATAAATCATAGGATGGGTGACATTTTCTGTACTTAAATGAAGTAAAATGTTGTAGTACAACATCAGTTATGTTATTTGAGTATTTCTTCAATGTTATGTTCAAGTTTTTAC
Source organism: Corvus kubaryi (assembly GCF_017639235.1). Taxonomy (NCBI): domain Eukaryota; kingdom Metazoa; phylum Chordata; class Aves; order Passeriformes; family Corvidae; genus Corvus; species Corvus kubaryi. The sequence goes on from NW_024582057.1 coordinate 9,866,325, forward strand.
TGCTTTGTTATCTTCTTAGACTTTTGTTTCTGTGTTTAATAGCCAAACAAAATAGTTAAATATTCTTTGATCTGCAAGGTGCTGAGCTTTTTTTACTAACGTGATGAAAAATTTTTTCCAAGATCCTTCAGTTACACAGCTTTACCTTTGTCTTACATCAGAATGTGTAAATGTGAATCAGTGTGCTGCAAATCTTTCTGTCAGCTTTTGGGGGGATGGCAGGAGAGGGAGTGGGTGAGGGCAGGAATTCCAGTGTAGGTTCGGGCAACTATCTTAAAACTTAATCCTCATTGCAACAAAATCTCATTTGTAGTTTTCTCTTGTGAACACTTCAGAAGTGAGCCACATACTAGCATGGCTGTCATTCAGAGGTTTGAAGCCACTGTCTGAAATGTTTGTCGCTTGACCTTTTTAAAAATGAGAGTCCTTACTGCAATCTTGCAATCTTAAAATTCTCAGGAACGGGGTTTTTTTAGGTTTGGGGTTTTTTTCTTTTTGTGGTAAGCTGATTTGTCCTATGGGCTTCCATATGCTTAACTGTGTAATCTTTTGTCTTTAATGAAAAAGAAAAATATACTGTATGTTTTAAATTTACATCTTGCTGCTTGCTCAGATGACATCTGTAACAGAACCTTTAATATTTGATGTTGAAAGTTGTTTCTAGAAATATATTCCAAATAAACTTTGCTGCTTAGAATTGCAGCTACAAGGGCAATTTTTTGGTTTGCTGTCTTTGTAAAATGACAACAAATTAACATGTACCACCAAGCTTCTTGGCCAAGTTATCCATAGTAGATGATAGCCAAATGAGGGAGTGTGCAAAATCACTTCTTAATTTTCAGTGTTAATTGAAAATACTCGAAAGAATTCATGAAAGGCTGTATTTGCTTTGAATAATCAAAACCTTTGTAAATACTGGACAAATAAGTTGTACATTTTTAACAAGGTCTGATCTTTGGCTGGTTAGCTTACAAATTTTTTTCATACCTTCTGGTGTTACTGCTTACTCTGACTGCAATATGAAAAAATGTCATTTTCTTTCCTGTGTGTAAAATAATTTTTCAGTTAAATCACTTGTGTATGTCCTCGTGTCCTTCACAGATGGTTTCCTCACACTGACATTGTTATGGATTTCCTACCATTTGTGGTGCATCTCTTGATGCACATACTTACAGGGTTAGAATAGCTCAGTAAATTACCTTCTTGTATTTTTTCCTACATTCCCTGACTGACATCGAGTTCCAGAGTTGTTTGGTTTACGTGTTGCCTTTTTGCCATTGTCTACCATAACAAAAACATACAAAACTTTTAAGTTTTCCATAAATCCCTTACATTTTTCATTTGGTTTGGTTTTTCAAGTCTGCTTGAAATACATCTTTGAATATACTTATATGCTTTTGTTTTAATTAGTGGAGCAGAACAAATGTAGTTGAGGGAGAGACTCTGGAATCTGCTTTTTTCATATTCTTGCCTGCCAGAATTTGCTCTTTTTGTCAACTGAAGCAAAGAAGCTGCTGAATATTCTCTGGTCATGTATTTTGATCTACTTTTGGTGTTTATTTAGTGTTCTTAAGAAGAATATTCCACTTTTTTTTGTTTTTCTTTTAAGGATTATCTTGACAGGAAGCTATTTAATAGTTCTGACTTTGTTGAAATGTGCAGGAACATCTTCATTTTGCTGTTTACTCTTTCCTTCCTCCAGAATGACAAGCTTGTTTCAAGATCGGCTTCCATACATGTTTTTGGTCTTAACCAGATTCACCCTAGTAATCATGGTTGACTTAAAGCCATTCCTGTAACTTACGTAAACTATTGCAAGAACTCAGTGGTCTGTTTGTTTCATACTGTGCTGCTATTCCAGCAGATAATTAATTCTTACCAAAACATTGTTCCTTTTATTCTTGAGCAGGCAGCTTTTGTGGTAGCTCTTGTGGCGTAGCTTCAGTGCTTATACCCCGTCAATTTTTCTTCAGTTTTTTGTTAACATACTAATCTAGGGATTTTAGTCCACAAGTCCTCTGTCATCCTAATTAGCTGCATAAAGACTCTTTTAATTGGTCGTTCATTCTCTGTCCTGGCATTTGTGTAGTGACAGCCCAGGTATTAGATAAGATTGTCCTGTTTTTATCTTTTGGTCCCTGTGACCTAATTACAATTCTTCCTCTCCCTCCCTACCTCTGCATGCACACACACCCTTCTGATGGGAGCTTTTTGATTAGGTTGCTGGTTTGTGACATTTTCTGTTTACGCATCTTTGCAGCCTTTCTACCTGAGAGGCTCCAACTTGATGGATAAATACTCAAGGATACTTCTTTGCTTTGTTATGTCAGTTCCGAGTTTGGTGATGCTGGATTTCCATCTGTCCGTGCCACCTGTGCATGGTACCTGCCACGTGTACAATCTGCTAGTCTTTTGCAGGAATACTTGACATTTTTGGGCTTGTTTAGATGAACTTCTCAACCATTAGTCATGGAAATACAGTACAATGTCCTATCTGCATCATAGCAGGAGCTAAGTTCCCTGCTAGATAGGCTTTGGTTGTGTTTTCAGACATCTCCAGGAAATAAGTCACTGACACCTGACACAGGCCTGATGTTGATAATGCAGCCGGAGTTTTCTTTCCTGCTTGGTGACCTATTATCAGGCACTGTGACATGAATTGGCAGGACTTGCTTTTGCTTGCCCTCACTCCTCCTCTGCTGCCTCAACTCATTTAAATCCAAGTTATTCAAGGCAGGGACTTTGCTTTCAAACATGCTCAGTGTCATATGCGTTCTGTCAACTATAAACAGTAATTTCCTCTGACTCATTCAGTTGTCGGCCTGATGACCGTCCACAGGTAATTTGTTACAAAAATCTCAGCTGGAGTAGTTGCCTTCTGCTGCTTCACTGTCCATGTCTCAGCAGTAGCAAGTCAGCTAGGCAAGGGACTGGGAAAGTGGTTATAAATATCACCATCTCATTCAGGAAATACAATGGCAAATGGGGACTGTTACTTGCAGCTGTGACTTAGGCTCTAGCAAAGTCAGGTGAATTGTTTGCCCAATAGAAATTTAGGAAAAAATTAAAACTATATAAATTCAAATAATTGTTTCTTCTTCCTCTCCTCCTTAAGACTGGAGCATGGGCTGTATCTGGCAGGCTCTGACCTATCAAGACCCTTGCTTTATGTAAGATTTTAGAAAATCTGAAAAAATTAGCTGATTACTGTTTTCAAATGTCCCATTTAAATTGCCAGTTGAAATGCTCATGCTCTTGCCTGACTGGGCATGAGCTCATTTGAAGTTTTAATGATGTTTTAATTAATTAATCACAGCTATTAGTTGCTCCATAGACAACTGAACAGCAAAGAAATTATTATTGTTTTAATCTTTATACCTGCTCTTGTTTGGATGTGGACTGGTATGTTTGTGTCCTGCCTTGCTCTGTCACTATAATTTTAACATGTTTTCTTTTTGTTGTTGTTGTTCTTACCTGCCCAAAAAGCTCATGTCCACAATGCACGTGTCCCCTGTCAGTATGGGAGCAGGCAGGGCGCTGTGCCTGCTTGACAGCAAGGCTGGTTTAGCTGCAGCATAGCCACAGGAGCCACAGCACCTGCTGAGAGAGCCTAAACCCTTCTGTCCACGCTTTGTCTTCACTGTCCCTTCACCGGCTTCAGCACAGAAGGGGTGCCCCTATAAAGACACTGCCATGGCCCAAACTCACACAGAGGGCACACCCATATGTAGGAATGCTGGTGACAAACACTTCAAAAACACGCAGGGTCCTGTGTGACCACCCACCCAATGCACACCCGGGAGGCACTGCAAAGTTACCTCCAGCCAGCGCCTGGAGCACTGCGAGGTGCCTGCCCATTCCAGGTTTAGATGGGCTTAGTCCAGCTGGGAACAAATGTGCTGAAGCATTTATGGGGTTTCTGTGGGGCAGTGGGACATAGTGTTGTTGTTCTTCCTGGGCAGTCTGAGGCTCTACATAGGGTAAATGAATCCACAGAAACACGTGTAGGGTCTGTGCTTCAGATCCCCTGGAGCTGGCACAGGGTGGAAGTTGACTGGTGAACAAGGGCAGCGATGCTGACACTCAGGGCTCCTATGGGGTTTTATCCTAGTTGTCAGCTGTGTAAAATGGTTTCCACAAGCTTTGAGGCTATTTGGCTTAGTCTCTTGGGCCTTCTGTGTAAAGCGTGCTCGCTTCACTGCAGTACATGGAAATGCATGATGCTTCTTAGAAGAAGAAAAGGGTTTTGATGAAAATTTTCCTTTGATGTGAATGTTAATTGGCAATTTTTGCCTGCCTCTTTCCTGTTGCTTTTGACTAATTTTCTGGGTTTTTTGCTGTTTTTTTAATTTCGGTTCCTTTTTTTTTTTCTGACTTACCCTCTCTCCTTCACACCATTTTTTTTCTTTCTCAAACAGAAGATAAAGCACTGATTTCTTTTTGAATCCTATTTCAAAGCTCTTTATGTTCTGATATTTCTCCAGTGCTTATAGCAAAGCGAGTTTATATCCAACAAAGCAGAAGCTGACAGTGTGTCTCTGATTTCTGTTTTCCCCTTCAAAGCAACAGGCCCATCTGTACAAGCTGTCCTTTCCCAGGCTGACAGCAGGAAGGCAATGGGCTGTACTGTTGTTAGAGGATGGAGATGGACTTGGAGGAGCACAAGCAACTCTGGTGTACTTGGTAGCAGTGCAAGGGGGAGGAATGGGTGAACTGCTTGTGTTCAGCAACCTGTTTTGTACCTGTTTCTTGGGTTAGAGAGGGAAAACAGCTATGTACAAGACATCTTCTAAATTTCCATTGCGCAGCAGCAGCTTCTCTGCAGTGCGTGCCAAAGATAAATTAACAGGAACTGATGGCAAGGGCAGAGGTTGTGTAATTTCATCCACGAAATAAACACCAGCCTCTTGCCAATGCTGTCAATATCCTGTGTGTTACCTGGAACTGGAAACAGAGTTAATTCACGTTAAAAGATTGAGCAAACGAAGTTGTCTGAATTACGTTGACAGAGAACCTGGAATGAACTTGGAGGAGGTAATTTCAGTTCTTCCGGTATGTTTGAGTGCAGCTATAAAGCAAAGAGCAATGGGAGAGTACAATGCTGTCCCACGCAGCAACGTGGGGGAGGGCAAGCAGCTCTGAGAGGCACGAAGAAGACCTGGGGAGCAACGTGGTGGTTTGCAAGCACAGCAACCACCTAAGATCACCTACAAAAGGTAAGTTTTTGAAAAAACCAGAGGCTTTCCAATACTGCAAATCATTCATTTGGCCTTTTGTGACAAGATCAAGTCATATGAACGTGAGCATAATAGACTTGTCTTGACTGGAGTGGTATAATTTGTAGCTTAGTCTTGAAGCAGAGAAAACTCATGAAAGTTTAGGACCAGTCAATCGTTAAAGATTACCTGGAGGTGTTTCCAAAGGCACGATACAAAGCAGAAAATTATTCCTATGTTTGAAAAACACATTAGCAGCTTGGGCGGAGCAACTTAATCACCAAGTTGCTGAGTAGACATAGGCCAGAAGTTGCTGCAAGTTTAACTACAAAAATGTTCCCTATCTGGCTAAAAAGTGAAAACATTCATGGAAATACGTATCCAGGAAGGTAATGATGACAGTAAGAGGTAAAGACTGTCTCTGAGGGAATGCAGAACGTGATACACTGAGCAAGCAGTGCAGTAGCTTTAATGGTAACTCCTAAGGGACATAGTTGAAAGCAGCCAGAAAAGGCTCCCTCCTTCAGCTCCCCACCTAGAGTTTCTGCCTGAAAGCCTAAATAAGTATAGTGACCAAGGAACTAATTTCTCCATGGATGAAATTCTGTATTAAAGCTCCCTCTGTCACAGTATCATAATATGAGCTTAGAGACTATAACTGCAGCATCTGTGGATTTTCTAGACAAGTAGGGGCCAAGGGAAGGTGAAGCCATGGCAAGCCTCACATAACTTATCTGAGTTTGTTAAACAAAGGGGGAGGGGAGTTCTCAGGCCTATGAGACTCTTCCCTTTCTCTCATTATCCAGTTTGCAGCAGGAGGTGTGTGTCACCCCACAGTAAGCACAGCACTGGCATCTTCTCCTCTTCCATCCCCCTGAAGCACAGACTCCCAGGCAATGCATATCTGTGATCCCTCTGGTCGGCAGATCCTTTGTTTATGCACTCAGCAGTTCAGCTCTTCCTTAGGACACTGGGGAAAGGGGGCAGCTGCAACCAGCTGGAGAACTGTGAGGCAGGATAGGATTTGCAACTGATTTTGCTGGAAAAGGAGGAAAGGCTGTACAGCAGTGCTGACAGGTGGAGGGCTGCAGGGGGAAGGTGTGGAAAGCTTGAGCAGCTCCAGAAAAGACTGACACGTGTCACATCTTGAAATACTGTTGATTGTAAGAATTGCTCTACAGACCAGTTTTATGATGAAGACCTCCAAAATACAAGCACTAAGCTTTCTCCAATAAAGACTACGGTATGTCTGCTTATTAGAAAAATGGTTGCTTTCCATAAGGAATAAAAGAATCCTATTACCCAGTACTCAAGGTACAATAAGTAGTGCAGAAAATCATACCCTACTATGCCTGAAAGGAAGGTGATTTTGGTGGAACAGCATTTTCGAACTCCCCAGTGCATCCCTTCTAGTTGTATAGTGCATTTTCCCGTACTCATTCAATGATTGTGGCCCAGTAGAGGGTTCCCAGGGGATAAGTGCAGTAAGGTGGGGGGGGGCAGTGAGGCTCTGGGGGTATTGTTACAGTGTCAGGTGAACACACGGTGTCTCTGGAGCTTCATCTACTCAGACAACTGCTGTTATCTGTAAAATCAGCTGTGCTATCTTGTAACATGAACTTACATTGCGTATCTGCTTAAACATAATTTTTGAAGTGATAAGACCAGTCAAGAGCGGATGCTCTGTGTGACAAAGTGGATGTCCCTGTGTGAAAGGCCAGCATTCATTTCTTGCAGATACTTACGTATGTTTTAGCTCTGAACCTTTCAGAGACCAGCCATAGCCTCTTCCCTCCCGTGCCTGTGCCTGCTCGATTTCAGCAGTACTTTTCCATGTCACCTGAGGGGAAGGTAGGTTGCTCAGCCTTCTCTTCCAGCCCACAATCCACAGCATCCCTTGGAATATTTAGCAAGCTAAAGGAGTCTCATGTCCAAGTGTGAACAGCAAATTGTTTGCATGTGAAGTCTGGTATAAGTAGGTGTACCAAACGAAAAGAAACACAGATACTAAATGAAGTTCACGATCATCTTGGTCACAAGTTTAATTTGTGTCTTTTTAAATTAGAGAGTAAAGATTTGCTTTTACTACTGGGTTGTCATTAATTTTATTTCAATAAATCTAGTGCTCAACATGTAAAATATCAGTACAGTTACTTCTTCAGCATAAAATAAAAGAAATTGCAACATATAATGGTTCATCATTTACAAGTAGATAATTTTGAATATTATTTCCCTTTTTTTTTTCCTAACACCTATGCCAAACATGCTAAGCAATGAAATAAGTTTTGAAGTACAGTGTGAAGACAAAATTCTGATTCAAACAGTGCTTTGAGCATTTTTGTTTGCAGAGCGTTCATCCCAAAGCAGCTGCAGCAGCCCTGGGGAGGCAGGCTGGTGGCTGGGCTATATATGTACGTCACCTGCTTTTGTAGCACACGATGAGGCACCGACACCTCCTCTGCTCCCAGCAGGCAGCCCCGCTTCGACCTGAGCCCCGGCTGCCTACAGGCACCGCCTGCCTGTGTGCACACAGCACTTGGGAGTGATTCTGCAGCAGCCCCTGGGCCATCAGCCCTGCCCCTGTTCATCGTGGCAAGGGCTGGTGCCTGTGAGAGCACCGGGATCCAGCCCTGCTGCAAGCAAGCACCTCCTGGGAGGCATACAGAGTGCAGCAGCGCCGGAAATTTCCTTGCAGGGAGACCCACAGGATTAGGCTGGCATTTTTCCAGCAGAGAGGGTACCTGGACAGGGTGCTGTGGCCTGAGCACTGCTCTGGGAGCTGTGTGGCCCTGCAGGACAAAGACAATTCTGTAACTCTGCCAGCACGTGAGTTGTTGTACAGCTACAGCGGGGCTGGTTTTTTGTTTGGGAAAGCGCAGTCAAGCAGACAGCTGGATGTGATGCACATTTCATTCGCCCTACTTTTGTCACCACCATATACTGGCCATCACTGCACCCTTCCTTCCCAAGTGTCCTCTATGGACAATGGTCAGGGACAGACAGTATGTTAGATAGATGATCCTTTTCTGATGGAGTACAGAAGCTCTTGTGTTCCTATTAACTATTCTTCTTCAAGAGATAAGGGATCACGAACAACCTATTTACATTACCATTATTCTAAAACATTGAGTTTCCCAGGAACCCCAGAATTACTAACACGGCTCTTATCTCTTGTAACCATTAATGCTAATTTCTTAAGAGGGCTGTTAGATGTCACATCTGTGCTTGCTACAAGAAAAAAAAAATTTAAAAAAGAGAGGGTTGGGGAAGGCTAGAAAAGAAAGCAGGTATCTTGGAAAGATAAAAGAAAAATTTATTTTCCTTGGCCGTGGAAGTTACTCTCTCACTACTTTTTCTAAATGCTGTAGGACAGGCTGGATGGAAGTCACACCAAGGCGTCTCCAGCTTCATCATAGTGTAGTCTATGGGATCCTGGTCCTCCCTCCCCCTTCCCATTAAGCAGAAAACACAAGCAGAAAATTCAGTAGATGAACAGTCAGGCACAAGCGACTCCAGAGGCAGGAGGCGGCATCCATGCTATCTGCTCTTCCAAAACTTCATCCCTTCTTCCGAAGGCCTCTGGAAGCAAGACATGTTTCTTTTACATGCATCAGCTTTTGGGAGCATGTATCTTTTAAGATCAAAAAGGACATTTCTAATATCAGCTGTTTGTCCTGTAGTACTACCAATTCACAAACTTGTTTCCACGTTTAAATGATAACTTTGGTTCTACAGTTGCCATACTTTGGCTTATTGAACATGCGGCATCACCACAATTTTGTCACTGAAAAACTCTTTTGAAAGATTTAAATTAACAAAACTGAGGAAGCAGAAAACCACAGCTGCCACAGCTCTTATACTTTACTTTCATCTACTTGTATTGTATTCCCTGTCCTTCTCTAAACACATCACTGTTGTATTGAAGCTTCTTCTGCAGATTAATTAGCAAAGTAATGAGTATGTTTTATCCATTCTTTCTCCCTCCCCATCCTCAGGGTATATACAGGCATTGGCCAGCTCACTCTTGAAAATTATACACTTTGTGATGTTGTTATTTATGAAGGTCAGATTAATTAAGTATTGCTTTATGTATAACTGCAGTCTGGAGTGGTGCTATGATGTTTATGTTAGCGTTCAATTTCCAGTTCCATAGTCATTGAGAAAACAGTTCTATTGTAAACAATTCCCTTGTGCCAGGAATGCATTTCCTCCGTGAATGAGGTCATGTGAGATGAATACAAACCAGGTAACTTGGGGAGGGCAGACGTCAGTCTCCATTGGCATTACTTAAAAGAATCGAGAAGGTTTGCTGGGGAATTCAGTGGTAACTTGTATGGAGTTCATAAGGTCTTCCCCTTTGAATGCATTTCTCACACAGAAGTCAACAATACTTTACAATGCAGAGAACAAAACAAGAGCAAACATTATCTCAGCTGCACTGTCAATCCCAAGGTTGCTAAAGTGGCCTCTTAGCCAGAAGAAAAAAGCAGTATGGGTTTTTCCATGAAATCTACTACAAGGGAACTTCCCCATTAGTCTAGTAAGCTGTGAACATTTAACTGTGACTGAACAAGACCATATCACAAGTTCAAGGATTCTAAAGGTCCCCTACCAATGTTTAACCTTCATTTTACTGAGGGCTTAGTGCAGATGATTTTTTCCACTGGCATTCTCACCTCACCTCTTGAGAGTTATATTGTGAAAGACACATTTACTTCTGTCTGCTTTGCTCTATCTCTATACTGCTGACATTTGAGCTTTGAAAGCCTCAATGTCTTTCGTGGTGGAAGTCTATAAATATTCTATAGCTATTTTCTGATTAATCTCCTCTTTTGTGTCAATTTGATATTGCTGGAAAGACAGCACATATAGACTGTCCTATATGTTAAAGGAGGAAATGAACATATTTGGTTGCTGCTTTTTCCTGTCCACATCTTACTTTGACTTCTGCTAACAACATAATTAACATACTTTTCTTAGACGGATCACTAATCAACTTCCATTGATGTCACCGTAGCAGCTAGCATTTTATTATGCACAATATCTTCCTCTCATTTCCTTGTGCCTCCACCTCTGAAACACTGGACTCAAAATGCCACCAAGGACATACTCCAGGTCAATCCCATTTCAAGACTAATCCTTGGTTTTCTCATCCTTTTACTGCGATAAATTCAGATTCTTTGTTCTCACCCTGAAAACTGCATAATCCCTGCCCACAACTCCATTTCCATTTCCACCTACTCACTACTTCTAATCTCCTCCTCTACAATATTATTTTCACGCCCTTCTGCACACCCTCTTGCCTAGGGGATTTTAGTTGTTCCTTTGTTTTGGGGTTTTTTTGGGGGGGAACTGTTTTGTACAAGCTAATGACTGCATATTCACTAGTGAGAAGAAGTAATCTGAGTGAGTTTTTAAGTTACAAATAATTATAACTTAAATGAAAAAAATAGCAAATGCAGATATTTATACTAATAAATGAATAAATATCTAAATATCTAAGTCAAATATATGGAATTATTTTATTCAAACTACTCTGGGTTTTTTGTTTTGTTTTAATATTTGTTCTAATATTCTGCCTTAAAGCTGAAAACCATGCTTTTATCTTCTTTTAATGTGAATAACATGCAAAACCTGTAGTATCACTCAGCAGGGAACACCATGCTGAAAAAAAATTTGGATTTAGAAGAGAGCAGCATAAACTCCAACTACAGCCAGCAGAACCCAGTGAAGCTTAACCACTGCGCAAACCAAGTCCCAGAGAACCTGCATCTGTTTTTACTAGAGTGATGATAGCTTTAAAGCATACCGTGATGGAGTCTGTTAATTATCTTGCATAAAGGATTTATGCTTTCTACCTCACTGACACGTTATCTCCCATACAAGGGAGAGCTTTCTGTTCTTATCCCGTTCGGAGTGCACACTGCAGGAACGTTCTGACACATCTCCACCATTCTAGTCATGTCAATTGGTAACCTCAGGCAATGTATTAACAAGTTTGTGTATAAGCAGGTGCTTCATGCTCCGGACGAGAAGTTTGCGTGAAGACCTCGGAGCAACCTCCCAGTATCTGAAGAGAACCCACAGGGAAGACAGAGAGGGACTCTGTCAAGAACTGTAGTGATAGGACAAAGGGGAATGGGTACGAACCGAAGGAGGGGAAATTTATGTTAGATATGCAGAAGAAACGCGTCACTGTGAGGGTGATGGGGCACTGGAAGAGGTTGCTCAGAGAAGCTGTGGATGACCCATGACCGGCAGTGCTCAGGCTGGACGGGGCTTCGAGCAGCCTGGTCTAGTGGAAGGTGCTCCTGCCCACGGCAGGGACATTGGAACGAGATGATCTTTAAGGTCCCTTGGAACCTGAACCATCCTATGATTCTATGATTAACCAGCATCAGGGGTTTTTTTCCCTTCCCCTCCCGAAGCCGGTGGTTTCCTCCTCGCGGACGGGGTATCCAGGGCGAACTCGGAACCCACGCCCCCGCTGCGAGATGCCGCGCACCGCCCATCTCGGGGTGGGCGGCAACGGCGAGCCCACGGGCAGGGGCCGGCCCTCACGCAGCCGTGTCGCGAAGAGCTGCCGGTACGGCCGCCAAGACCGGGCTCTCCTGACCGGGGCCGCCCTCGGTCCCCTCCGGAGAGGCCGCCGCGGGCAGACACCCCGTAGGGGGCGCGCTCCGGCCCGGGAGCGGCTCCCGCTTCCCGCCGCCCTTTGCCTCCGTCCGTGACCCCGGGAGCAGCGCGCGCTCCAATCCGCGGGCCCGGCCCCGCCGCGCCGCCAACCCGCGC